>NC_089584.1:142674506-142981536 GCF_019320115.1 Miscanthus floridulus
TACAAATAGTTGGTTGATTATAGAATTTAGGTCAAGGGGTTCATGAGAGATTCCAGAAGGAGTCAAAAGGATTCGCTATGGACTTGTGCTCTCCGACACAAAACCCTAAACCAAATAAGGAACTCTGGCAAGCTCCTACAGCATCACTATATGTATGCAACAATTTATTTATAAATTGTCCTTAGTTTGACCTAGCAACTACATGCTTCACACATTGGCTCAAAATTTTTAAAAAGTTCATATTTTTGGCTTCTCCAAAAACCCAGGTTGTTACAGTCCACCCCTCTTACAAGAATCTTGTCCCCAAGATTAAGGTGTTGCTCTGTCGGTCAAGAGGTAGGGTGTTGCTTCTTGATCGGGGTAGTTGTTCCATAGAACCTTGCAAAAGGAATTGTTGTCCTTTTGTTTTCTTCGATAACTCAATCCAAATTTGTACGGGGTGTCCAAGGATCTCTAGAGGTTCTATCTAGTCATATGGCGGTCTTGGTTCATAGCCTGCTAGGTTAGCCAGGGTCCTGGAGTCACATGTAAATAAAATAGCTTCTATATTCTTCACTCAAGCAATATAATCACAAGAAGCATAAGGAGCAAAAAGATCCAAGCACTCAAGCAGCATTACAACTCCTATATGCATAGTGTTGACTTAAGGCGACTCCTAAGCCTTTGAGTCTCACACATCTATCGATCTTGCGTGGGCGACATAGGGAATCATTTCCTAGTGGTCAACTTTTTAGATCGGGGATGGTCAGTTAGTAGTAGAACTCAAGGTAGAGACGGGGAATCAAGTGTTAGTAACTATGACTCCACTACAGATAGAATGTTTGGCTTCTAAACTGATGTTTGGTACTAAGGTCTCGTCCTAAGGTCAAGTATGGCTCTAATACCAACTGAAACATCCTCAATTTTCCACGAAGGGAAAATTCCACAGAATGAATTATAATATGATGAAACCAAGAACTGATTCCATCATATTATCATATTTCAGTCGATGTCACAGTCATACATCGTAAGATTATAAGAATACAAGATTTTACATCACTGGGGAACACACCTATTACAGAGTTAATCTGGCGGAAGACTATCGAGTGAAGGCTCCTCCTTCACGGGCATCATCAGAGTTGGCGTAGTGCAGCGTAGATTCCATCTCCGAACCAAACTTGAGCATAGTCACGAGACCTCCTAATCCTTCTAAAGTCAGCATCTCTGAGAAGCAGGGAATCTGCACACTGCTAGATGTGTGCAGGCCATGGTCAGCACTGATGAGCTTTAGTGGAAAAAGATAAACAAGGGATCTGGCGATCCTAATATTTGGCTGTGGTTTGCATTCTTAGCGCATGAGAAGTAAATAACAATAGTATTATAATAATAATATCCAATTTTTAACACATTCACCACCACACCATATCTTGTCTCACACACTCGGGTCGACAGGCCAACTCCCTCTCAGCCTTGTCTCAACGGCCCGCAACCCCAAGGCTCACGACCGGAAAATACCCCAAACCCTAGAGGGAGGAAAGAAGGACTCATCTCCTATCTAGTTTAAGCGAAACCCAGGAAAGGTCCATAGCCGACAAGTTGGCATATGTATCGATCGATCAACCAACACTCTGCAGAGGTTTTACATACCCACAAGATAGCCATCCTCGATGGTGCCCCGTCTAGGCAGATTCTGGCCGCTTGCTAGCCTAGAACGATGCCACCCTACCTCTCAGCCCTAGAACATCCCAAGTCTAGTCTGGGATGGCTGATATTGTGAGTCGTAGACAAAGCCGGGGCCCTTCGGATGTCAAGAGCCAGGTCCACAAGGCCTCCTAAAGTCTCGAAAGGGTGTGGGGGAAACCGCGCGCCCCGTACCTCCTTGCACACGTTCGCCTAGCACTAGTGGCATTGTTCTACCAAGTAGTCCGACCGTCCCGCACCATATAGGGCGAGTGGGATGTAGAGGATTCCTGGTGAGTCTGAGTACTAGTAAGTCCTTAGGGATTGACCAAGCTAGAATGTCTTCATCAGGGTTTCCATTTTATGTGCCACCACAGCACCTCTACCCTAGGCTCCACCTCTCCGAGGTTCACACCCAAGGCCACCTCCAATTACCATTTACCCACCATAGGTATTCCATATCCAAGTGCCCAGGTAGCACCACATGGCAAGACTCGCCCCAGGCTTGTTGCACAATCCTCACTCTCCACGCACCCAAGACACACGCAGCACACTCACACACCACCAAGTCTGGCACCCAAAGCCAAACCATTCCCAGGGGGTTCACCACCAGCATCACATCCCCAATATAATGCGAAGTGGAGTTAATAATAAGTATAGTGGTGTAATATGCAAGCAAGCAGGCAAGTAAGCATATATAAGCAAGCGAATGCGTAAAGCAGGGTGACGTGGTAGAGTGGGTTGCATCAGGGTAATAATGGCTTCAGGTAGTAGCATGCATCAAAGTACTAGCAAAGGAATAATTATAAAGCGCTAGCAGTTCTAGATATTATGTACTGTCTAATAGGATTCTCTAAAAGAGGGTGCTGCCATGACACCTGCGATGTAGAGGTAGTAGTGGTACAATTCTCCATTCGTTGGTGTTCCATTAGCGGGGTCACCTCCTCCTGCGTTGACTCCATTCCGCAGTCCTTGTCGTCATCCACGTTCTCTTGGTCTGATCGTCAGCTACTCCACGAAGCGACACGCATGGCAAGAGAGCACTCAACACTCGAAAAGACGACGAGACGCAGGAAGATCCAATATCACCAACGAGACAATAAAAGATACACGGCTCAGCCCTCTCGGCGGTTGTCCGATTTTCCTCGGGCCAAAGAAACACGAGTGGTGGTATGCTGAGCACCAGCTTAAGTCATGGCCAGGCCAGTATGGCTTTACGATAAACGGTTTAAGCCAGAGCTTATCCAGAGCATACACCACGGCTCATGACCTTTCGATCCGGTGTCATTGAATTGACGGGGATTGGAAGTCGGGCCCCAAGAAAGAAGAACGATGGGGTTTGGCTCTTATAGCCTTATCCCGCAAGTCACAATTGGACACGAGTAGCATACAAGAACGATTAACACTATTGTGACTTGGCTCCAACGTACTTTGGCTCGCCCGCTATAGTAGAAAGCAGTAGCGCAAAGAGATTGGACATCAACGGTTCCCCTTGATCCACACGACACAATAACGTTGGGAGCCGAGAAGAGGGTCGCTCAACACGGCAAAAGATGCGGGAGTTAGCTAGGCACATCCATGTTATGTTCTCAGACACATCTTTGGGAAAGATGGTTTTAGACGGTCGATCGGGTCGACATGCACGGGTCCAAGGTACGACATAGACCATAGCTTTGCTAACAAAAGGGAATAGTCCGGTCTTTGATCCAATCATCACAGGCAGGACGAGATCGAACAAAGCGGGCTATCGGGCAATAAGAGTAAGAACAACCAAGAGCAAGGTCCACTTCTTCTAATGCACACGCTATGACAAAGACGGGGCATTGGAAGGAGAGCGACACTCAAGAACACCAAGTGCGTAAGCCACTCGTAGGGTACCTGACCTAGGTGCACTAGCACTAAGATACCTCTCGGATTCGAAGTGCTATGGTTGTCACCGCAAGAATCAGAGAAACGTGATGGTCAAACAGGGTACAAGCATACCAGGGCTTGAGCACGAAGAAGCAACTAAAAGCAAAAGAGAGGCGTAGCTCCATGGTTATGGTGAGGTGAACTCGCGGCCACAAGCTATGCCAATGAGTTGGCATCCATCGTTCCACGATTGTTTACTCCCAGGTTATCTCCCATAGAACTTGGTCACGAAGGGCTCAAAATGTGCGGGTAATATCCGCATCGATATCGCCATCGATATTGTATCCATCACGACCATGTCCTAGGGCCGAAGGTAGGAGTTAACACTCACAGTGCAATGAAGTCAACTAAAAAGTGAGGGGCCGAGTTACACTCGGTGTCATGGCCATGGGGAGATGAATCCCACGATCGTAACGTCCGAATGAGGTACGATCCCTCAGCCGGCTCAAAGCACGGCACACAGGCAACAACTCAAACAACCATGATAAGATCCAAACATGACCAAAAAGGCAACACGACTCGACACGACTGCGGAGTAGCACATTCCATAGCTGGGAGATGAAGGGTCCTGTAAGATAGGCATAAATAGATTGGCTGTGAAATTGGGGTCCGACAAGGTAGATGTGCATATACGGGAAGATAATAGACAGGGCTTTCCATCGTCATGGTAAGGCATCGACTAAGGTTCGATAACTCAAAGATCTAGAGGTAACGGTTCGCAGTAGACGAAGTCACAGCTTGCATTTGGCCAATAATGGCCCGCTATGGCTCGATACGGCTTTAGTTAGCCAGTCTCGTAGGGCTACAGTGGGCCGTGGTTGGCCGGTCATGGCTATAGGTGGCCAAGGGTTGGCTACGAGCATCGAGTCTTTGGCTTAGGCATATGTCATGGCCGTCAGGTGCTAGGGTCCCGCGGTGGCAATCCAAGGTTAGTCTGTGAGCTACGCGAACGTGAGTGAGCGCAAGCATTGTGATGGCTTACCATTTGGAGGGGTTAGAAATACTCAAGGATGGGTCCATGACGTAGGGCTTGATTTTAGAAAATCATGGAACTGGTTTCATAATTTTAGGAGCTAAGATGAATTTTTGGCGAATTTCCAAATGTGGCCAAGAATTTCTTAAAATCAGAAAAAGGATAGAAAGGGGCAGGCTTCAGTTGGGCTGCTTCTCCCTGCTGGTGGCCCACGGCAGGGGCTCACGCGCGGGCCACAAGCCAGAGTGGGCTGGGTTGGCTTGCTGGCCGGCCCACCCACGGGGAGGAAAAGGAGTAGAGGGGCCAGCACTTGGGCTCCTGGTGCTGTTGACAGCCCAAGAAGAGAGGAGGCCCAAGACATGAAGAAGAGGAGGCCGTCGGCTTTAGTCTACTGGTGCTCGGTGGCTTGGGGCAGTGCCGGCGCGATGTGTAGGCGCGGGCGTGCTGTGCGCGTGGGTGTGTCTAGGGCATGCCGGCGCGATGTGCGTGTCAGCCAGCGTGAGGCGCACGGCGGCGAGAGATGAATGGGGGCTAAACAGCTGCCTCGATCGTGGCACACGTCTCACGGGCGAGCGACTTCGGCTTCCAGGCTTTGACAGTGCGGCAACTCAGCAAGGCAGGGTCTAGGGCTAGGGCTGCTCACGACATGCGCGTCCGTAGCCAGGCGGAGGTGCGCAGCGACAAGGCAACATGCTCGTGCCGGTGGTCGGGCGGTTCGGTAGGGGCATCGACGTGCGCTTGCGATCGCTGTGACGCGGGGCAACAGGCCGGTGTCGTGCGGCGGTGCTACAGCACTTTTGGTGCTTGGCTCGTCATGGGTGGCGCTCTAGCGTGGTGGTCGTGGGCTGCGTGACGAGGAAGGGCCCCTGGACGGCGAAGGCTTGGTGACGCAGCGGGGTGCGCCGATGTTCGCCGTCCACGTGGTCAAGCAGTGCAGCTTGGTGCTCGTCGCGACGTGAGGCGCTACGGGGTCTAGGCACATGCAAGGCTATGCCTTGGCCACGAGGGCGGCGTGGCAAGCACGGTGTGGCGGCGCTGAGGTCATGTGGCGGCCGTGGGTGGCTACCGGCTGTCGCAATACGACCAGAGCAGCGCGATGGCTGGACAAAGGAGAACAACACAAAGGACGGGTAGGCAGGAGGTGAAACAGGAGATGCTCACTGGGGGCTTATCGGCGGAAGGTCGTGTGGTGCAGGTCAGGCCCGGTGTAGGCAGCGCCGAGGTTGCATCGATACCGTACGCACGTGCTCATAGTTCAGCGCAGGCCAGGCCGTGCAGTGGCAGTGGCCTGGTTGGGCCAAGGCGCTAGCGGGGTGGGCCGAAGGGAGGAGAGAGGGGCTGGCCGGGCTGCTGCGCCGGTTGGGCCAAGCAGGCCATGGCTTTGAGTGGGAGAGGCTAGCTGGGCCTGCTTGCGCCGGTTGGGCCAAGAGAAGGGGTGAGCGGGTTGGGCCTCCAGCGCAAGTGGAAGAGGCCGGCTGAGGTGGTCACGGGCCGAGGAGGCGAGCTGGGTCGATTCTATTGCTTGGGCTGGTTTGGCCATTTCCTTTTTCTCCCCCCTGTTCTATCCCTTTCTATTCCTATTTTCTACCTTCTAAATAAACCAAGGGCTTCTATGTGGGGTCCAGTCAAGGGTTGGTAATTCATGGGCATTGAGTTGATAAGGATTGTTGGTTGATTATAGAATTTAGGTCAAGGGGTTCATGAGAGATTCCAGAAGGAGTCAAAAGGATTCGCTATGGACTTGTGCTCTCCAACACAAAACCCTAAACCAAATAAGGAACTCTGGCAAGCTCCTACAGCATCACTATATGTATGCAACAATTTATTTATAAATTGTCCTTAGTTTGACCTAGCAACTACATGATTCACACATTGGCTCAAAATTTTTAAAAAGTTTGTATTTTTGGCTTCTCCAAAAACCCGGGTTGTTACACCTGGGAAGATTGCTATGCTCAAGTTAATCGCTACCCTGGTAATTTGCACAAAAAATACAACACAGAAGCTGAAGCTTTGAGGGCCTACTATAGTCATCCGGCCTACCATGCAAACCATGGCGAACTGGCCTACTATGGTCTAATGAATGCAAACCATGGCCATCCGCTAGCACTGGAGATCAAAGAGAAGCCACCCGTCAGAGATGTGAAGATTAGGAGAATTGCTCCTTGGTCTTGGAAAGATGTCATGCTTTTATTTATGGCTATGGTCATCGCTTTTCTTATTTAGAAGTTGATGTAGGCTTAGTTTCGTAGAAGAGTAGGTGGACTTTGTTGTATGTGGTCAATCAAACAATGAATTTGTTCTAGGTGAACATATGTTATTATTTGACTTTGTTGTATGTGGACTTATTATTAGACTTTGCATTAAACATATTATATATATATGAACATATGCTATTAGTAGTTGTCCGTGGCCAAAACTAACCACAATCATGTCACAGTCATGACTCATCGTCGCCTGTTACCCCATCGCCAAAGAACTGATCAGCAACAAGAAGCGGCTGATATCGCTGGGATGGGAGAGCCGCATGATCCGACAAACGGTGACGGTGTCAATCAGGTTGGTGAGAACGAATAGCCATGGACCCCGTTCGGCCTACTTGATCTAGGTCAAAATGACCAAGATGGCCAGGTAACTTTGGTATCATGTCACTATGTAGCCACACACGCTAATCAATTGAGAGGGTCATAGCTTACTTGGTGTCTCTAGTAGGAGCCTCCGCCGGCCGAGGAGCCAGAGGGTTCGGGTACCAGGAAGGCTAGGTCCAAGCAAGACATGTCAAAGATTCCTGTTGGTAGGAATGCACACTGGCACATTACTGAGTTCGATGAATTCGGGGATCCACTCTCACCACCTATAGCTTTGACCAAATACAGGACTATCCTCAGGTTACTTGTTAGGGACTTCATCCTGATTAAGTACAGGAAGTGGATTAGGAAAGATGATGACCGGTGGAGGGTTCTCAAAAGCGAGAAGGATTACATCTGGGATGTCAAGATCCCAGAGTATTTCACTTTCCCAGCCGAGTATGACAGAGAGTTAGTCAAGAAAAAAGCAAAAGAAATCATGGGGACATGCTTCAAGAATTTTAAGGGGACATTGTACAAGAATTTTGTCCTCCAAAATAAAGAGCCAGATTTTGATGGCGGATAGTTTAGCAAGCAGAAGGACTTCTGGTAGAATTTCAAGGAATACAAGTTATCCGAGGAGTACTTAGAACTGAGTAGGAAGAATAAGGAGAATTCGTAGAAAGCGACGAATCCTCATCATCTCAGCTCTCGTGGCTACGCCAAAAAGATGCTAGAATTTGAAGCAGAACTTTAAAAGATGGATCACCTTGCTGAGGAAGGCATTTAGGTTGAGACCATCGATTGGGAGCCCAGATCGGTATTATACTATATGGGGAGAAATGTACGGCACACCAAGGACGGGAGCTTTAGCTCCTCAAATCAACCCATGAGCGAACTCATCCAGAGGATCTCCTGGGTAACTGAGGAGGTGAGGCAAGGAACTCGCACTTCTAATAGGGAGAAAAACGTGCTCACCCAAGCACTCGAAACCAAGGAGCATCCTGGTTGCACTAGAGGAACCGGTGTTGTTCCTTGGAAACTAGCATTCCCCCAAGAATCTAACACTTACCGGAGCCGCTTGAGGGGTAGAGCGGAACATGAGGCAAAGTATTTGAGGAGACTAAAAGAGATGGAAGATAGAATGGAAGCACGGATTGAGGCGACCATTGAAGCGTGAGTCGAGCAAATTTTGCTGTCCAAGTGGTTAGTAGTACCACAAAACCCTACTTCTAGTGCCTTTAGCCCACAGTTTAGGGGGTCACAACAGCTGCGGATCGACCCTGCTCGATGAAGAAGAGGTGAATGTGCCTCATCCGGTGGACGACATCACTGAACCCATCAATGTCAGGTTGTACATCCGTCAGGAATGGATAGAGGACAAGGTGGCGCTCGGCTAGGCCTAGCCTATGGGAGACAGGACAATTAATGGCCGCCCAATTCCACTGGGGTATGCTTGTGTCCCCATTGACAGAATACTTGATAAGAAGTTTAACAAGATACCCATTGAGTACCCCATAGAGGAAGATAGGCCGAAACTAGGTCAAAATCAAGTGGCCTAGCGCAAGCGCTTCATTAAGCTTGACCATCAATTGTCCTCTAATAATGAGGATGACTGTGAGTCTTTGCCCACCCGCGATGATCACTCACCATCTCCCAACAGAGATCACTCCCCTCCTCATCCGGAGCCATCACCCCCGAGAAGACAGAGGTCTCCTTCTATTCCTCCTCGTCCGACTCCATCTTCATCAGCCCCGAGAAAAGAGACTCCTCCTCCTCCTCCCCCTCCTCCTCCATCTTCATCAGCGCCGAGAAAACAGAATTCTCGTTGTCATCCTCCTCCTCCTCCACCTCAGCCTAAAACAAGATCCAGGACATCCTCGCAGTCATAGAAAAGGTCCTTGGATTCGGTTGCTAATGCTCCCAAAGTGGACCAACAGAAAAGAAAAAGGTCGTTCAGTGGCAGCGTTACCACCTTGATGAAAGAAAAATTTACAGCACACATCTCGAAGGAAGATTGTGTTAGCTTCTTCAATCTCTGTGCCTCACTGCCTTCGTATATGTTGAAGTTCGAATTCAAAAGGCAAACACAGAATAAATACGCTACAACCAGAGACGAAGAAATACACAATAAAGATTTAAAGAACATACAGAAGTACGTCGAAGACAACCCAGGATTAACCATGGAAGAGGTTGCGAACATCTATTATGATGTACAAGGGACGGGAACACCGGCAATGAAGTATCAAAGGGGCAATCTTTTGGTTCCCGATGACGAGTATAAAAATCTGACAACATATATGCGCCAGTTGCATGAATATTACATGGCTCAAGCAACAGAGACGGACGACTTTGGTTTTGAGGTTATTATCCGTTCGCCACATATTTTCCATTATCCTGAAGAAGAGAAGTTTGATGTCGAGTGGGAGTGCTTGTTCCAGCTATACCAGAAACGCGATCTCGATGTTCAAATATTGACGCTGTGGACTATGTAAGTACCCTACACGCGCGATATTACAATTAACTACTCTCTCGAGACAAATTGTTAACTTTTGAGCACTTCCCATGATTTTATGTAGGTGTATATCAAAATTTTGTATTGTAAAAAGCAAATGGGATTGCATAGGCTTCTTGGACCCCTTGCGAGTCAATGAGAGAACATGTCTAGGCCTCTATGGATGTGATGTGAAAGACCTAAAACAAAGATTGATTGATGTTTTCAATGAATTCACGATGAAGAAGAAAACCCACATACTTCTAGCATACAACTGCGAGTATGTGTTCTCGGCTTTTAATTTTATGCTTTTTTGTTCGTTAAGATTATTCGATAATTAGGATTCTGTGATTGTAGCAACCATTTCATCTTCATTTATGTCAATCTTGCCAAAAATCTGATCAAGGTGTGGGACTCGAAGAAAAAACCATTTCATCATCTGGATGCATTGGTGACAGTGCTGAATTAGTAAGCAATCCTAATAACATATTATTTTATAATCACACATACCGCTTTCTAATGTTTCTCCCTTTAATGTTGCTCAGTGTCCAAAAAAGATATATCGGTGGGATGCCGGTCCCATTCAAGGTTGTCGAAATGGAGGGGAAGTACCTGTCACAGCCGGCGGGAAACAATGAATGCGGGTTTTATGTAATGTGGGCAATGCTTCGCTACATCGATGGGAAATCAGAAGAAGCCGATAAGTTGGTGTGTATAATTCCCATTTCATTTATGTCTGCTAATAATTCAATAAAATGATTTACTATTCCTCTTTGGATATCATCTATTTTGAACGACAGCGCAAGAAATATAACCACCAAAGGCTATTAGACATGGAGATCGTCGCACTGCAATCGGAGCTCGCAAAGTTCATCTTAGCTGAGGTATTAGAAAAAGATGGAGTATTTTCCATTGCACAATCCGTGAGGTACAAAGACCAGTATGGCCCAGAGCAGCTCACCAGATTATTGTAAGAAGTCCGAGAAGTATTGCACAATCTGTGAAGTCCGAGAACATTTCTTTTTTGTTTTGAGGGATCGAGATCTGGATAAGAACATTTGAACTGTAACAGTAACATTTGTAATGTTTAATTTGATGGATATGTCGTCTACGTAGCGTATATAAAGCGAAACCCGATTCCACAAAAAAATATAAATTAAAATCAATTATAAAACAATAAAATACGAATGAGCCATTACAGCCGGTTAGCGACGAACCGGCCGTATTGTCGTAACCATCACTGCCGGTTATCAACAAACCGACAGTGTTGGATTTCTTAACACTACCGGCTTGAGTCATGAACCAACAGTGTTGTCTTGTTCAACACTGCCAGCTTAAGCCATGAATCGATAGTGTTTTCTTGCTCAACACTGCCGGCTTGAGCCATGAATCGACAGTGTTGGATTTCTCAATACCGCCGGCTTGAGCCATGAACCGACAGTGTTGGATTTCTCAACACTGCCGGCTTGAGCCATGAACCGACACTCTTGAAGCAACCATCACTGTCGGTTGGTACTACAAACCGGTAGTGTTGTTCAACTAGACACTATCGGGTGGAGGCAGGAACCGACACTGTTTCCTATAGATCAGTGTTAGTTTTTAAGGCCCTGTTTGGCCTGGCTCCCGCGGGCTCTGGCCCCTGCACTGTAGCCGGGTGTCGGCCGCCCAGCAGCCGACAGGTGCCTACAGGAGCCGGAGTCGCGGAGCCAGAAAAATGGGCTTCTCCGGCTCCGGTTGTGTCAGTGAGAGAGAAAAGGAGGAGAGAGAAAAATGACTCTGGTGAACAGTAACCGGGTGTCGGCCACCCAGCAGCCGATAGGCGGGAGCCGGAGCCTCCGGAGCCCGACCAAACGGGGCCTAAGAACCGACAGTGATATCAACCCCACATCACTGTCGGTATGCCACTGTCGGTTCAAAATCCGGCAATGAATGGGATTTTTGAACCGGCAGTGATGTCCAGATCTGGGGCAGTGACACATGGATGACAAACTCATCAATTCAAAACACCGAAGTCACCACTTACACCGCCGTTCCCAACTTTGCCATGCACCAAGGTAGCCTTTGTCGTGCAAGGCTAGTCACCGCCCACGAGGCTCACTTCATATCATTATCCAATATTCATGCCATATTAACTTACTATAATGATGATTTGGTCTTGGTGCGGTCATATGGCTCAGTATCACTCACTACTAGAAACGAGATTTTTCTTTACTGTGCAATTTACTGATAGGAAAACTAAAAATCAATTTCTTTGACCATGAACCTACTGGAAATAACCGACATGGATAGAGCAATATAGAGAAAAAAATGTATAAAGGCCCACCGTTAGAAACTTTCCTATCAATTTAGAGCCACAGAAAAATTATTTTTCGAGGGGTCTAGGAATTTATCTCTGTCATCAACGGCGACACAAATATGGCCGTAAGGATAATTTATCTCTGTGGGGTATTTAAATACAAACAGGATAATTAATTTTCCTATCAGTAACCGTTACTCATAGTATAAAATTAAAAATTGTTGATGGCCCACCGTTAGAAAGGACTTTTTTATCAGTTAGAGCCCGATAGGAAAATTATTTTTCAACTGGTCTCGAAATTTATCTCTGTCATCAATAGCCAATAGAAAAAATGACCTCCGTACTATAAGTATATTTTTTCTCTGTGTGCTAATTAAAAACTGATAAGATAATTAATTTTCCCATCGGTAATCTCACAGAATAATTATATATTTTCCTATCGGTTTTAATTTTCCTATGTGATGTTTAACCGATAGTTTAATATTAATTATCCTGTCGGTTGTTCTAATAACCATAAAAGACTAATCACCGCTAGAGAAATTCCAAAGGTGAGCAGACGGTGGCTGTATATATATCGGTGTAGGAGTACTTCTAGAAAATGTACTTGCGTTGTTCTAAACCATCGCACAACGGTGGTTGACAAGGAAAACCGCTGGTACAGCTTGTTCCCATCGCGCGCGGGGTTAGCACATGCGTGCGTACGTGTAAAATCGTACTTGTGCTTAAACTAATACTACTAGTGATCAGACATCACGGCAGGTAGAGGTAGTTGTCCCCTATGACCATTGGCTAACCGCTGCGCAGTAGTCGTATATGATGACAAAAAGAAATACGTACGACAGCCTTGTGACGATTTAGAAAGATAGTTCTCAAAAAAACGATTTAGAAAGATGGGGAAAAAGAAAATTAAAGAGCTTTTCTTGGTTGGCAAAAAATGGAAGTTTTATTCAGTTGGTGAGATGAACCATTGGATGATGAAGATCCAAAAACATATCCCAGCTTCAAGGTTAGAAATATTCTAACAGTACGAATTATTTGTTTTCCGTAGAGGATATTACTGAGTCAGAGGAAAATTATGACCCGGTAATCTCGACCGATTCATGCTTATTGGACCATTGGACAAAAGTTGACCTTGACCGTGTGTAACCAAGATTTAGCCAACGAGACGAAGTTTAGGAAGTGCGGAAATGAAGTCCATGCCTTGGGAGAAGAGAACGATGGATTAGTAGGAGTAGCAAAGCAGCATTTGATCTGGCCTTGTCATTGGAGATCCAGAGGCTCGCAGGGCCAGAGATATAGAACATGACTAGCGTTGTCGTTGCAGATTGAATTCGGAGACGCAACAACCAACATGGGGCTTGGAGGCAAGGACAGCAGCCACCTGGTGTCCTTCCTCATCGGCGCTGCTCTGCCCACAGCCTTTCTCTTCTTCCTGGCGTCCGACCGGCTCGGCGACGGCTTGTCAAGCATCTCCATGAGCTGGGGAAGCAGTGGAACCCGGCAGTCGGCTGGCCCGCGGGCTCAGGAGAGCGACAACACTACTACTCATGATCAAGAGGTATATATATATGTTTGATACGTAAATGCAATAGTCTGATGAATAGTGTGGTGTACTGGTGTATATATATCGATCGTGCGTGTATACATTTCATTCGCAGGTGGGATTCGCAGGCCTAGCTGAGCTTCTGCCGAGAGTGGCCATGGAGGACAGGACGGTGATACTCACGTTGGTGAACGAGGCATGGGCGCAGCCCGGCTCACTGCTGGACATCTACCGTGAGAGCTTCAAGAACGGCGAGGACATAGAGCACTTCCTCAACCACGTCCTGGTCATCGCCATCGACGCCGGCGGGTTCGGCCGCTGCAAGGCCGTTCACCCTCATTGCTACCTCCTTGAGGTGAATAAGTCAACGGCGAACCTGAGCTCGGCCAACAGGTTCATGACAAAGGAATTCCTGGAGCTGGTGTGGCTCAAGCTCTCTTTCCAGCAGCGCATCCTCGAGCTCGGCTACAGCTTCCTCTTCACGGCAAGATGATCGATCTCCTAAGCCTCGCGTCGATCGCGCGCGCTTACTAGCTCATTTGACCTAACCTAGCTACCATTTATTAGCTAGCTTCGTTTCTCATCAGCTTTGCTTCGGCCTGCCGCCGCTTGCTGCACTGCAGGACGCCGACATGATATGGCTTCGCAACCCGTTCCACCACATCTCCGTCTACGCCGACATGAGCTTGTCGACGGACTACTTCAGGGACGCGTTTGCTCCCCTGAACAACACGCTCAACACGGGGCTCTACTACATGAGGTCGACGAACCGGAGCATCGAGATACTCAGGTACTGGCGGGCGGCGAGAGCGAGGTTCCCCGGCGGTAGCGAGCAGGGGGTGTTCAACGAGATCAAGCACGAGCTCACCACCAAGCTGCGGGCGAGGATCGAGGCCGTCGAGACGGTGTACTTCAGCGGGTTCTGCGAGTACCACGACCTGAACAGAGCCTGTACCATGCACGCCAACTGCTGCATCGGGCTGGCAAACAAGGTGCTCGACCTCAAGGATACTGCCGTGGATTGGAGGAACTACACGAGGCTGACGCAGGAGGAGAGGAAGAAGGGGGGTTTCAAGTGGACGCCCCCGGCTAGGTGCTGGAAGACAATAGGTTGGAACGTGTGAATTGTTATCGATCGATGGGTATGGGTTTCATTGTAAGGCCCTTTTGGAACAAAGCAAACTTTCTTGTTTCTGCGTTTTACCTGTGAAAATGACCTGCGTGTAAAGTTCTTTGCATGGTTCCTATCCCAGAGCAGAATTCAGGGCAAGGTGAATTACTGAATTTGGTGAAGAAAAGAATAGTTGACAATGAAACCTCTGCAATGCAGGCCCTGAAGACACAGCACACATCATTTTCGGCTGCACCAATGCACAACAGTTTTGGAATGCAGTCGGCATTATAACTAAGGGCCCGTTCGTTTCAAGGGGAACTGTGGCCTGGAATCATTCCTACCCGGTTTGCTTGCATAATTTGTATAAGTTTTGATCACCTGGATTGATTCCAGGAGGAATACTGCGAACAAGGCCTAACGAAGATTGGCCTATCGCAAGGTTAAAAGAGATAATGCCCAGACCACATCCCACAGAAACACTTTGGCTCCTTCGTGCTGCTCTGCTCATGGCATATTTGGAAATGGCGCAACACCATTGCTATCAGAAAGGAACAAATGACTCTGACGGGTGTCCTTTTAGCATGCAAATTGGAAGCATATATTTGGGGAGCAAGGCTAAAACCTGACGATAGACACATCGCAACAACATGGTGCTCAATCCTTTCAAGTGCAATGTAACAACCTACGCTCCCTATGTTATGTTATGTTTAGTTACTTTCAGTTTCATCAGGCAGCGCGATGTGTGCGTCGAGGAATGCCTGAAACCCTGTAATGTTTCAAACTATGGCTTTCAGAGCCGACCAATGCAATGAGACCTAGGTGGGGGACCCTCTCCCCTCCCGTTGACTTATTAAAAAAATGATCTGATTCCTATGAAAATCCTGTACAAATCATATGAAATTCCTACATTCCAAAGGAGCCCTAAGAGCATCTCCAATAGTATCTAAAAAATACTCCCAAAAATAGTTTTTCCAACCTTTGCAAAATATATCGGGAGACAAAAAAAAGCTACAACTCCAACAGCTTCCAAAATCTCGCGCTAAAGAGATAGAAGGTAATTTTACATCAGGAATCCTAAACTATTTCTAAATCACACTAACCACCTTTGTACTTTATTTCTCTCTTGTAAATTTGTATCAGGAACCCTATCCTACTTTTTTCTTTCCCACGTCTTTCCACCTCCGGATTGGCACGACGATACGCGCGAGTAACTTTATGAGCGTGGGTATGGTTTTTTTTTCAAGTGCCAAAAGATTGAGAGGTGGGTTTGAGAGTTGTTGTAGATGAGTTTTTCAATCTTGCCAAAATTCCTAGATTGGAAGACTCTTTTGGATACTCTTGGAGATGCTCTAAAGTGGGGATTTTAAGAGGATATAATTTGATCGACGCAAACTTGTAAGGCAATAGTGATGAGCTATGGAGTATATGAACTTCCACACTTGTAATCTTGCAACTACGGAGAAAAACGTGCGAAGCCCAGGGATCAAGGGCCGGAGGATGGATTGTGGATGGCCAACACTTGCATTGGACACGTCAATAAGCAAGAGTACATGCAAGATGGTGATGAAGACAGCATGACCGGAGTTTAAACCAGTGTTGGATCAAGTCAAGGCAAGGTGTTGCGAACACTTGGTGAACTGCTAGATTGAGAGCATGGAGGACACGCGTTGACGTTGGAGGTTTTGCATAGTAGCTATGCAACTTGCAGGCCATGCCGACTTTGGCCTCAAAACCGCAGGCGTAGTGGTTTTAGATTTGGGCCTCGAAACCTAGGGAGGATCTCAGGGCGGCACATAGCATCATCGAAGAGCTTGTGTCAAGGCAAAGCGACTTCATGAAGGACACGTAGTCGTCCAATGCACGAAAGACAAATTGGATAATTTTGCCCTAGTGGCTAAGTGTGGTTCAAGTCTAAACATATGGGTATTCTTGAAAATGTGTAATAAGCCTATAAATAAGAATAGTGGTTGCCCAAGATAGCATCTCTTTCACCCTATGTTCTGTTCCTTAGGATTAGCCAAGTGCTTCAATGTTTTAGAGAGATTAGGCTAGAGAGGCATGATTTTCTCTTAGGTCACACACATAACTGCTTCTGAAAAAAACTGCTAGGTAAATAGATGGAAAAATCAAATCAACTTATACCAAAAGACATTAGGTTTTATATTAGTTTTGTACTTCAAAACAGGCGAAACAGGTGTTCGTGGAAAAAACTAAGGTACAAACAGTTTGGATTCTATAGATTAGAATCGAGAAAAAAAGACCCACACAAACAGAATCCTCGAACCATAAAACTACGTGACGCAAGATATGCAAACCATAAGATAAAAATAAAAAAACAACTCAAGACACAACAACAGAACTATATAAAAGCAGCTGTTGTACCCGAAGGAAGCACGGATGAACAAGAGAAGAGGATAACTATAAAAGATAGACGATTACATGAACAGAATCTGCAAACTTAAAACTACGCGATACGAGATGTGAGAACCAGGAGATCAAAATCGAAAAACAACGAGACACGAACCTGCTGCAGTTAGAGTGTGGCAGTCACGAGGAGAAAACCATGGAGGGAGAAAACCATGGAGGCAAGGACTCGTGGAGGAGGTGAGCTTGCATGAGATTTGAAGGAGGCAGTGGCCTATAGTAGACAGCGGGAGAACTCACGATTGTTGTTGATTTAGATCCATGCGGGTTCATTGAGGTCACAGAGGCCGCCGGGGTCTAGTGCCCAAGACAGACAAGTCGAGGCGCATGTGCGGTACGCTCCGCCCCGACCCTGAGCACATACGCCAAGTGAGCGAACTTGCCAGCCGTGTCGAGCGACCAGCGGTGAGCTCCGCCCACAGCCTCGTCCGCGGCCGAGGGGTGGCGGCAACGGGCTGAGCCAAGATAGGGAAGACATGGCTCCCAAGGTTAGGGTTTTGGCTTTTTTTTGAACTGGTTAGGGTTTTGGCTGGTTTGATGAGAAAAGACGGCGCGGTTAAGGCACTACTGGAAACAGAGACTTTGCCAAGTGTAAATTTCTTTACCGAGTGTCAAAAATCGGTACACTCGGCAAAGATCTTCTTTGCCGAGTGCTGCACTCGGCAAAGAATTGCACTCGACAAAGATTTCTTTGCCGACACAGGCACTCGGCAAAGGACTTCTTTGCCGAGTGTCAGACTCTCGGCAGAATCTCTACACTCGGCATAGGCTGCCCATGAAACGGCGCCCTGCCACGGCCTTCTTTGCCGAGCGCCTGCGGTTAGGCACTCGGCAAAGATTTGTTTTTTTTTTGTTTTTAATTTCTTTGTCGAGTGCCCCAGATCTGGCACTCGGCAAAGATTTATTTTTTTTTAAAAAATTCTTTGCCGAGCGTCTCAGATCTGGCGCTCGGCAAAGAAATTTTTTTTATTTTTAAAATACTTTGCCGAGTGCCCCCTGGACGGCACTCGGCAAAGATTTAATTTTTTTATTATTATTTCTTTGCCGAGTGCTCCTGTGGATGCACTCGGCAAAGAGGAAATTTAAAAAAAAATTAAAACATTTTTTGCCGAGTGCCTGATGGCTGGCACTCGGCAAAGACACCCTTTGCCGAGTGTCATGCCCCGGCACTCGGCAAAGTTTTTTAGTTCTTTTAGTTTTTGGCCTCCAATTTTTTGTGCTGCCTTTTTAAAGCACCAGGAACTCCTAGTTACAATTTGGGGATTGTTTGTGGCTTTTTGTTATATTTAGTTACTTTATTCGTTTACTTGAATTTTTCCGGAAATTAGAAATTTGAACTGCACGTGGTACGAATAATGGAGTTTAATGATTCGAAAATTGATAGTCATGTTAGTGAGTGTTATGAGAGGCCGTATCCAGGAACGGACCCGAAATTTCGGACATCTTGTTCACGAAACATGTCCGCGAAATTGCGTGTGAAGTGTTTATAAATTCTATAAAAAGCAAACGAAGTCCGAAAATCATGAAACGTGTTGAGATGTCGTGATATCATATGTGGAGGCTATGATAAAATTTTCAAAAAATTTCGTGCACGTTGTCACGTACGATGCTTACAGACCAGAACATCTCCATCACATGTGCATATATCTGATATCACATGTGGAGATGTCCTGGTTTGTAAGCATCGTACGTGACAACATGCACGAAATCTTCTGAAAAATTTTATCATAGCCTCCACATATGATATCACGACATCTCAACACGTTTTAGATCTGAGACGCTCGGCAAAGTATTTAAAAAAAAATTAAATCTTTGCCGAGTGCCAGATCTGGGGCACCGGCAAAGAAATTAAAAAACAAAAAAAACAAATCTTTTGCCGAGTGCCTCCCTGATCCGGCACTCGGCAAAGCCGCGGACTTAGCGGTTTTAGACCGGCCGGGCAGTCACTGCCAGCCATCCCGCGCCCACGCCTGTCCGCCCACGCTGCCCGCCCCGCCCGCCCGCGCCGAAACAGGCGCCCGCGCGCCACACGCCGCCGGGCGTGCGCGCGGGCCCTGGCAAGAGTGCCTAAGCCCGCGCGCCACCGGCCGCAGCGCAGCCCGCGCCCGTGTGCCTGCGCGCCGCGCGCTCGGCCGCCCACGCCGCCTTGCCCTCGCTGCCCACGCGCCCGGCCGCCCGGCCCGTGCCCTGCCCCGGCCAGCGCCGCCCGCTGCCTTCGTGCCCTGCCGCCGGCGCGCCGTGCCCCGGCCGGCCCTTCCCCCAGCCGCCGCCGTGCCCGCGCGCTAGGCCGCCGTCCCCGGCTGGCCCTTCCCCCGGCGGCCGCCCTGCCCCGGCCGGCCCTGCGCCCGGCCCGCCTTTTTTCCGGCCTTGCCCTGCCCCGGCCGCGCCCCGTGGACCACCCGCCCCGACGCCATCCGTGCTCGACCCCGTCCCCGACTCCGCCCGATCCCGACGCCGCCCGCCCCTACCCCGTCGCCCGTCAGGTATGCCTTCTCACTTATTATTGTCGAGGTAGTGGTAGTTGTAGTAGTATTAGTTGTACTAGTGGTAGTATTAGTAGTAGAATTAGTGGTAGTAGTAGTAGAAGTAGTGGTAGTAGTAGTAGTACAACTAATGATATTAGTTGTAGCAATAGTGGTAGTAGAAGAAGAACCAATGGTAGTAGTAGTAGCAATAGTGAAAGTAGTAGTACAAGTAGTGGTACTACATGGATATATTCTTCTGCATGGATTGATATCCAAACTACATGGCTTCTGTTGAGCCATATGTGCTTGTCGGCCATCGTGCCGTTGTTTTTTGTAGGTTTTGGAAACCTCACCGTGCAGGGGAGGTTCTGCCAAAATTTTTTTGTAAATAACAGTATTTGTTCCATTATTGTAGAGAAGAGCCCATCAGAGTTGAGTCGGAGTTCTCGCCACCGTGTCGGTCTGCCTGCACCGCGTCGTCTCGCCACTGCACCGACCCGTCACGGCCCTGCTAGCCTGACTCCGTCGCCACCCTAGGTATAACCCCTCTTTTTGTATCATTGTCGTAGATCGCGTAACCCAGTTAGGCGTCTCCCGTTCAAAGAGATACGGTTGGAGGTATGCAGATCTTTGAATATCTATGACCGTATCTATTTCGGATTGTCGACGCTTTTTGGACAGCCCGCGGATGCGTAGATGGGTTAGTTTCCATGTTCTGCTCTAGTCCGAGACAGGGTTTCGGCATCACCTCCCTGTTGTTCTCCGGATACACACTCTTCTTTGGCAGGACGTGTATCTAGAGAACAGCGGGGAGGTGCTGCCGAAATTATGTCTCGGATAGGAGTAGAGCATGGAAACTAACATCATCTACACATCTGCGGGTGGGATTAGGACCTATTCTCACCTATTAGACAGTAGGAACACCATGTACATGCAATTAATGGTTACATTACTCGCCGATACATATGTTAGAGGATGGATGACCGTTAGTGGATGTACACGGGCTGGAGAAGTCAGAGTGATTACACCACGGAATGGATGAACAAGACCGATGCTTTCTTGAACAGTGCATTTGGCAACGCTGCTAACGGACATTGCCTAGTTTTGTGTCCCTGCAACAAATGTGGAAACAGGAGAAGGGTAAACAAGGTGGAAATGGGTAAACATCTTGTGAAGAATGGATTTACGCCGGACTACACCCGGTGGGTCCACCATGGTGAAGCCCATTGTATGAGAGAGGAGGTGGTGAAGACCATGGGTGGAGGCTTTTGATGCTGATGCCGGGGTAGCAGACATGTTAGATGACTTTCACCAAGGACAGTTCGATGAGGGACATGAGAAGGAGGAGATGGAAGCAGCGCACAGGCGTTCTACGATATGATGGACTCGGCACAGAAACCCCTTCACGATCGGTCAACGGTGTCTCAACTAGATGCCATTGGACGCTTAATGGGGTTGAAGTCCGAGTTAAACTTAAGTCGACCTGGCTTTCGATAAGATGTTGGCCGTGATTGGCACCTTGCTTCCGGAGGGCCACATTCTGCCGAAGAGCATGTACGAGTCACAGAAACTCCTTCGAGCACTTAAGATGCCATATGAGCAGATATATGCTTGTCCGAAAGGGTGTCTCCTATTTAGGAAAGAACACGAGCATGCAAAGTTCTTTCCAAAGTGTAAATCCTCCAGGTACCTGGAGGTAGACTCTGATGATGGCCAGAAGAGGCAACTTACGATCCCCATGAAAATCCTACGGTACCTTCCGTTCCTACCGAGGATCCAACAGGCTATACATGACCGAGGAATCCACGAAACAGATGACATGACACAAAAATGGCAAACGGTACAATCCTGACAAGATGGTACATCTATCCGATGGTGAAGCTTGGATCCACTTTAATGACAAACATCGTGATCAAAGCAGATGAGGCTCGTAATGTACGTGTCGCGTTGGCAACTAGATGGGTTCAATCCTTATGGAATGATGGCTGCCCCATACACATGTTGGCCCGTCTTTGTTATCCCCCTTAATCTCCCCCCCCGGTGTCTCCTTTCAATGACATAACGTATTCTTGTCGTTGATAATTCCTGGACACCCAGGGAGTAATATGGGTGTGTTCATGGAGCCCGTATTTGATGAATTGGTCCGTGCTTGGGACGAAGGGGTATGAACATACGATTGAGCTACAAAGACAACCTTCAAAATGCACGTTTGGTACCACTACTCCCTACATGACTTCCTGGCGTATGGGATATTCTGTGCCTGGTGTGTTCATGGGAAGTTCCCATGCCCAATATGCAAGGAAGGTGTGAGGTTTATTTGGTTGCAGAAGGGTGGCAAGTATTCGTCGTTTGATAGACATCGTCAATTCCTACCTCTTGACCATCCATTCAGACAAGACATTAAGAACTTTACGAAAGGCGTCAAAGTGACAAACCCTGCACCGTGGATGATGAATGGTGCCGAGGTTCATGCTCAGATAGGTGCTCTCGTGCCCAATGAAGAAGGTGGTTTTGTGGGATATGGTGAGCAGCATATGTGGACTCATATCTCGGGCATGACGAGGCTCCCCTATTTCGATGACCTTCTTCTACCACATAACATTGATGTAATGCACACTAAAAAGAATGTCACCGAGGCACTTTGGGCAATACTCATGGACACTGAAAAGTCTAAGGACAACCCAAAGGCTAGAGTAGACCTGGCAACGTTGTGCGATAGACCAAATCAAGAGATGCAACCTCCTAGTCGTGGCAAGACCTGGAGAAGGCCTAAGGCTGATTTCGTGTTGAAAAAGGACCAAAGGAGGGAAGTACTTGAATGGATCAAGAAGCTAATGTTCCCTGATGGGTATGCAACGAATCTAAAGAGGGGAGTTAACTTAGGCACTCTGCGAGTCAACGGGATGAAGAGTCATGACTACCACATATGGATTGAGCGGCTTCTTCCAGTGATGGTTCGAGGCTATGTCCCGGAGCATGTCTGGCAAGTGCTGGCAGAGTTGAGCTACTTATTCCGCCAGCTTTGTGCCAAGGAGCTCTCTCGGACCGTCATTGATGACTTAGAAAAAGCGGCACCCATGTTGCTCTGTAAGTTAGAGAAGATCTTTCCACCCGCCTGCTTCTTGTTGATGCAGCATTTGATTGTGCACCTCCCGTATGAGGCACGGATGGGGGGCCCGTGCAGAACCGTTGGTGCTATATAATCGAGAGATGTCTGAAGACTCTTCGCAAAAAATGTAGAAATAAAGCCAGAATTGAGGCTTCCATTGCAGAGGCATACATTCTAGAGGAGGTGTCAAACTTCATAGAGAAATACTACACTGAGAAACTTCCTAATGTTCATAATCCACCCCCTCGTTACAATGCTGGCGAAAATGAATCGAACCTCAGCCTTTTCCAAGGGCAACTTGGAAGCGCAAGTGCATCGACCATTAAGCAATTGAAAAATGAAGATTGGCGTAGTATCATGCTATATGTGTTGACCAACCTTGTCGAGGTGCAACCGTTCATTCGGTAAGTTCTAAACGAACTTGTTTCATTTCGCCGTATGTCCTTATTTCGTCGTCCAACCCCCTTGTTTCTCGTTGGTACAGGGAATTTCTTCGTCAATCCTGGCATGGATCAAGGCAACCTACCCCGCAAGAAAATGATACCCTTCTTTCACAGGGTGCGGGACTAGGGAGCCCCGATTTCATTTGTTGGTTCAAACAGAAAGCCCAAACTGATGCACCTATAAGTGATGAGTTAAGACAGGTTGCAAATGGCTGTGCCGTTAGGGTCAAGTCATTTACTGGTTATGACGTGAATGGATATCGTTTTCACACAGCAAGCTACGAGCAGAGTCGGCCCAATCGACAAACCACAAACAGCGGAGTTGTTACGCCCGGCACTGATGGACTCGACTATTATGGAAGAATTGAAGAAATCTACGAACTATCATTTTATGGTTCCAAACCTCTTACTCCTGTCATATTCAAATGCCACTGGTTTCATCCTGGTGTAACGAGATGGACCCCTAAGCTTGGGCTAGTCGAGATTCGACAGGATTCCGTCTATCCAGGAAAAGATGTCTACATTGTGGCTCAACAGGCCGTCCAGGTTTATTATACGTCATACGTGTGCAAAGACGTCGAGCATCTTAAGGGTTGGTCTATTGTGCACAAGGTATCGCCACACGGTAAACTACCTGTCCCAAACGATGAAGATTATAACTTCAACCCAAACATATATGATGGAGAGTTCTATCAAAAAGAGGGGCTACAAGGGAGGTTTGACATAGACTTAACCGAAGAGATAGGAATGGAAGTAGATAATGAAATGGATGATGACGAGGACGCTGGAGACGAGGTGCGAAATCTGAAGGACATACAAATGCTTGACCGATTACATTTCGGCAATGACAATGAAGACAACATTCCTCCTTCGGATAGTGTTGATGAGTTGGACAATGTTGATAGTGATGACGAGACCTATGATCCAGCTAATTTAATTATGAAGATTATTTCTAATACATGTAATACTATATTTTTTGTAATTATGTTTTGTTCATTTTTGCATATATTTCTAATACATGTAATACTATATTTTTTGTAATTATGTTTTGTTTATTTTTGCACCTATTTCTAATTACGTCTTCTTTTTCTTTTTTATTGCAGGTGATTGAACAAAGATGGCGGACGACCGTCATAGGTCTGTGAACTCGATTTACCAAAGACAACGCCGGTCGCAGGAGGGGCGGAGGGGGCAGCAGAGGGATTGAACAGGAGGAGGAGGACCGCTAGCCGCAGGAGGGGGCCATCTCCTCCCACTCCACGTGAGGAGGACCGCCAGCCGCAGGAGGAGGTGGCGCCCGTGGACGAGTCAGACGAGGAGTTGGTTCGGCAGACGGAGGAGGAGGAGGAGATGCAAGAGGTGGAGGAGGAGGAGGAGGGGGGGAGGCGGCAGGCACGGGTTCCGCTTCCTCCAACTCCTCTTCGAGTGTCTACTTGCGAGGTCCCGTGAGCCTCCCACAGGTTCCGCTTCGTCACCAATGCCCACTGATTCGCCCCGAAGGACAAAAGTAAGTAACTGTATATGTTATCACCACTACTTCATATGATATGATGAAAAAAACTAATAATTTTTCTTAATTACTTGTGCAGGAACTGGGTGGTTGTGTTGGGTGGTAGCGCATGGCTAGTCAATGGCATCCTGGGTCTTCTGTGTAGGCAGCACTTCCCCGGCATTGTCACGTACGCATTGAAGACGGAGCCGGCCTACTCGTTTGACCACTACGTCGTCGCCTCCGATGCGGAGTACCCCAATAAGGCGGCGCGGGTGAAGGCAGAGTTTTGGGTAAGTCTCCCTTGCACAATATTGCTCAATACGTCGCATTCATTAGACTTTTCTTGAAATAATGAATCGATACATCGCTTTTGTATGCAGACTTATTACAGATGCGAGGAGGGATTTGAGGCCAGGGCAGAGCAGGCGACTACCAAAGCCTGTAAAAAACTCATCACCGACATGCATCACGAGGCGCGCATCCAGGCCATCATAACCTACTACGGGTCGAAGCTTGGAGAGAGGAAAACCAAGAAAGACGCAAGAGAGATGCAGCTGACCCGGGAGCAGTACCTTAAGGTAAATGAAGAACATCAACATTGATTCGATTTGAGATTAAGTTGGTTTAATTTGATCTTCTTATATGTCCAATACTTGATGATGTGTAGGTGATTCCCTGGTGGTGCCAAGCGTATCCCGAGTGCTGGCGATGATGGTGGACAGGTGGTTCACTGGAGGAGTACCTCAAGATGCACAGGGATGCCTGGGACTGTCGTTTACTGATGCAAGGTCCAGCACACCATCAAGGCAGCCGCAACCTCGCCGGATACAAACAAGCATGGGTACGCGAATTGATTTATCTATTGTCACGCTCAGTTCTAGTCTGATTTCTAATCATCGTGCTGTCTTTCTCGCAGTCGGCGTCACATAGTGGCCAGGCTTGCTCGGAACTTCCAGGCATGGTGTATGGCCCACAAGGGTAAGGCGACGTCCGACGTCTCCTTCAACCTGGAGGACCTGCCCGAGGCATACACAAACCCGAGCGTCCACTCCCGCATCAGTGAGTACACTGAGGTGGCGAGGTCGCTCTATGGGGCAGACCACGATCCGAGCATCCAGGACTTCGATGGAGAGGCCGTCATGAGGGCGGGGCAAGGCAAGAAGCATGGACGGTTCTGGCTTGGCGACGGCGTCATCGACATGGCCTCTACTCCCTCTCTCTCCCAGATCCGAGCATGGAGCACGAGCGAGAGCCCGGCCATTCGCACACGGCCGACCGTTGCATAGCACCAGGTCGACGCACTCGAGGTTATTCCTGTTTTACTCGTCATACATTGATCTTTACACACCTTAATTAGCTTTGCATTACTGAAACATTGGAGTGAAATATTGCAGGCCTGGCTGGAACAAGAAATGAAAGAACGTCAGGAGCTGGGGGCCCAGTTGGAGGCCGAGCGGCAGGCCCAGGCGCAGAGGCTGATGGACATTACAGATTTCCTACAAGGGCTTGGGCAACGTATGGGCTTGTCTCTGCCACCTGGGCTGTTGGTTCCACCTCCGCCTCCGCGTCCTGCAGCTGCAGCTACTCCTGTGAGTATCAAAGTTTTTTACTTTCACTTGTGCTTTGCTTGTATGGCCTCTATCGTCCTAGATTAGCTATCAAAATAATCTTGTCTCACATGCAATCTTTTCTCCTTTGTGCAGTCTCCATCTGACGGTGGTTCGAATAATCCACCTCATGCACCTACGAATGATGTATCTGGGCCTTCACCACAGTCGCAGTGGCTGAGATGAGTGCATGTTGTATTTTTTACATTTGTTGTTCATTGGTGATGGACTTGTGATGCACTTGTGGACTTTGATGGACTTATAAACTTATTGGATGGACTTGAGCACTTATTATTATATATTGTGATGGATGTGATATGGGCGGATGGATGTGTGGATGGATGAGATATATATGTGTTGATGAGATATATATGCGATGGATGAGATATATATGTGATTGGATGAGATATATATGTGATATATGTTTGTATGAATGTATTTGTCATGATGGAATGTAAAAAAAAATATTTGCCGTTTTGGGTCACTTTGCCGAGTGTTGCACTCGGCAAAGGACCCCTTTGCCGAGCGCAATGGTCACAACACTCGGCAAAGCTGGCAAAATGGGCGACCAGAAAATAGATTTTCCAGCTTTGCCGAGTGCTGTGACTATAACACTCGGCAAAGAAATTTAAAAAAAAATTTAAACTTTGCCGAGTGCCTGCCGTGTTGGCACTCGGCAAAGAAAATTTCCAAAAAAAATAAAAGCTCTTTGCCGAGTGCCTTCCGGGTTGACGCTCGGCAAATAATTTTTTTAAAAAAAATTCAAAATGTGATAGAAGTTTTAAAATACAAGAGAAATCGTTCCTGGCCAGGTAGTTACCACAAAGGGGCTACATTTTGACTATGACTACCTTGGGATCCATTGGGATCAACCTAAACTACTCGCGGGCCTATGGTGCCATGGGCGAAGGCCGGCAAGCTAGGCCTATTTGGATTTCCTATTCCTTCGAAAATTAAATAGTTTCTCGCCCAATTTTTGCAGGATCCACGAAATGTTCTTACACGACTCCGCTCATCAGTCTTACAGTTAGATAGACAAAATGGGGCGTGTGTATCCCTACTTTGTGGCTTAGTCCAAATAAAGGTTGGAGGTTACCTCGATCATCTAGAAAAAAATCCAAATACTAGTACATATATGTTTAGCTGATGACTGAAGCAGGATTACAGTTTATGAAGAGGTCAGAATGGGTGACCATGTTGTCCATTGTCCTTCCCCAAACTGCTAACTGTAGTGCTGTTTGATCACCCCATTGTTTCAGAGGGGGAAACATTGCAGTTTCGGTGCAAAACCGACAGGTTCTTTCAGAAACCTTTCTCGCTTTAAATGGAAGCGAAGAATGGGCCGGGTAGGGGAACACTTGTCATTGTCAAGCTCAAGCCTTATTCGCGTCAGTTTCTTTCCTCTCCGGAACAACGGACGGATGGCCTTCATTTTTGGTGAGGTTTCTTGTTCGGAGTGACCATCTGACCTATGCACGTGTATCGCGCTTCAATTCGAGTAGTTGCACGTCAAAATCGTCAAGCATCTCACTTGATGCTGATAGATCTCTATTTTTCTGTTCTTCCGTATGGATTCCAGGCATAGATAAATCTCTAACAACCCTGCAATTTGAAGTCTGAATATTTGAGACGCGTATTATAGTCTCCGCTGCAGAAGTTTCATCGCAGCTATATAAAAGTAGAATAGAAAAGGGCACCATATGCTAATGATGGAGCTCTCATGTATTATGAAACTGATCGCTTGTGATTCGACCGATAGGTCATAGGTCTATCTCCTCTGCATACTTAAAAAAGAGAGAAAATTAATTATTAAACACTTGCAATCTGTACTGTACCCGATCCCTTCTTTATGTGCCCAATGCTCGAGTCATTCACTTTTTTTTATAAAGGAAGCTTTTATTAAAACCTCAGAAGCAATACTTCGAGTTGATACAAAGCGAAAGAGGGCAACTTCTGCCTCTGCCTAACATGAGGCACATAGCCAAAGAAAGAGAAGAAACCTAGCACAATCTAATGACTATTAATTCGTAAACTAGACCGCCACCCATGTGCCTGGGAGAAAAAAAATCCTTGGCCACCTGCGTCAAATGTTGTGATACCGCTACAACTGTATCCTGTAAATTAGGCTTCTCCAGGATAGCCCAAGTACGTAGCCAGTGGGTCACCAAATAGATAACCTGCACAGGAGAAACAATTTGTTTCTTTTCAAAAACAATATCATTCCTGCTGAGCCAAATAGACCAACAAGTCGCAGCTCCTCCTAGCAGGAGTAAAAGCTTGACATCTTTGTTGACACCTCTTAGCTTGCCATTGAACATATGACCTATACTGTGGGCTTTTAAAAGACATGTCGCAACATGAATAAAAGACCAAATTGAACAAGCAAACCGGCAGTCAAAGAATAAGTGCTTAATTGTCTCTTCTTTGTAACAAAAGCAACAAGTTTTACTACCTTGCCAATTACGCTTTACTAGGTTATCATTTATCAATATAACTCCTCGTCTTAGGTACCACAGGAAAATTTTTATTTTCAGTGGGGCTTTCACTTTCCAAATGAGTTTGTTAATATTTGGGATATCAATATGTAATAACGCTTGATAGTGTGACTTCACCAAGAATTTTTCATTTGGATTTAAATTCCAGGGAAACTCATCTTGTTCATGGGCCAACTCTATATTAGCAATACGGGGCAACAAATTGTTCCACGCTACTAATTTGGGACCAATGAGGTCTCTTCGTCAAGATAGGTTTGGTGAAGGACCAGAAAGAACCTCCGCAATGGTAACGTGTTTAGGTTTAGCAATGTTGTAAAGATATGGGTACTGTTCCTATAAAGACGAATTCTCTAGCCATTTGTTTTCCAAAAACATACTTGTGTTCCGTCTTTTACAATGAAGGATCCAAAGCGGAAAAAGTCTCGCTTCACCTTCATAAGACTAGACCCCTCTGTGGTAAGTAACTTGAACAACCATTTGTATTAATGGTTTCAATCCTAAATATTTATTGCGGAGTAATTGCTGTCAAGTCCCCTCTGTGGTAAGTAACTTGAACAACCATTTACTAAGTAGAGCAATATTTTTAATATGCAGATCATGAATTCCAAGACCTCCTTGGTCTTTGGGCTTACATAATATGCTCCATTTAGCTAAATGATATTTCTTTTTTTGCTTATCTTCTTGTCAGTAAAATTTAAACCGGAAATAATCCAATTTCTTTTGGACTCCTTTTGTCAAGGCACAGAAGGACATCATATACATTGTTAGGCTGCTAAGCACTGAATTTATCGATGTTAAGCATCCCCCAATTGAAAGATGTTTTCCTTTCCAACTACCCAGTCGCCTCTCAAAATGTTCCTCAACCTTCCTTCACTCAACATTCCTAAACTTCCTAAAATGTATAGGAATTCTCAAATACCGAATTGGAAAATCACCAGACTTACAGCCAAAAAGTTCGACGTATTGATCAAGGTGGTCTTGGGCATTTCCGAAATAGAACAATTCACTCTTATGAAAATTGATTTTTAAACCTGATACTTGCTCAAAGGCACTAAGCAGCAGCTTCATGTTTCGGGCTTTCTCAAGGTCATGATCCATAAAAAGAATTGTATCATCAGCGTATTGTAGAATAGATAATCCACCATCGATGAGACGAGGCACTACTCCACTAATCTGCCCATCTACTTTGCCCATATTCATAAGAATAGCTAGCATATATGCTACAATGTTAAAAAGCAATGGAATAAAGGATCGCCCTGTCAAAGACCTTTCCTAGTTTGAAAGAAATGCCCGACATCGTCATTAACATTAATTGCTACACTCCCACCCGAAATGAAAGTTTTAACCCAATTTATCCACTTGGGAGGAAACCCTTTCATTCGTAGTGCTTGAAAGAGAAAGAGCCATTTAACTTTATCATACGCCTTTTTAAAATCTATCTTGAGGACTACCCCACTCTGTTTCTTTTGATGCAACTCATGAACAGTCTCATGCAAGATGACAACACTGTCTAGAATATTTCGTCCTCGCATAAACACTGTTTGAGTTGGACTAATAACATGATCTGCCACTGAATTTAGCCTATTGGCTGCAACTTTTGTGAAAATTTTGAAGCTCCTATTAAGCACGCAGATCGGCCAATATTGTTGAATCACATTCGCTTCTTGGACTTTTGGGATAAGGGTAATTACCCCAAAGTTCAAACTAAAAAGCGATAAATCCCCTGCATATAGGTCATGGAACATTTGCATTAGATCCCCTTTGATGGTATTCTAGAATTTCTGATAAAATTCAGCTGGAAAACCATCTAGACCAGGTGCTTTATTATGTTCCATATCAAAAATCACTTCTTGCTCGGTAAAGGGTGCGGTTAGAACGTCATTCTCAGTCTGTGTAACCTGAGGAATATCGAAGATCCTGTCCTCCTCCAGAGTAAAGGAACTAACCTCAGGTTCTCCAAAAAATTCCTTATAAAACCTAGTGATATAGGTTTTAAGTTCCTTATTAAACCTAGTGATATAGGCTTTTAGGTTTCCCTGACCCTCAACAATGCCATTTGCATGGTCAAGGAAAAAAATTCTTTTTTTTCCGATGTTTACCATTGGCAACCATTTGAAAGTATCTAGTGTTGTTATCTCCCAAAAGGACATCTTTTACCTTTGCCCTTTGATAGTACTTGATTTCCTCTTCTCTAAGTAATTAGGTCAGTTGATTCTGAGATTGAGCAAGTTTTTCTTGTTCAGGTTCAGTCTCCGTAGCAATGTCTAGGTCATTAGTTATTGATTGAAGTTCTACCTTTCTTTGCTTGATTAACAGCTCCGGCTAGGGGGTGGGGCGTGGGGGTGACTGATGCTCTTACAATTTTTACCGTTTACATCTGCATACTACATTCGTGTGCTCAAAGTGTTTCTTGTTTTTATGCACTCAAAGGTCAAAACAAATCTAACGGTGAAACACACGAACACGTGCTCTGGAGGGCAGAATCTGCTATAGCCTATATGGTATCACTTAGTGTCTGTTTGTGTGTTCATGCATTTTTTTTCTATATATAAAACTGAACTGATTAGTGTGAAATTTCCATATATGATATGATTTATGTGAAATTCTTGCGTTCCAAACGCTCCGCAATGTAAAATTCAAAGCCATGAGATCCAGATCCTTTCCCTGTTCATGTTGGCGAGTACAAAGGTCCTAAAACATACACCTACCTGCGTTTGGCACAACAAGCACAAGTGATACCAGACAGGTAGAATAACTGAAGAAAATTGTTGCATGAAACACGAGAGTTGGGCAGCACAAACTGGCACATCCATCGTCATCATCAATCTCCAAGAGAAGTCAATTTCGGAACAGATTGGCATGATTGTAGAGATTTTAGGCTTACTAGTATATGCAAGTTGGGATTCGGGACAAGCTAGCTAGTGCCCAGTAGTAGTAGCATTATTTCGCTCGCGCCAGGCATCGCCACCTCCAAGAACAGCCCGTCTCTGTCTCCGCTGGTTGTCTTCCTCCTCGGGGCGGCTTCGGCCACCGTGCTGCTCCTCTTCTTCCTGTCGGCGACGGCGAGGCCCGCATGACCTGTGCTGGAGACCGGTATTCAAATAAGTGGGGAGGTGCCTGCTTCAGGTAACATGCGCTGCAGTACTCCAGGAGCAAAAGGCACGGTCGTCGTCGCTGCAGAGCAACACGCCGGAGTAAGAGCTCCTCCATTCTTCCTTGTTCTTGGGGCCGAGCAGAGCATATACTACATGCTCGGTCGATCATAAATGATCAACTGATGTCGTCGTTGTTTTTCTTCCAGACGCTCGCGTCCGATGACGATGCGGATGAGTTTGCACGGATGCTGTTAGCCCACGGAATAGACCGGCTCAGGTGAGCAGGTAACTCACGAGTCTTGTCGAGTACGGCCGAGCATGACAGATGTTGTCTGATCACACACTATGGTCAGAGATAGAGAGAGAACAGAGCGTACACACAGCATAAGTACCAGTGTTTGTCGGAGCCCTATATAGGAGATAGCAAATCTGAATTCTCTTTACTGAGTTGCAGTGGTAAACTGTTTATACAACTCTATCTATATAGTCCTAGTGACTGACTTCTGCATCTGTCCCTACATGTGGCTATAGTACGACAGGTGAGCCGTTCGGCGCCTGCCTCTACAGCGGCTACAATACCACAACAGGGAGCCTTTTCGGCGTCGTCTTCTCTTCCTGTGTGTTCACACAAGAAAGGAGTAGATTATCTAACAATTTTTTCCCTAATCCTACTGCTATCCCTTGTACCCCTCTATACCGATCATCTTCTTCAGCTCCGTGAGTCGAGGACGTCGAGCAGCTTGGTGATGACGTCCGCGAGTTATTGACCAGTTTTCGACGAACTCGGATGACGATCTGCCCTTCATCGATACAATCCCTGAGGAAGTAGAACTTCACGTCGATGTGCTTGCTCCGAGCGTGGATAACCGGATTCTTCGCGAGGGCAATGGCGGGCTGGTTATCCACCATCAGTGCTGGTGGGTGAGCTTCCACACCAGGTCAGCTCGCCCAGCAGCCGGCGCAGCCACACAACTTGGCATGCCACTATGGCCGCCACTACGTACTCTACCTCGCACGTAGATAGCGCCACCACCTTCTGTTTCAGCGACTGTCATAAAATTAGAGCCGACCCGAGGAAGACGAGCACTCCAGAGGTGCTTCACCGTCCGTCGATGTCCTCCGCCATGTTTGCATCGCTAAACACAGTGAGCTGCAGTCTACTCCCGCCGGTCTTGGGAAAGACGATCCCCTGATCCACCGTCCCTTTGACGTAGTGCAGTAGCCGCTTCACTGCTAGCCCAGTGATCCTCTCTAGGATCCTCCATGAAGCGACTGACTGTAGTCCACGGCGAACGCAATGTCTAGCCTCGTGTGGACTAGGTAGCGCAGACCGCTGACGATGCTCTAGTAGAGTGTTGCATCCACCTTCGCCGCGGTGCTGGCCTTCGTCAGCTTCAGCCGCTCCTCCATCGGAGTCACGCATGGCTTGCACTCAGCCATGCCGCTCCGCTCCAACAGCTTCGAGGCATACGTGCTCTGATCGATCGTGAGTTCCTCTTTCCCCTGTCTCACCTTGATGCCGAGGTAGTAGGAGAGTGCGCCAAGATCGCTCATTAGGAAACGAGCCGTCATCTCGCGCTTGAAGCTGTTGATATCCTCCGTACGCGCACCCGTGATGATCAAGTCGTCCACATTCACGCCAACGATGAGCTCCTTCCCCCGTTGCAGCGTGTAGAGCACGTGCTCGGTTGCGCACCGTTGAAACCTAAGCTCGCCCAGCGTGGCATCAAGCTTGGCTTTCTACGCTCGTGGGGCTTGCCGAAACTCGTAGAGCTCCTTGTGCAGTCGGAGCACCCTGTGCTCCTCTCCCTTAACGGTGAAACCTGGTGGTTGCCTGATGAAGATCATCTCTGCCAGCTCACCATTGAGGAAGGTCGATTGAACGTTCAAGTGATGGGCGCGCCAGTCCTTTGCTGCTGCCAAGGCTAGTAGCAAACGAATAGACTCCATGCGCGCTACTGACGCAAAGACTTCCTCGAAGTCGATGCCCTCGCGCTGAACAAAGCCTCGGGCGACGAGGCACACCTTGTGCTTGACAGTGGCGCTGAGCTCGTCCCGTGTGACCTTGTACACCCACTTCAAGCTGATCGAATGGCATCCTAGAAGTGGATCGATGAACTGCCATGTCTCGTTTTCCTCGATCGCCTTCATCTCCTCTAGCATCGCCCGTCTCCAGTTTCCGTCGTGTTCTGCCAACGCGAATATGGGTGGTTCCTCTGCACTGACGAGTAGCAGCTCTTGATCATTGTGCAGCCGACTAGCTAGGCCTAAGGGCCCTGTGTTGTCGATGATGTCATCCAGCCTGCGGAACCGCACCTCCTCACCTTCGTGGAAGGCGTCCACGAACTCAGTGATGTCACTTGAAGGTGAGACGAACTCGATCGGCATCGATGGAGTTCCCTGTTCTACCTGAGTGCTCGTCACAGTACGTGGAGTGCTCGGCACCCTCGGTTGTAGTGCTCGGCACTACTCCTAGACAGCTCGTCACCACTCCTGGAGTGGTATGCACCCCTCTCGAAGTGCTCGGCACACGTCTTGCAGTGGTCGGCACCACTGCAAGACCCCTCGGTTCCGCTATGGGAGTGCTCGGCGCCCATCCTGGAGTGGTCGCCACCACTGCAGAACCTCCCTGGCACCACTCCTGGCAGTGCTCGGCATCCCTCTAGGAGTGCTCAGCACTCCTCCCTGAGTGCTCGGCATCTCTCCTGAAGTGCTTGGCACCACCCTAGGAGTGCTCGGCTCTGTTGCTGGAGTGCTCGACACCCCTCCTAGAGGGCTCGGTACCTCTTCCCTAGCGTCTCCACCACCATGGATAACTCGATGATGAATGTGCTGGTGAAGCCGCCAGCTTCCCCCGTGCTCAGACTGGTCCAGTCCCAAGCCATCTGCTCGTCGAACACGACGTCGCGCGAGACAAGTACCTTGTCTCCGCGTGGGTAGTAGAGCTGGTATGCCTTGATACCCTCCACGTAGTCCAGGAACACCATCAGTGTGCTCCTATCCTTCAGCTTGGTGAGGATCGGCTTTGTCTTCCTGTCGTGGCCGATGCAGCTGAATGTCCGGAGGAAGGACATGCTCAGCTTGCGCCCATACCAAGCTTCAAACGACGTCTTGCCCATCAGGGCCTTGGTCAGAGCGCGGTTGAGGATGAACACCGTCGTGGTCACAGCCTCACCCTAGAACCTTGTCGTCATGCCTTTGGCCTTCATCATGGATTGAGCCATGTCGACCACCAGTCTGGTTCCGCCTCTCCACCACGCCATTCTATTGTGGCGAGTATGGCACGGTGTGGTGTCGCACCACACCCTGAATCTGTGCAGTATACAGCGAACTCCACCGAAGTGAATTCACCACCGCAATCAGTCCTCAACGTGTGGAGCTTCTTGCCGCTGTCGGCCTCTGCACGCATCTTGAACTTCTTGATCGTCACCTGCCACTTCGTCCTTGCTCGTTAGGAGTTGCAGCCACATATAGCGACTGTGATCATCCATGAGCAGGAGAAAGTACCACCGACCACCGTTTGTGGCTAGCGTGATCGGCCCACAGAGGTCAGCCGTGGATGAGCTCGAGAGCGTCCTGCATGTGATACTTGGGAATGGTAGCCTCCTCTGCTTCCCTGGCTAGGCAACTATCACATAGCTCGCCTTCGTGCTTGATGTGGGGTAGCCCTCGGACCATCTTCTCTAGCCGACCAAGCGCGTCGAAGCTGAGATATCCGAACTGGGCATGCCACAGCCACGGTTCCTCGGCGTGCCTTGCCACCAGGCAAGGTAGAGCAGGTACAACCGGTTCTGGGACCTCTTCACCTTGGTGAGAAGTAGCTACTCCCAGTCCCTGATCCTAAGGACTCCGTCCTTGATCAGTACCTCGCTACCACGCTCATCCAACTGACCAATGCTGATGATGCTGGAACATAGCTGTGGGATATAATATACATCCGTTAGCGCACGATGCTTCCCGTTCTGGCACCTAAAGATGATGGTGCCTGCCCTTGGATAGCCACCCTTGAGCCGTCATCAAACTTTACCATACCGGTAACATCGTCGTCGAGTTCAGAGAAGGATGCCTTAGAGCTTGTCATGTGGTTGCTGGCACCAGAGTCCAGGTACCACCATTGTTCCTGGTCGGCGACCACATGTCTAAGGTGTACTTGGGCACGTGGTTTGTCGAGGTTGACAGCTTTCAGGGCCTTTCTAGGTCCTTCCACCGTCGTCACTTCTTCCTTTTTCTCGGCCTTGACTGTCGTGTAGTGCACAGAACGTCGCCATCAGGATAGTGGCCTCATCATCATTATCAGCTTGCACCAGATGAGCCTCAGCCTTCTTCTCCTAATTGTAGTTTGGGCACTCCCGTGCCCAATGACCCGTCTTCCCGCAGCGCCGATAGGCGTTGGGGTCGACCTGCTTCTTCTTCACTAAAGAAACCTTGTTGCGGTGTTTGCCATCGCCACTACGGCTGAGGAGGCTACCCCAGAGGTTTCTCCAAGCAGCCCACTCCTCCTCTATCAGTAGCAGTTTGCCCCTATCCTTCATTGCTATCGCCTGCTCTAGGTGCTCGTCCACCGCCCATAGACGGCCTGTCACATCCTCAATGGTGAGGGTGGACAAATCTAGCATCGTCTCTATGGAGAGAGCGATCTAGATGTACTTTGTTGGCACGAAGTGGAGGTACTTGGAGACCGCCTCCTCTTCGTCGATGGTGACGTCGTGGCTCTTTCAGCTTGCTGATGAGCGTCTACTAGGCGGAGGAAGAAGTCCTCCACCATTTCACCATCCTTGAACTTGAGGTTGGCATACTCCTGCTTTAGAAGCTGGGCCGTCGCCTTCTTTGCGCGGTCGGAACCGACGTACATCGCCACAATAGCCTCCCATGTCTCCTTAGTAGAGCTCTTCGCTCCCAACTGGCTCCCTGTACTCTGTCGGTACAGCAGTGAGGATAGCCTCCAACGCTGACATGTTATCTTCCTCATTGTCAGGTGCCTTTGTCAACAACATTACAGAGCAGTCGGGCTCTGAGCTTGACCTTCATGGTCACCGACCACTCTTCATAGTTGGTGCGAGTCAGCGTCGGCCAACTGGTGCCGCTGACCTCCTGTACCATGGGAACAACGATTTCCTGTCGTGGTTGGGTAGCCACAGCAGTGCCACTGCTATCGTTCATCTTTGAACCGTTCGTCATCGCTAGTGGTTAGTCCGGCGACGGCGCTTGTACGTCTCCGCTACCACTTGTTAGCCCACAAAATCACCTGGCTCAGGTGAGTAGACCACTCACCAGTCTTACCGAGTACGGTCGAGCACGATAGACGTTGTTCGACTACACACTATGGTCAAAGGTAGAAGAAGAGGGAGAACAGGGCACGCACACAGTTCAAGCACCAGCGTTGGCCGAAGCCCTATATAGGAGATAGCAAATCTGAACACTCTTTACTGAGTTATAGTGGTATCCATCTAGTCCTAGTACAGTTGCACTACTGTAACAGTGATTAGATAACACAGCAGGACTGACTTCAGCGCCTGTCCCTACATGTGGCTACGGCGCGTGCCTCTACAGCGGTTACGGTATCACAGCAGGGAGCCTTTTTGGCATCGTCTTCTCTTGCTGTGTGTTCGCATGAGAAAATAGTAGATGTTGTGTCGGGCGGCGATGGAGGACCGGACGGTGATCATGACGTCGGTGAACGAGGCGTGAGCGGCACCAGGGATTGCTGCTGGACTCGTTCCTGGAGAGCTTCCGCGTGGGCGAGAACGTATCGCACTTCGTGAAGCACATCGTGGTGGTGGTCATGGACGGCGACGCGTTCTGGCGGTGCCAGGCCGTACACCCGCAGTGCCAACTCCTCCGACCGGAGAAGGAGGGTCCTCGACCTCTCCTGGCGCCAAGAGCTACATGACCAAGGACTACTACCTCGACCTCATGTGGAGCAAGCTCAAGCTGCAGCAGCGCATCCTCGAGCTTGGCTACAACCTGCTCTTCACGGCACGAAACCCCGTACACAACGCACGCAGTATTTTTATTTCCGTCACCATTCATTCATCGATGAATGCATCAATCAATCAATATCTAATCGATGAGTGCTTCACGAGGCGTTCCGTTCACGCAGGACATGGACGTGGCGTGGTTCCGGAACCCGCTGGTGCACATCACGATAGATTTAACAGCTACAACATAGTACTCTGTTCTGAAATAGATACTTATCTTTGGACCTTCTTTTGTCCAGGAATTTTAGGCTTTCCCTTAAACCCATGCTAGCTACATGTTCTCTGAACACCATAGTTCTCTGAATATGTTAGGTGGTAAGCCTTTTGTAAATGGATCCGCGAACATCTTTTCTATACTTATATGCTCAAGACTTATGACTTGATCCTGGACTTTATCTATCACAACATAATACTCTGTGTCAATGTGTTTGGCAGCACCACTTGAATTATATTGTGAGCATACTGTACTGTCAGATTATAATCGCAGTATAACTCAACCACCTTCAAACCGGGTATGAACTTCTTTAAGTCAGTTCACCTGCCCCGTTGCCTCATATCACGCTACAAACTGTGCATACATTGTGGACGATAGTCAGCTGGCCAGCGTCGCGCAGCTTGCAGGGGTGGATGCTTATGGGCTCATCTCGATGATTGTGGAGGCTGCGCGGACGGTTAAGAGGAACCGGTAGACCTGCCAGCTGCTTGCACGCCGTGCAAGGATGATCGGGGACCTTCTGCAGCAGCTCAAAAGGACACAGCTGATGCAGCACATGGAGACGAGGAACCCAGTTGAGTAGCTGGAGGAGACGCTTCGGCAAGCATACATTCTCATCGTGTCCTGTCGTGATAGTGGCTACCTGCATAGCTGCTGTATGGGAGGGAAGCAGGCTGATCTGCTCCGTGAAGTGCAGAATGAGATCACCTTCTACCTCCAGCTTTTCCCCCCTTGTCAGCTTTGTCGACAACACCCGTACTTGGGAGCGGCTTCTGAGCAGAGCTTGTGCAGAGCTTGTCCTCTGTGCTCAAGGGTATGGATTTCATCATGTGAAAGTTTCTAAGACTTTGTTGTGTTTCAAAAAGACAAGTTTCTTCCTCTACGAAAAAGACCATTTTTTCTAGCTGATGAGATTCTTTCTTAATGCAAACTTTTTTTTTTTTGCTGATTTTGTTGGTAGGTGGCTAGCCTACATGCAACTGCAGAAACCTATGTAGGTTGTAATAAAACTCTAATTCAAAGAAACTTATATAAGAAGCACTGTCCAAAAATTACATATTATGTCAAGGAAACATGTAAATATTTAGCTCTTGGCAGGGGTTGGTCTTCTGGAAGGTCTACCTTAGAGACCCCAGTACCTGAAATAATGGAACCAAAGTACCTGAGATCTAAATTTCCTAAAAACACAGTGACTTTGACGATGAACTGAAAGAGCGGCCAACTGAGAAAAACACTGGTCTTCCACTAAACAGGAGCTCCTTAAAAGGGCAGATGAATTAGTCAAAAAGGCAGAATCACAGCTGCTAAGTCAGCAAGAATGTGATTTAAAGCAATGTATCCATGATAGGTTAGTTCAACTTCTGAGAGAAGAAGAAGTCAAATGGTATCAAAGAGCAAAGAGTACTAAGATGCTGAAAGGTGATAACAACACAAAATACTTCCATATGATAGCTAATGGCAAGCATAGAAAAACTAGAGTTTTCAGGCTTGAACAGGAAGAGGGGATTATTGAAGGGGAAGAGAATCTTAAAAAGTATATCACATAGTACTATAAAAGTTTATTTGGACCACAAATGAGTAACAATTGTTCTATGAATGAGTCCTTGGTAGAGGATATTCCTCAAGTAACAAGGGAGGAAAATAAGATATTGACAGAAAAGTTTACAGAGAAAGAAGTTAGAGAACTCTAGATAGATTTCCAAGTGATCATAACCCTCTAGTTTTAGATTCTGGGATGAATAGTTGCTTTAGCAAAAAGAGGTTTCATTTTGAGAAATGGTGGCTGGAAAAGGAGTCCTTTTATAGTATAGTGGAGAAAGCTTGGGGAACCCCTTGCACCATGTCTAACTGTATGGACAGATGGCAATTTAGAGTGAGGACCTTAAGAAGGATGATTAGGGGGTGGGCAGCAAATGAGGTAGCTGTCCAGAATAGAGATAAAGTGGCTTTGTCTAAAGAGTTCACTAGACTGGAAAGTCTAGCTGAAATCAGGGAGTTGTCTAGTGTTGAGAGACAAGAGTTAGCGCACATTGAAGATAAGTTAGAAAAGATTTGGTCTTTAGAAGAGATTAGACTTAGACAACGTTCTAGGGATAGAAACATTCTTGAGGGTGATAAGAATACGGCATATTTTCAGGCGGTTGCTAACCAACGGAGTAGAAAAAAGAAAATAGAATGCCTTGAAAGCCCTACTGGTTTGGTTTATGATCAGAAAGGGATGATAAGAGTGGCAGTAGATTTTTACAAAGGTTTATTTGCTAAGGACTCTGAGCCTGGCTTTAAGTTGGGACAAAATTTTTGGGAAGAGGAGGATAAGGTCTCGAGGAATGAAAATGAGTTACTCATAGCACCTTTTTCTGAGTTAGAGATCAAAAACGCCTATTTTTAGCTGTTATGCAGAAGGTGCTCCTAGGCCAGATGGTTTATCCTTTTTCTTTTACCAAAAGTTTTGGAATCTCATTAAAAATGATGTGATGCATCTTTTTGATGCTTTTCATAGGGGTGACTTAGAACTTAAGAGACTTAATTTTGCCTTGGTTTCTCTAATTCCAAAAGTAGGGGAGGCAACAAATATGAAGCAATTCAGACCTATCAGTTTGTTAAATTGCAGCTTCAAAATTTTTCTAAGGTGCTAACTCTTAGGTTGAACTCTGTGGTTCAAAGGATAGTGGCTCCAACTCAATCAGCTTTTATAAAAGGAAGATTTATTTTAGAAAGTGTAGTAGTGGCTCATGAGTTGGTTCATAGTGTGCATTAGAGTGGATTATGAAAAAGCTTATGATAGAGTGTCTTGGAGTTTTCTCTTTGATATGTTAGAAGCCAGAGGTTTTGATCCAGTTTGGATAAACTGGATTAGACAAGTTGTGGTGGGAGGATCTTTGGGTATTATGGTTAATGGGGAGGAAAGTTCCTATTTCAAGCCTGGCAAGGGCCTAAGACAGGGAGATCCGTTGTCCCCGTTTCTTTTCAACTTGGTGGGAGATGGTCTGTCTAGAATGTTGAAAAAAGCAGTTCATACAGGGATTGTGACAGGGCTCCTAGAGGGATTTAGGCAAGGGGGTATTGTGGCTCTGCAGTATGCAGATGACACTATTTTATTTTCCAAAGCTGAGGAGGCTGTGTTAGAAAATCTTAAATGTATTCTTATGTGGTACGAACAAATTTCGAGTATGAGGATCAATTTTAACAAAAGTGAAATGATCCCAATCAACTTAGGAGATCATGAAGTACATAGTTTAGCCCATATTCTCTCCTGCCCTGTTGGCAAATTCCCTTTTAAGTACCTAGGTATTCCGCTGCATTTTGATGTTCTGACCAGAGATGACATACAATCTTTAGTGGATAAAATGATGAATAAAATTGCAGGGTGGAGAGGAAAGCTGATGTCCCTAGGCTACTAGGGTAGTTTTAATCAAATCCTGTCTTTCTAGTATACCTGTTTATCTTCTATCTTTTATCAAGTTTCCTAAATGGGCTATTAAAATGTTAAATACCCATATGGCTAATTTTCTATGGGATGATTGTGAGAATAACCATAGATATCACTTAGCCAACTGGGAGTTAGTTTCTATGCATAAGGATTTTGGTGGTCTTGGGATCCCTAATCTGAGAGATCTAAATCTGTGTCTTTTGGCTTCGTGGCTTAAGAGATATAATGTAGATAGAGATAAACTCTGGAAAGAGTTAATAGATTTCAAGTATGATACTTTGAATCCTCATGTTCTGCTCACTAGATCCTCTTTTGCTTCTAGTTTTTTAAGGGTTTTATGTGGGCAGCACAGGCTGCTAAGATGGGTTTTCTATGGAAGGTTGGGAATGGGAGGAAGGTTAGGTTTTGGGAGGATACTTGGTTAGGTTCGTCTAGTTTGGCCATACAGTTTTGGCCTATTTACCGAATCATCAATGAACATGGGAAGACAGTTGCAGATTTGTGGGATGGATCACATTTGAAATGTACCTTTAGGAGAACTAGTATGTGATGATCTTTATCAGTTATGGTTAGAAGTAGTTGAACTAGTTTCAACAGTTAATCTTTCGGATGAGGAAGATGAGATGATCTGGAAGTTTTCTTCTAAAGGATCTTACTCTTCTCAATCGCTGTACAAAGTTATTAATTTTAGAGGGATTAAGCAAGTGCATGTATCGGCTGTTTGGGGGATTAAAGTTCCTCCTAGAGTCCATATGTTTTTATGGCTATTGATTAATAATAGAACTTTAACTAGAGATAATTTAGCCAAGCGTAGAAAAGTAGATGATGCTTCTTGTCTTTTCTATGTGGAGAATGAAAGCTGCCATCATTTATTTTTTGGTTGTGTGGTTGCTAGGAGATGTTGGTCAGTTGTCACTGAGTTGTTAGGAATACAAGTAGGTGGAGACATAGTTAGTGTAGGGCAGTTGTGGTTGAGTGAAAAAAAGTATAGTGTTATTAACATGATAACTTCTGCTGTGTTGTGGTCGATTTGGAAACTCAGGAATGAGCTTTGTTTTCAAAGGTCTGGGTGGAAAAGTATGGAAGGTATTGTTCTACAAGATCTTGGGGCTGCTACAGAACTGGATAGTTTTATGCCCGGTGAACAAAAAGAAGCGGCTGGATGGTTTCCTGGAGGATTTGAAGACTGCAGCAAAGATGATTTACTGGCTTCCCGATTTCACCAAAAACGCAATGCCAAGTTCTTCAGAAGCATGACATCGGTGGCCAATGTTGAAGGTGATCAGTTACCTAGGGAACTGTTCAAGGTTGCTGGTGCTGCCGAGTCTTACCTGATGAAGGAGCTAAAATCTTTTAGAGATGTAATAGGGTGTGGGTCTTTAGTAATGGTCTTAGTGTCTGCTTCTGGAGTTTTCTTTGTACTTTGTCTTTTTTTGGTTGGTTGCCTGGTAGTGGCTGGGTGAGTGTTCACCGTCTGCCAGTTGGGGATTAGATGCTCTTTGAGCTAACTGCGCTGTGAAACTTTGGTCTTTTGATAATGTTGAAAGGCCAGGGCGTTTTTGCCCTTGAACTCTAAAAAAAAGAAGTTAGAGAAGCCATTTTCCAAATGAATCATAACAAAGCCCCAGGTCCAGATGGATTCCCAGTTGAGTTTTATCAGGTGTTTTGGAGCCTCATCAAAGGTGACCTAATGGCCATGTTTGAGGATTTCCATAGGGATAAGTTACCTTTGTATAGTTTAAATTTTGGAATTATCACTTTAATCCCAAAATTGAAGGAAGTCAAGATGATCCAGCAATATAGGCCAATCCGCATGTTAAATGTTAGCTTCAAAATCTTTACGAAGGTAATGGCTATTAGATTTTCCCTGGTGACTAATAAAGTGATAAAACCATCCTAGACAGCCTTCTTGCCTGGTAGATACATTATGGAAGGAGTGGTTATACTGCATGAGACAATACATGAACTGAGTAGGAAAAAACAGGATGTGATTGTTAGATTATCTACTGCTACCTTGTGTGAACACAACAAGGGAAGGAGGTGTCTAAAGGCCCCCTGCTTTGATACTATAGCCGCTGCAGGTACAGGCACCGCACGGCTCACCTGTAGCACTGTAGGCACATGCAGAGGCTGGCGTAGAGTCAGCTCTGTATGTTATCTAGTTACTATAACAGCATGTGCGTTGTACTAGGACCAGATAGATAGAGTTGTATAAATAGACTACCAAGACAACTCAATAAAAAGAGTTCAGATTTACCATCTCACAGGTAGGGCTTCGGCCAACGCTGGTGTCTTGTATTGTGTATGCATGCTCTATTCTCCCTTCTTCCTCTAGCTCTAGCCATAGTGTGTGGGGACAGACAACGCTTGTTCATGGTCGGCACGGCTAGTGGGTGCTCGGCAATACTAGCGGGTGCTCGGCAAGACTGGTGAGTGGTTCACTCACCTAAGCCGGTGATCCTGTGGGCCAACAAGTGGTATCGGAGCCGTACAAGTGCCATCGCCAGACTAACCGTTGGCGATGACGGGTGGTTCAGAGATGGGCGACAATAGTGGCACTGCTGTGGCTATCTAGCCACGATGGGAGGTCGTTGTTCGCACGGTGTGAGAGGTCAGCAGCACTAGTTGATCGACGCTAACTCGCACCAACTATGGAGTGGTCGATGACCATGAAGGTCAAGCTCAGAACCCGACGGCTCTGGAATGTTGTTGACAAGGGCAATGAGGAGGATGACATGTCAGTGTTGGAGGCTATCCTCGCTGCTGTACTGACAGAGTACAGGGAGCCGTTGGGGGCGAAGAGCTCGGCTAAGGAGGCAGTGGGAGGCTATTGCGGCGATGCGCGTCGGTTTCGACCACGCAAAGAAGGCGACGACCTAGTTTCTGAAGCAGGAGTATGCAAACCTCAAGTTCAAGGATGGTGAAATAGTGGAGGACTTCTCCCTCCCCCTGCAGACACTCATCAACAAGCTGAAGAGCCACGGCATCACCATCGACGAAGAGGAGGCGATCTCCAAGTACCTCCACTCCGTGCTGGTAAAGTACATCTAGATCGCTCTCTCCATAGAGACGATGGTGGACTTGTCCACCCTCGCCATTGAGGATGTGACAGGCCGTCTACGGGCGGTGGACGAGCGCCTAGAGTAGGCGACAGCAATGAAGGACAGCGGAAAACTCCTACTAACAGAAGAGGAGTGGGCTGGTCAGAGGAACTCTAGGAAGGTAGCCTCCTCCAGCCGTGGTGGCAATGGCAAGCGCCCCGGCAGGGCTTCTTTGGAGAAGAAGAAGTAGGTCGACCCCAATGCTTATTGGCGTTGTGGGAAGATGGACCATTGGGCATGAGAGTGCCCAAATCGCAAGCAGGAGAAGAAGACTCAGGCTCACCTGGCACAAGCCGATGATGAGGATGAGGCCACTATCCTGATGGCGATGTTCTGTGCACTGCACAACATTGAGGCTAAGGAGAGGGAAGAGGCGACGACGGTGGAAGGACCTAGGAAGGCCCTAAAGACTGTCAACCTCGATGAACCATGCGCCCAAGTTCACCTCGGACATGTGGGTGCCGACTAGGAGCAGTAGTGGTATCTGGACTCTGGTGCCAGCAACCACATGACGGGCTCCAAGGCATCCTTCTCCAAGCTCGACGACGATGTTACCGGTACAGTGAAGTTTGATGATGGCTCAAGGATGGCTATCCAAGGGTGCGACACCATCATCTTCAGGTGCCAGAATGGAGAGCACCGCATGCTAACAGATGTATACTACATCCCGCAGCTGTGTTCTAGCATCATCAGCATTGGTTAGCTGGATGAGCGTGGTAGCGAGATACTGATCAAGGACGGAGTCCTTAGGATTAGGGACCGGGAGCAGTGACTTCTCACCAAGGTGAAGAGGTCCTTGAATCGGTTGTACCTACTCGACCTGGAGTAGAGCAGCTAGTGTGCCTGATGGCAAGGCACTCCGAGGAACCGTGGATGTGGCATGCCCGGTTCGGACATCTCAGCTTCGACGCGCTTGGTCGGCTGGAAAAGATGGTTCGAGGGCTACCCAACATCAAGCACGGAGGCAAGCTATGTGACAGCTACCTGGCCGGGGATAGAGGAGGCTACCTTTCCCAAAGGCAGCCAAGTATCGTGCGAAGGACACTCTCGAGCTCGTCCACGGCGACCTCTGCGGTCCGATCATGCCTGCTACAAATGGTGGTCGGCGGTACTTCCTCCTACTCATGGATGACTGTAGTCGCTACATGTGGCTACAACTCCTAACGAGCAAGGATGAAGCGACGCCGGCGATCAAGAAGTTCAAGATGCACGCGAAGGCCAAGAGCAGGCAAGAAGCTCTGCGTGCTAAAGACTGATTGCGGCGGCGAATTCACTTCGATAGAGTTCACTAGCGTACTGCGTGGATCAAGGGTATGGGGCAACACCACACCGCGCCATACTCACCACAACAGAATGGCGTGGTGGAGCGATGGAACCAGAAGGTGGTCGGCGTGGCCCGATCCATGATGAAGGCCAAAGGCATGCCGGCAAGGTTCTAGGGAGAGACGGTGACCATGGCGGTGTTCATCCTCAACCGTGCTCCGACCAAGGTCCTGACGGGCAAGACACCATTCAAAGCTTGGTATGGGCACAAGCCGAGCGTGCCCTTCCTTTGGACATTCGGACTGCATCAGCCACGTCAGGAATACAAAGCCAAAACTCACCAAGCTGGAGGACAGGAGCACATCGATGGTGTTCCTAGGCTACACAGAGGGTACCAAGGCATATCGGCTCTATGACCCATGTGGAGACAAGGTGCTTGTCTCGTGCGATGTCGTGTTCGACGAGGAGGTGGCTTGGGACTAGAGCAGTCCGAGCACAGGGGAAGCTGGCAGCTTCACCAGCACCTTTGTCATCGAGCACTTGGTCATCCACGGTGGTGGAGATGCTCGGGAAGAGATGCCGAGCACTTCGGGAGGAGTGCCGAGCACTCCGGTGGTAGAGCCGAGCACTTCTAGGGCAGTGCTGACCACTTCAGAAGAGATGCCGAGCACTCTGGGAGGAGTGTCGAGCACTCCTGGAGGGATGCCGAGCATGCTAGGAGTGGTGCTGGGAGGTTCTGTAGTGGTGGCGACCACTCCAAGACGGGTACCGAGCACTCCCATGGCGGAGCCAAGACGTCTTGTAGTGGTGTCGACCACTCCAAGACTAATGCTAGGCACTCCTATAGTGTGGTCGAACACTACAGGAGTAATGACGAGAAATCCAGAAGTGGTGCCAAGCACTAAACCTAGGGTGCCGAGCACTTTAGGTAATGTACCAAGCACTCCGGTGGAATAGGGAACTCCATCAACGTAGATCGAGTTTGCCTCACCTCCAAGTGACATCACTGAGTTTGTGGATGCCTTCCACGAAGGTGAGGAGGTGCGGTTCCACAGGCTGGACGACATCATCGACGGCACAGGACCCTTAGGACTAGCTAGTTGGCTGCTCAATGACATAGAGCTGCTACTAGTCAGTGCAGAGGAACCACCCACATTTGCGCTAGCCGAGCACGATGGAAACTGGCGACGGTGATGCTGGAGGAGATGAAGGCGATCAAAGAAAACGAGACTTGGCAGCTCGTCGATCCACCTCTAGGATGCCATTCAATCAGTCTAAAGTGGGTGTACAAGGTCAAGCGAGACGAGCTCGGCGCCATTGTCAAGCACAAGGCGCGCCTCATCGCCCGAGGCTTTGTTCAGCGTGAGGGCATAGACTTCGAGGAGGTCTTTGCGCCACTAGCGCGCATGATGTCGGTCCATTTGCTACTTGCTTTGGTAGCAAGCAAAAGACTAGCACACCCATCATTGGACGTTAAATCGGCCTTACTCAATGGTGAGCTGGCAGAGACGGTCTTCGTCAGGCAACCTCCAGGTTTTGTTGTCAAGGGAGGGGAGCACAGGGTGCTCTGAATGCGCAAGGCGCCCTACAGGCTGCGACAAGGCCCCACGAGCATGGAACGCCAAGCTTGACGCCACGCTAGGCGAGCGTGGGTTTCAAAGGTGTGTGACCGAGCATGCGCTCTACACACGGAGATGGGGGAAGGAGGAGCTCAGTCATTGGCATGTATGTGGACTGACCTGATCATCATCGACGCTGCGCACAGAGGACATCAATAGCTTCAAGCGCGAGATGGTGGCTCGTTTTTGAATGAGCGATCTCGACGCACTCTCCTACTACCTCGACATCGAGGTGAGACAGGGGAAGGAGGAACTCACACTCGGTCAGAGAGTGTATGCCTCCAAGCTGTTGGAGAGGAGCGACATGGCTGAGTGCAAGCCATGCGTGACTCCGATGGAGGAGCGGACTGAAGCTGACGAAGGCCAGCACCACGGCGAAGGTGGATGCGACACTTTACCTAGAGCATCATCGGCGGTCTGCGCTACCTAGTTCACACTGAGGCCAGACATTGCGTTCGCCATGGGCTACGTCAGTCGCTTCATGGAAGATCCTAGAGTGGATCTCTGGGCTACAGTGAAGCTGGTTACTACGCTACAGTCAAGGGGACGGTAGATCATGGGATCATCTTCCCAAAGACCAGCGGGAGTAGGCTATAGCTCACTATGTTCAGCGATGCAGACATGGCGGGGGACATCGATGGATGATGGAGCACCTCTGGCGTGCTCGTCTTCCTTGGGTCGGCCACAATTTCATGGTTGTCGCTGAAATAGAAGGTGGTGGTGCTATCTACGTGCAAGGCAGAGTATGTAGCGATGGCCACAGCGGCAGTGCCAAGTTGTGTGGCTACGCCGGTTGCTAGGTGAGCTGACAGGCGTGGAAGCTCACCCACCAGCACTGATGGTGGACAACCAGCCCGCCATCGTCCTCGCAAAGAATCCAGTTTTGCATGACCAGAGTAAACACATCGATGTGAAGTTTCACTTCCTCAGGGACTGTGTCGATGGATGGCAAATCATCATCGAGTTTGTTGAAACTGGTCGGCAACTCGCGGACGTCCTCACCTAAGCCGCTCGGACGTCTTTGACTCACTGGAGCTGAAGGAGATGATCGGCATGGAGGGGGTACAAGGTTAGCAGTAGGATTAGGGAAAGATTGTTAGATAATCTACTGCTATCTTGTGTGAACACAACAAGGGAAGGCAGCGCCGAAAGGCCCCCTACTAGTGATACTATAGCCGCTGCAGGTGCAGGCGCCGCACGGCTCACCTATAGCACTGTAGGCACATGTAGAGGCCGACGCAGAGTCAGCCCTATATGTTATCTAGTTACTATTACAATATGTGTGTTGTACTAGGACTAGATAGATAGAGTTGTATAAATAGGCTACCAAGGCAACTCAGTAAAGAGAGTTCAGATTTGCCATCTCACAGATAGGGCTTCGGCCAACACTGGTGTCTTGTATTAGTGTGTGCATGCTATGTTCTCCCTTCTTCCTCTAGCTCCAGCCATAGTGTGTGGGGACATACAACGCTTGTTCGTCGTCAGCACGGCTAGTGGGTGCTCGGCAACACTAGCGGGTGCTCGGCAAGACTGGTGAGTGGTTAACTCACCTATGCCGGTGATCCTATGGGCCAACAGGGATCATTCTCAAATTAGACTTTGAAAAAGCCTATGATGAGGTTAATTGGCCTTTTCTACAATAGGCTTTAAGGATGAAGGGTTTCTCACCTACGTGGTGTAAATGGATTGAAAACATAGTTAGTGGGGGAAGTGTAGGGGTTAAAGTAAATGATGACATGGGTCATTTCTTTCAAACAAAAAAAGGAATAAGACAAGGAGACCCCCTGTCTCCAGTTTTGTTTAACGTGGTAGTTGACATGTTAGCAGTGCTTATATCCAGAGCTAAGGAATCGAAATAGATTAAGGGTCTAGTACCACATCTGGTTGATGGAGGATTATCTATCCTCCAATACGTAGATGATACAATTCTTTTTTTGGAAAATGTTGTAGAACTGGCAAAAAACCTAAAGTTGGTACTAAGTACTTTTGAAAAACTCGCAGGACTTAAAATCAACTTCCATAAGAGTGATTTGTACTATTTTGGGGAGGCAAAAGGCATAGCCAAGGAATATGTGGAGATCTTTGGTTGCAAGGAAGGAACCTTGCCTTTTCAATATCTCGGTATCCCTATGTACCACCGTAAACTTGCTAATAAGGATTGGAAAATGGTTGAAGAGAGATTTCAGAAAAAAAATTAGCAAGCTAAAAGAGTAAATTAATGTCAGTTGGAGGCAGGTTAATACTTATTAATTCTGTTCTATCTAGTCTACCAATGTTTATGATGTCCTTCTAGTCGGGTACCATAAAACGGGGTCCCCTAAGCAAAAACCGAAAAAAATCAGCTTAGACCTCGTCAAAATCAAAGCCAAGAGACAAGCTATTGGCTAACCCCCCATGCCTTGTCCAAGGCCACCGACTCTCCTCCTCGATCGAGGCCTCGCATTAGAGGCCTCGGACGGCCTACTAAATCTCCACCTCGCTCGAGGCCTCACACTGAAAGGCCTCGGATGGTCTAACCGATTCTCCTGTCTCGCTTAAGGCCCCTGCGCGAAAAGCCTCAGACGAGATGCCGATTCTTCGTCTCGCTCGAGGCCGGCTCAAGCAATAACCCCATCGCCTCTGCCTCGACCAGTCTCCCTGACAGAGCGTCGCATCTAATTAATGCGACCAACCACTCCCGCGACATCAGCCGGACGACGGCTCGACACTGCAAAGCGGCCGACGGGATGGGAAGTCGCATCAACACCATACCATCTGGGACAGCACAGGGCAGGGGTTACCGGTCCGCTGTGCTCGGTATTATGCCCACGACTGGCACATACACTACACTGTGCTACCTAATCCCTGCTCTAGGAACAACGCGGCATGGGGAGTGAAGTCTGGGTCACTATAGCCTCAGAATCAGTGTACAGGACCAACTGCTCCCTCTAAGCCTCGGCAATCCACTTCAGGGTCTCGGCAGCCTTAGGATTTGTGCCACCGAGCCCCCCATGATGGCTCAGCCTCGGCACCCACCGAGCCTCAGCTCTTTACACCGTCAACACACAGTGACCGGCATGTCATCCACCATACCCTACGTCAAGCTAACACTAGAGCTCCCACGTCGCATAGGATCAGGTGTGACCAGCGCGTTGCTCTAGCACCTCAAGGACAGGACCACTCCATCGACCATGCCGCCACAGTGACAAGCTACAGGGCTCGGAAACACCACCTTCGCTCATAGGACGCCGCGTAGCAAACACATGTACCACCCCTATCCCCCCTTCAACTATAAAAGGGGGAGATAGGGGCTGTTTCTAGGGAGGGGCTCATGATGTAGACAAACATGAACATAGATAGACAGACTCACTCGCGCAAGCGACACTCTGTAACACGTACGCTTCCTCGCTGCCTGAGATCAACATCTCAAACAACTCACACCGCTCCATGCAGAGACCTAGGACTCGCTCCCTCTCTCGCCCTGCTTGTAACCCCCTACTACAAGCACTTTGGTGCAAGGAATACAAGATCGATCTCTCAGACTGGACATAGGGCACCTATTGCCTGAACCAGTATAAACCTTATGTCTCTTTGCATCACCATCCGGGATTAGGGGCATGCAGTACATTTTCACTAGTTGGTTGAGGGCCCACCGGTCCGAAACATCGACAGTTGGCGCGCCAGGTAGGGGTTCTACTACGTGTCATCTTATTATCCCGACAAGTTCCTGGATGGCAGACCCTGTGCGACCACTGCGCCTCAGCACGATAATCTGGTTTGGGAGCCTAGAGTTCATATCTCTAGGACATGAGTACGATATGGTACTCCTCTCACCCAGAGTCCCACTAACCGTCGATGATGTCACACCCCAGCAGCCTAGGCGCAGGCGGCGCCCAGGCTGCCGCTCTCATCGCGCCCTGCCAGGCACGGCACGGGCAGGACCACCCCTGACACCGCGCAAGCTTAGGGCAACGCACTAGTGCTCCACCGGTATCCCATGGCCAGCTATTGGCACAAGGTCCCTGGTTGGGGACCTATCTAGCCTGAGCCTGGACAAGGGAAAGACGCCTGGTGGCGTGCGGCGACGCCCCGTCATCAAGCTTCGCCTCGCCACCTCCTGAGGAGTCGACTTTGGTGGAGCAAAGCCCGGCGATGGCACCATCCCCTGTACCCCTTTGGGTTGAGAAATGCCACCACCACCTATGCTTCCGCCTACGCTTCTGCTCATGCGGAACCCTCAGGACGCCACCAACGCTTCGCCAATGGCATGATCCTACAAGGCCTGAAGCCAAGAATATACAACTGGTTGAAGAAGTTTGGCAAGAAATGGCTTGCCGAACTCCCATCAGTCATCTGGAGCCTGAGGAACACTCTAAGCCGAGCCACGGGGTTCAAACCATTATTCCTAGTCTATGGAGCCGAGGCTATCCTCCCCCACTTACTTGGAGTATGGTTCCCCCATGCTACAGGCCTATAACGAGCAAAGTAACCGCACCACTCGCAAAGACGCCCTCGACCAACTAGGAGGAAGCCCGAGACGTTGCGCTGCTACATTCAGCCAAGCACCAGCAAGCCCTACGATGCTATCAAGCCCGGAGCATTCGAAGCTGAGACCTAAAAGTGGGCGACCTGGTGTTGAGGCTAAGGTAGAGCAACAAGGGCCGCCACAAGCTGACCCTGCCATGGGAAGGCCCGTACATCGTCGCCCAAGTGCTGAAGCCCAGGACCTACAAGCTAGCCAACGAGAAGGGCAAAATCCTCACCAATGCTTGGAACATAGAATAGCTACATTGCTTTTACCCTTAAATTTCCAAGCATTGTATACATTGTTTCTCGAAATACAATTAAGAATCGTTCTTTAGTTCTAATCTTTCAAGAACCACCCGGGCCCATCAAGGGCCTCAGCGATATGATAGCTCCATTAGGGAGACTCGGCTCTGCCTCTATAGAACTGAGCCTCCCTCAGGGGCTAGAAGGGAGGACTCCCCCCTAAGTCCCACACACCATTTTTAGTCGTTTTTCAAAAAAAAATCTACTGCCAAACTCTCTAGCATGCTCTGACAAATCGATTGTAAAAAACCTAACGGACCAAAAGACTGTCTCATGGCCAAAAGGTCGGCTGAGTCGCGAGACGGACTACGCCTCCGGGCTATGGCACTCCCGTCACCACCTTTTGCCTGAGGGGCAGCTTAGGCTCCAAGGAAGTTTTTTGCAAGAGATATGTTCAGAGACGAGATAGAGGGCAAAGGCTCGGAAATACAATAAAAACTGATTAAGAAACATAGACGCACTGAGTACTTTAAAAAGGCCTCGACGGCCACCAGCGTTATGATATGGTAACATAATCCCTAATCTATTTACATGGTCCTCTTGGGCCCAGGTCAAGGCTTAGGGTCTCCAGCATCGGCGGACGGCGTGGGAGGGACCACCTCCTCTTTGAACAGCTCGGCCAGCGCCATGCCGGGGCCCTTAGCCGCCTCCATCAGCTTCGCTACCTCATCATCCTTGGGCAAGACGTAGCCATCACTGATGGCCTCAAGGTCAACGCTGGCGTGGTGCGAGGAGACGACGGCCAGGGCACGCTTAATGCCCGTGTGCAGTGCCCCCTGGAGTCGCTCACGCACTTGGCCGCTCAACGTGACCAAGCGGCTCCTAAGGGAGCTGCCCAACTGGGCCCCCTCAACCTCCAGGGCCTCGCACACTGGTACAGGTGGAACTTTGCAGTGCGTTGTGCTCCCCTGATCTCGGCCTCAAGCACCGCCTGCACTATGACAGAGGCCTCGGCTGCTCGGGAAGCCTCCTCCAACCCTATGCTGAGACAACCAGGATGGGGTTAGGCGTGAAAGAAGATAAGCCAAACAGGGGCAAAGGACTACAAGACTCACCCTTGGCTTTCTCTTTCCAGCGCTAGGCCTCGACCCAAGAGGCCTCGGCTTTCTCCTTCTAGCCCTGGACCTTGACCCAAGAAGCCTCGGTCGCCCTAGAAGCCTCTTTCTCCAGCTCTACATCACACCTAGGGAGTTAGGGGTCGAACACAAGAAAAACAAATAAAACAAGGAGAACATGACTCACCCTCGACCTTTCCCTTCCAGGCCATAGCCTCGGTCCGGGAGGCCTTGGCCACCTTGAGGGCCTCTGCCAGGGCGCCTCTCGTCAGCAGGTGCATACCCTGCTCCACCCCCTAGCTACCCAGCAAGGGTCTTGGCAGAGGTCGTCGCTTCTTTAGCCCAAGACCTAAAGGTGTCCCGATCGCCGACCACCCTGGGTCAGCTTCTCCTCCAGCTCCTTGACCCGTGCCGCTAAAGGGGCGACCTGCTCCAGAGCTAGTGGCCGCCTCAGCCTTCATATCGACACAGCGAAGGCGGAGGTTCTCTACCTCTGTGCTCCACGTCGATAGAAGCTCGTTGGCATCGGCGAGCAAGCCCTTCTGCCGCTGGAGCTGGTCCCAGATGTCCCTCTCTCAGTCAGGAGGAATAATGACTTCCCGAGGGACCAGGGTCTTGAGCTCCTTGGATAGGTAGAACAGGGGTCATGCACTACGAGAAACCTCAGAAAAAGACGAACACCGCACAAGAAAAGAAGGTGCGTACCTGGGCGACCCCAGGCAGATCGTTGGCCACGACTGGACAGCGCTGTCCGCAGCGACCGCTCCTGCCAGCTGGCTGTATTGCTCGAAGGTGTCCTAGCGCCCCCCTCAGCCACGTCCTTGAGGGCGAACAGAGGCTCCCCCTCAGGGTCGCCCTAGCTCTGCCACAAGACACGCGGGTGATCCCACCCGTAGGGCTCAGGTCGTACCCGCACGAGGGCTGAGCTTCCCTCGCCAGATGTCAGAGCCGGCTGCCCCACGGTGCTAGCCGCCTCGGCATTGACCACCTCCTTCGCTCAGGAAGTATCGTCAGAGGAGATCGAATGGACCTCCACTTCCCGAGCGCTCTCCTACAACAGCAGCGGGCCTTGGACCGGTGGCGGTATTGAGGCTTGCCCCACCTCCGCCTCCACTTCCTAGGCTGCCTGGCTTCACCACACTCACATCGGCTCCCGCCACCCTAGCCTCAGTGGTCTCGAGGGCTCCGGTCCCTACCACTTCAGTCTCGGTGGTCCTGGGCACCCCAGGCCTCCATCGCCTCGGCCTCGGAAGTCCGGGGGGCCCTCTAGTCTCGCCCTCGGTGGCCTCAGCAACTGAGGGCAGCCTCGGCCCCATCTGACTCGTAGGCCTCGGCCTCATGGGGCATAGGCGTTTCCTCCCCCGCTCGCTCTAGTGACTGCCCCAGGTAGCCTCCCCTTGGGCGACCAGCTCCTTCGGGTCGACCCTCACCGACGCCACGCCGCGCGGTACGGCAGCCTGTGCCTCCACCACCCGTTGAGCGGTGGAGCCCATGCTCACCTTGAGCGACTTGCATGGTACCAGGGCAGGCACCTCCACCTGACGCTTCCGGCTGAAGGCAAAACACCCACTTGGTCAGCATATGACCATAAAGCGAGCAGGAGACTATACGAACTCCGCTGAAAAAGCACTCATCTCGAGCGGGGATGCAACCGCTTCGGCACTGCGACCCTCCTCTGCAACGGCGATGGTGGCAGCGGTGGCATGACCTCTGTATCCACTAGTGCTGGCTAGCCCTCGCCAGACTTCCGGTGCCCCCTCGATCCTCTGCGGGGGCAGTTGCGTCGCCCCTACCGCCACCTGCTCCACCTCTACCGTCGAGCCCACCGGGCTGACAGTGCGCTTTCCTAATGCCCATGCCTTAGGCGTTAGGCCTCGGCCCTAGGGGCGAGCGATCACTGGCCCTAAGGCACCCTCCCCTCCTCCTCCTCCTAGAAGCGCCAGGCTGCTCAGTTGACGCCTTGGGCGCCGTCCCCCTGACATCAAGGAGGTGGTCTAGGGGACCCTGCCCCATCTCGCTCTCATCATCTCTGCCCGAAGAATCCATCAATAGTGACGGTGACGGAGACGCCTCCACCGGGAGACTATCCTGCCTCTGCTGCCGGCGGTGCTTCTCTAGCTCCTCGCGCTCGAGGATCTTCCTCTTGTGCTTTGCCTCCGCGACGTCCTTCCGCTTCTTCTACGCCTCGGTGTGCGCCCGGTTCACCGCCCGCCGCTCTGCGTCCTCGGGAACGGACGGCGGGGAGGCTCGCACGTCCCTCATCCCCTAAAGGGACAGCGAACACAAATAAGGGAACGGGAAATGATGAGGAACGAGGAGGCCTCAGGGGCCACAGCGGCATGTGACTTACCAGAGAGAGGTACCCCTGCGATGGTGCATCGTGAATGGGGTCAGACCACCAATCTTTAGCCACCCCTCCACTGTCTCCCTCACCCGATGTAGAATCCCCTCATCGGAGAGGGTGACGGCAGACATCCGGATGCCCTCAATCGGCTCACCCGGTGTCATCTTGAATAGGCACCGCCACCGAGCCATCAGCGGCAGCACCCTCCGGCGGTGGAAGACAGCCACGACCATAGCCGTCGTAAGGCTGCGGTTCCGCAGCCTCTCTAGTGCCTCTAGGAGCGGCTGCTAGCTTGGGCTGATCCTCCTTCAGGATGCCAGTACCTCCACTTCTCTGGATAGTTCTCCATGATCTGCCCAGTGTAGGGGGGAAGCCCGCCATCAGTCGTTGCAGGAGGTAGAACCAGCTGGTGTACCAGCGGCGATTGGTTGACGTGAGCTGGGCCAGGATGTAAAGATGCTGCTGGTCCTAGCGCACTTGGAGAGTGCAGCCGCCGGCCCTCACTACCTTCCTCAGTGCCCATCAGTGCCCATTGGCTTGGTGGTATGCCCCGCCCAGAAGAGGTGGAGCCACAGCTCCCAATGGAAGACAATCCCTAGGTACCCCTCGCAGACTGGCGATGAAGATGGCTGCCTACGCGATGGAGTTGGGGTTGAAGTTGTGGAGCTCCATGCCGTAGTAGTGCGGGAGCGCCCGCATGAACCAGTCTGCCTGGCAGGCTGAGACCGTGCTCATGGAATGACACGAAGCTCACAACGTAGCCATCACATGGCCTCGGCTCCGGCTCGCCCGACGGAGCAATCCACTCTGGGCTGTTGGGGTCTGTAATCGGACGGAGAAGGCCATCGTCAACGAGCAACTGCAGCATCTCCACGGATACATCGGACCGACCCTAAGGATCCGCCTCAATGACAACAGCACCGGCCATGAGTGCGGTGGAGAATGCAACTATGGCGGTAAGCCTCTCTCTCTCTCGTTCTCACCCTTCTCCCTTCTTCTCCCCGGCGCTCTCTGTTCCTAGCAACGGCTCGAGGGCAGGAAAGGCGAATGCAGGCAAGGTAAGGAGGGGAGGGGCGAGGCTCATTATGTATTTATGTAGGAAGGGGGCGAAGCGGACGGGCGACAAAATCGGGGAAGTTTCCCTCGAATCTGATACAGTCAATCCAGATCCGATTTTACCGCCCACGTACCCACATTTTCCTTATTAATCGCGTGAACAGTTATGTCCCATCCGCTAACATAGCGTCGCATCCGACCATAGCAGCAGCAGGCATCGTTCCGCCTCCCCAAGAAAACCGCCTCAAAAGGCGTGCCTGCCGTTGTCAGCCAATGGGAGGGGAATATCCCCCACCCGATTCCTTTCAGACAAAGGAACTGGGCACCGAACCCGTTACGGTCTAGGGGTTCGAAGGCTAGGCCCCCAAAGGTTTCGATAGCCGCCCAAGACAACAGAGTCAGGGACAACTATGGGCGAGCCTGTACATGGCCGAGGCCCGAGCAAGCGAATGCTCAGGGATGCCCTAAGTCATGTCTGAGATCGGCAGGGAAGTCTCCGAATGGGATCCCACCGTAGGGAGGCATCGAGCCCCCGGGGCTAATCGAACGGCCCTAGGACCCACTAGAGAAGCCCTCTGGTACTTTTGGAGTGCATCTCTAGACCACTAGCCGACCCTTATCGAACGGGGCACGGGCCTCCACTCGGACTTACCCGATAATAGCTCATCGGAAGTGTCACCGCTCGCGCCCACCAAGGGTAGCCTAGCATATTCCACCCCTCCTTCCAAACGAAAAGGATGCGCGAGGGTCACACAAAAAGCTAGGGGAACTTCTGATCACCCTCTTGCTCCGTGCAGAGGCTCGAGGGTCCTGCAACCTTGCTGAGACCCAGCGACCTAGGCTCGCACCCGAGGGCTCGGCAAACAACCCCTCTTTCTGAACGAAAAGGATGCGCGAGGGTCACACAAAAAGCTAGGGGAACTCCTGACCGCCCTCTTGCTCTGTGCAGAGGCTAGGGGGCTCTTCCTGCAACCTTGCCGAGACCCAACGACCTAGGCTCGCACCTGAGGGCTCGGCAAACAACCCCTCATTCTGAATGAAAAGGATGCGTGAGGGTCGCACAAAAAGCTAGGGGAACTCCTGACCTCCCTCTCGCTCCATGCAGAGGCTAGGGGGCTCTTCCTGCAACCTTGCCGAGACCCTAGCGACCCAGGCTCGCACTCGAGGGCTCAGCAAACAACCCCTCCTTCTGAACGAAAAGGATGCGCGAGGGTCGCACAAAAAGCCAAGGGAACTCCTGACCGCCCTCTCACTTCGTGCGGAGGCTCGAGGGCTCTTCCTGCACCCTAGGATGAAGACAAGCTCGCACTCGGAGGCTAGGAAAAATGCGAATAAAGGGCATCGAGCCTGTTACGGTCCAGGGGTTCAAAGGCCGGGCCCTGAAAGGTTTCAACAGCCGCTCCAAGGGCAATAGAGTTAGGGACAACTATGGGCGAGCCCGAACATGGCCGAGGCCCGAGCAAGCGATCGCTCGGGACACCCTAAGTCGTGTCCGATACAGGCAGGGAGGTCTTTGAATGGGATCCCACCATAGGGAGGGATCGAGCCACCGGGGTCCATCGAACGGCCCTGGGAACCCACTAGAGAAGCCCTCTGGTACTTTTGGAGTGCGTCTCTGGACCGCTAGCCTGACTCCTATCGAATGAGGCATGGGCCTCCACTCGGACTTACCCGATAACAGCTCACCGGAGGTGTCATGGCTCACGCCCATCGAGGGTAGCATGGCATCCTCCACCCCTCCTTCCGAACAAAAAGGATGCGTGAGGGCTGCACAAAATAGACAGGGAAACTCCTGATCGACCTCTTGCTCCGCGTAGAGGCTCGGGGGCTCTTCCTGCGACCAAGCCTGAGGCTCAGCGACCTGAACTCGCACTCATGGGCTCAGACAAACACAATGTAACCCCTCGCATGACGTAAAGAAAGCCCTTGGAGGAATAAATCCACTCCTCTAGGGCCTTGGGGGCTACACCCGGTGGGTGTGCTCGCGTGCATCCCACCGAGGCCTTGAGTATGAAACACCATCCCTGCCAGGAGCTACCGCTGAGCCGAGTCTCGTCAAAACCTCAAGGAGAGTGCTCACGCTCTCCCTGAGGCTCGAGGGCTACTATCGGGTACCATAAAATGGGGTCCCCTAAGCAAAAATCGAAAAAATCGCTTCAGACCCTCGTCAAAATCAAAGCCAAGAGACAAACTATTGGCTAACCCCCCTGGCCTTGTCCGAGGCCACCGACTCTCCACCTCAATCGAGGCCTCGCATGAGAGGCCTCGAACGGCCTACCGAATCTTCACCTCGCTCGAGGCCTCGCACGAAAGGCCTCGGACGGTCTACCGATTCTCCGTCTCGCTCGAGGCTCCGCGCGAAAAGCCTCGGACGAGATGCTGATTCTCTGTCTCACTCGAGGCCGGCTCGGCAATAACCCCGTCGCCTCTGCCTTGACCAGTCTCCCCGACATAGGGTCGCTGTCTAATTAATGCGACCAACCACTCCCGCGACATCAGCCGGACGACGGCTCGACACTACAGAGCGGCCGATAGGACGAGAAGTCACATCAACACCATACCGTCCGGGACAGCACAGGGCAGGGGTTACCGGCCGCTTATGCTCGGTACTGTGCCTACGACTGGCGCCCGCACTACACTGTGCTACCTAATTCCCTGCTCTAGGAACAACACAACGTGGGGAGTCAAGTCCGGGTCACTATAGCCTCGGAATCAGTGTACAGGACCAACTGCTCCCTCCAAGCCTCGATAATCCACTTCAGGGTCTCGGCAGCCTCGGGATTCGCATCCGCCGAGCCCCCCATGATGGCTCGGCCTCAGCACCCACCGAGCCTTGGCTCTTTACACCGTCAACACACAGCGACCGACACGTCGTTCGCCATACCCTGCGTCAAGCTATCACTAGAGCTCCCACGTCGCACGGGATCAGGTGTGACCGGCGCGTTGCTCCAGCACCTCAAGGATAGGACCACTCCGTCGACCATGCCGCCACAGTGACAAGCTACAGGGCTCAAAAACGCCACCTTCACTGATAGGACGCCGCGTAGCAAACACATGTACCACCCCTGTCCCCCTTTCAACTATAAAAGGGGGAGACAGGGGCCGTTTCTAGGGAGGGGTTCACGAGGTAGACGAACACGAACACAGATAGACAGACTCACTCGCACAAGCGACACTCTATAACACGTATGCTTCCTCACTGCCTGAGATCAACATCTCAAACAACTCACACCGCTCCACGCAGAGACCTGGGACTCGCTCCCTCTCTCGCCCTGCTTGTAACCCCCTACTACAAGTACTTCGGTGCAAGGAATACAAGATCGATCTCTCAGACTGGACGTAGGGCACCTATTGCCTGAACCAGTATAAACCTTGTGTCTCTTTGCATCACCATCCGGGATTAGGGGCACGCAGTACATTTTCACTAGTTGGTTGAGGGCCCGCCGGTCCGAAACACCAACACCTTCTTTACAATACCTAAAGGTGTTCTCAAAAGATTGGACTATTACAGGTCTAGATTCTTTTGGCAATGTGATGAACACAAAAAGAAATACAGACTGACCAAATGGAGTATTCTGTGCATACCTAAAAGTGTAGGAGGATTGGGCATATCCAATTTGGAAGTGCAAAATAGATGCCTGTTAAGCAAGTGGCTATTTAAGCTTCTGAATGAGGAAGGGGTATGGCAAAAATTGCTTAGACGAAAGTACTTAAGCAATACGACTCTTACGCAAGTGAAGAAGAAAAAGGGAGATTCTCAATTCTGGACAGGACTTACGGAAATAAAAGATCAATTCTTGACAATGGGTAGGTTTGAAGTATACAATGGAAAGAAAACCAGATTTTGGGAAGATGTGTGGATTGGAAAGGCAGCTCTCAAGGAGAGATTCCCTTCTTTATACAGTATAGCCAGGAGGAAAGATGAAACTGTGGCCAAGGTCTGTGGATCTACTCCCCTTAATGTGTCATTTAGAAGAACTCTCACAGGAAAATTGACTGAATGGTTAAAATTGGTGGCTGAAATAGTTGTTCATGGCTTACATGATCAGGAAGATAAGTTTTGTTGGAACTTAAACAAAAGCAAAGACTTCACGGTAAAATCTATGTACAGAGAGATAATGCAAGCTGAAGGAACTCCTTCCTCGTGTACAGCATGGAAGCTAAAAATACCATTAAAGATCAAAGTCTTCTTATGGTACTTGAAAAAGGGAGTGATCCTAACAAAGGGCAATCTTGCGAAGAGAAGATGGCATGGTAGCACCAAGTGTTGTTTTTGCAACGCAGAAGAGACGGTGCAACACCTATTTTTTGATTGCCACTTAGCAAGATTTATTTGGAATACAGTGTTCTTTTCATTTGGAGTTCAACCACCCATTAGTGTTCCTAATATGCTGGGTTCTTGGACTAAGAGGTTACCCCTGGAAATATAGAAACCAGATGATAGTAGGAGCTTCTGCCCTATGTTGGGCTATTTGGATGAATAGAAATGATGTGCTGTTCAGAGGAACTACCACAAACTCTTTTTTGCAGGTAATTTTCAGAGGGACTTACTGGACAAGGGCTTGGGCGGTGCTATCTAAGGAGGAAGAGAAAGCTGCTTTGAAGAAGAATTGCAGTAGACTTGAAACTACTGCCTTGGAATTCTTCAATAAATGTGGATGGAACTTTAGGAGAAGATTGATCCCATAAGCTGTCTACTTACAGATCTGTGCTTGGAAAGCTGTTTTGATGATTGGCAAGCTCGTCTACCAGTATTCTGGGAGTTGAGTCTGGTCTAGTTTCATCTTAGGGTGTTCCAGGAACTTTGTTTACCTTCTGTTTGAACTTCGTATGTTGAAGCTTAGAGCTTCAGGAGCAGCCTGAGAGCTGCGTGGTGTTTGTAAGTTTGTTGGCTGTAGACATCCAGTTGAGGATGATCGAGGCCGGACAATGTTCCTTAATCTAAAAAAACAGACCCAGTCACCCCAAGCCAGATGTTGCATCTCCATTGACTGAAAGTTCCAATGATACGACTGGAATGGTCACATTCGAGCTGTTGACTTCCATGAATATTGAATGGTATCATATTATTCCATTGAACACGTACATAAACTGAACCACAGCAGAAAAAAAAAAACTGACTGCCATCTCTTCTCCACGAAACGTCTGGTACTCTTGGCAGGTTGTGGCATTTCCACAAAAACGTCGAGCTCGTTTAGATATTATCTCGGCACCACCGTCTCAAGGACCAATTGACGTCTTCTTCCTACAGAATTTCCGTGCTGACTGCGAATCCAATTTGTTTCCAGTCGCAGCGCACTCATGCACTCAGTATGGCAGACAACCAAGGGAAAGTTATCACCGTGCTGATGGGATGGCGACCCGCACCGGATGCGTTCCGGGACCGGGAGTCTCTCACCGGCAGTGGTATTTTCTCAAACACCTTCCGCCCGCCCACCTTTCCGCCGGCGCAGCACAGAGGTCACGGGCCAGAAGAGCGCACCCCGCCGGAGTCCATTCGAGGCATTCTTGCCTCTCACTCGACTAGTTTGCAGCCATGGCGCCTCCATGACGATCCCTCGCGCTCTTCTCCGTTCCACCTGCAGCTGCGCTTCCTTGTTCCCGTTGGCTCTGTCCCGGCTCCAGACGGTGAGTGGGCGGTATCCAACCGCGCCTGCGAAGTGGCCTTGCCGCGTACGACACTGCAATGGCGAGAATTTCTGGATGGAGGAGTAAAGCGTGCCGGGCAGTCAAGACGGCGGGCGTAACAACCAAAAAATCCACACACTAAAAATACCAACTATAAAATTTTTTTTAGACTCCCATATGATAATGAGTGTCATGTATAGTAACCCAACCTAAGAGATGCATTAGGTCTAACCCCAACCCAAGTTAACACATAAGCATAGCATGTCATATGTTGATTATGATTATTTAATTTCTATTAAATAGATGTTGCATACATGATTAACTTAAATTGTGATTTGGATTCTCATTGCTTTATGTTATGCTTAACAATTCTATGAAGTTTATTATTAAACAAAATTCCCTAAATTCCAGTGAACAAGTTACCTCAGTTTTAAAATTCAAATTTTAGAACCAAATTCGAATTCAAACAAAAGAGATGAATTGATAAACAAAATAGAAAAAGAAGAGAAAGGATGTAGGCCTCGCAAACCGCCTCGGCCTGCTCGGCCCGCGCCAGCCAGCCAGCCCAACCGGCCTGCCAATCCTTTTTCCGTTTTCCCAGCGCGCGCGTGGCCCACGAGCCGGCCCAGCGCATCGCCCACGCCCGCGCACCCGTCTGCCTCGCTCGCAGCCACTGGCCGCTGGACCCCGCATGTCAGCCGCACCCCCGTCTACAGTGTCGTCTTCCTCACCTACGCCTCAACCGCCTACGCGACCAGCGCCCGACAGCGGTGGCAGGGGCGGGCCAGGGGGTCATGCCCGGGGCATGAACCTGTCCCCTTGCGCCGCGCCCACGCAATCCCGCACCACCGTCTGATGCGATGCATCCGCCTCCACCGCACGATGCTATCCACCCTGGGAGGCATGGCGCTCGGCTATAAAGCCAGCCCGCACGCCGCTCACGCCCGGCGCCCTAACTTCTCCCTCAGCCTCCGCCGCCGCTTGGTGGCCCAGCAGCCGCACCACATCGAGAGTAGAGGGCCGAGAAGGATATCGTGAGAGGAGGATCGGAGCCCCCGCACGCTGCCGAAGTCACCGGAGCCGAGGGCGACGCCGTCATCGTCAACACGATCACGGATCGACACTGCACGACACTGCTTCCGGAGCTACACGGCCGCAACCCGACACTGCACCGCCATCCTTTCTTCCACAGCACCCACGGTGAGCCCCGGTTCATTCCCTGCTCGCCACTAGACCTTGCTACTCCGGCCATGGCGCTCCATACCGTGAGCGCGTAGGCCAAGGCCATCCCCGGCCTCTAGGCACACCAGCACAGCACACTCACGTTGACCGTGACCATCCCCGAGCCCTTAACGATGTAGGCCTCTCCAGGTTCCCCGGACGCCGTAGCCGAGCACGCATGTCCGCGCTCGCAACGCCGCCGCCATGACGCAGCCACCACCAAAGTACCCGACCACTGGTCCGAGCACCCGACCACCAGTCCGAGCACCAGACCACAGGTCCGAGCACCCGACCACCAGTCCGAGCACCCGACCACTAGTCCGAGCACCCGACCGCCGGTCCGAGCACTGACCACCCCGTAGGAGCCCGTAGTGACCCGCGCGCCTCGCCATCGTCACCATGTCGCCGTGGCCACCGGGAAGACCCTACCGGCCACCTAGAAACCGGAAGTCCTACTCTAAGCTCTGGACGCCCTCGCCGCGTCCACACGGATCCGTAGGAGCCTACACGCCCCACTGTGACGCCCTCCGAGGCCATAGCCACCACACCGACACCGCCGACATGATCGGAAGGCCATCCGCCGTGGCCAAAGCCATCGGAGGCCCTGGAGGACCCCTCGACCTACCCAACATGCCGGCTGGAGCATTGTGACGCCCATGCGCACCACAGAGCCGGCCAATGCCGTTGCACCCGTGCCATTCCCGCATGCCGGTTGTGCTCGAGCCACCGTTCGCCGTGACCAGTGACTTAGGATGCACCATCCGTCGCCTTGACTCAACCATTGCAATCGTCGTGGCACGGGGAGGCTTTTCCCCACCCTAATTGGATGCCTGAGCCATTGCAGGAGCTCGCCGGTGAGCACGTCGCCGGCGGGAGCGCGCCGTGGAAGAAATAGAGGAGAAAGGGGCAAGGTGAGCAGCGCAGCCCTGCACCCGGTGCACATAAGCCGAGCCGAGGAGAAATGACGATGGGCTCGGTCCACCATGGACCCTGCCTTAGGACCATGGACCAGGAGCGCTGGTCCACCGTGAGCCACACGGTGTGAGCCATGCTGTGGACGAAGCCCAATGTGAGCCCACGGCCGTGACGTGGCTGCGCCACAGCACGCCACGTGTTCGGCCCGACCCGAGCCCACCAAGGCCCGTTTGAGACCCGGCACGTATTGACCGTTGACCGATCAATGTTGACCATTGACCTGGCCCCACATGTCAGCAGCACAGACACGCTAGACCCACACGTCAGATACTGACGTCATGATGACGTCACGAGGGACCCACATGTCTGCGACCCAAGAGCCCCTGGACCCACCTGACAGCTCGAAACCGAGACAATGACGTCATGCTGACGTCAACATGCCACGTTGACCAGTGACACCGTGACACGTGTCAGCCCAGGATTAATTCAGCCTTTATTCAACATCAGAAATGATTTAAACTTTAGGAAATTCGTAACTAATTCATATGACCTCGGAAAAATACGAGACCAGGACCAAAATTCATCAAAAATCAAGCTCTATGCAATGAACTCATGTTTGAGTGCATTTGACTCTTCTGAATTTTCATTGCTTCTTTGTGCTACTCTATAGACGTCGCTAACGCGACTGTAATGCGAACGATGCAGACTCGGAGGAGAACCTGACGGACGAGGACCGTGAGTACCGTGAGGAGAACGGAGACGACTACACTGAAGGTGCCACATCCCACCCAATCTCATAGCACCTATTACGCATGGCTAATATAGAACTGCTATCGCTTTACTTTACTACTACAATTATACTATGCTAGGACTTGCATGGTAGTATGCTTGCTTGAAAGCCTTTACCTTGACGCAACCTTACCCCTGCATACCCTGCTATTAGGCTAGACACACGCTTACTGCTATATATTTCATTACATATACTTCTACTACGCTTATACTACGTGCATGGTGGAAACTGGTGTTACCTGGTCTATGGGGAGAGTGCTGCGTGTGTGACTTGGGTGTGTGGAGGGTGAGGGTTGTGTCGACCAAGTTGGAGTATACGATGAGCCTGGGGCAAGTCTTGCTATGGGATGCTACCTGGGCACCCCTAGGAAATGGATATTTGTGGTGGGTAAATGGTATATGAGGTGGACCTGGGTGTGAACCTATGACGGGTGGAGCCCGAGATGGAGGTGCTGTGGTGGCACGATGAATGGAAACCCTGATGGAGACATTCTGGCTTGGTCATCCCTAAGGACTTACTAGTACTCAGATTCACCGGGAAGCCTTACGTACCACTCGCCCTATATGGTGCGGGACGGCTGGACTACTTGGTAGGATATTGCCACTACTGCTAGGTTGATAGCGGACAGTGTAAGGAGGTACGGGGCACGGAGGATTTCCCCCACACCCTTCCGAGACTTCATGAAGACCTTGTGGACCCTGGCTCATGACTCACAGTTTCAGCCACCCTAGATTTGACTTGGGGTGAACCAGGGCTGAATGGTAGAGTGGCATTATCCTAGGCTAGCAAGCAGCCGAATCAGCCTAGTTGACGATGGTCAGCGAGGAAGGCGGATCTTGTGGTTATGTAAAACCTCTGTAGAGTGTATGGTTGATCGATCGATACATGTGCTGAACTTGTCGGCTATGGACCTTTCCTGGGTTTCGCTTAAACTAGATAGTGAGATGAGTCCTTCTCTTCTTCCCCGTGAGAGAGTATCGACGTAGCCAGGGGCTACGGACCTTGAGACAGTGCCTGAGAGGGAGTTGGCCTGTCGACTGAGCGATGGTATGGTATGGTGATGGTATGGAGATAGGTGGTATGTCGATCCTAGGATCGAAACCTGGCTCGGAAAAGGGAATGGAGTGGAATGTGTGTGGGAATAGGTGTTAAAACTTGACAAACTATTACTATTTACTTGATATGCTATTGCATAGGAAACCCCAGCTTTATAGGTTCTTTTGGCTTTGTCCCACTTGCATCCAATTTCCACAAAGCAATGCTCATAGGGATGGGAGTGGCCAGTACAAATCGTACTGATAAATTTTGGCACACAGGTTCTGCTGAGGAGTATAGCTCTGAGGAGTTTGACTGGATGAGGGGTTCGTGCCTACGCTCGAGTTTGGCGATCTTATCTTCAAGCTGTTCTGAATGAATGCTACTTTTGATTCCGCCAATGCGGCGATGTAATAAATTATGTAATTCCGCACTATTTGTACTCTGATGTTATCATTGTATGGATGTGATATTCGACTGAAATTTGGGTAATATGATCTACAACGATCTTATTATACTTCGACGCTGTGGATTTCCCTTCACATAAATTGGGGTCGTTTCAGTTGGTATCAGAGCCATACTTGACCTTAGGACAAAACCCTTAGAAATGGACGATAGAATAGGACGTGAACAGCCTTCTTTCGGTTATATACCGACCCTGCATTTACTTTTATGCAAGGCTTATCTATTTATGGACCTGCTAACACCTGTCCCCTTGAAACATGCAGATGGCAACGAACGTTGACTGGCCGCCACTAGGACCGCTACCTCTAGACCACGCCAAGCTTATCTTTGACCTACATGAGCTCGGGGGTTTTGCACAGACCCTCTATCGAGTTCTCATCATGTTAGGTGTCCCCGACGAGCTTGTCAATGTCACCTGCACTGGGAAGCCAGCTAAGGAAGGAGGAATCGAAGGACCGATTGTCACATCAGTGGAGTTCCTAGCTAGCACTACTTTACCTTCTGTCCTAGCTTTCACCGAGTTGACTATAGAGGACACAGTCGAGGAGGGACTGCGAGCTATCTCACACAAGGCGCTTCGCAGAGTGATGAGGGACCACTATGAGCACCTGAAGATGACAGAGTTCCATCTACTTCCCTAGGCCCTCGACCTCAGCCTTACCCCTAGTGAGCAGAGTTTCACAGCAGACAGAGTTATCCTTGCCGAGGAGGATAGATGCCTTCATGTCTCAGCTATTCACCTACTAGAGCAGGATAGGTACGTGACCTAGTTGGAGCAAAGGAGACGTCAGGACCAGGCCCTCCGGTGGGAGTACTAGGAGCAAGACTCGCAGGGAGCATAGGAGCGAGCTAGTCTACTGGAGACAGTTGCCAAGCTACAGGACGAGCTCAACCATCATGAGGAGGACCACAGAGCCAAGGTCACTGACCTACAGGACAAAGCAGTCGACCTAGGCAACAGGAACTACTACCTCGACAGCAAGGTCTTGGAGTTGCAGAGTGAGTTGGACAACAAGAAGGCTGAGTTCAACCACAGAGGAGACAGAGAGAGATCCAAGGGGATTGATATGCTGAAGATCCAATCTTGGAACAAGACCCTGACTCAGGAGCTAGAGGAGTCCAGGAAGAAGGCCATTCGCAACCAGGGTCACCTAATCGAGGCACTCAGGTAGACCGAGTACCTACAGGACAAGTGTGAGAGGACATGGTAGGCTTGGTAGAAGTCTGACAGGAAGCGCCTCAGGGAGATGAAGGGTATGTGGGATCAGCTACCCAAGGAGGTTCGTAGCAAGACGAAGCCTAGGATAGAGGAGTTTGAGTTAGCCCCGACTCGCCTCAACCTAGATGCCTACCCTACCCTACCTGGAGCCAAGCCTACTGAGGAGCTCGCCGAGGCCTTGAAGTACGTGTCTCGACTTCATAAGTCTGACGAGGAGATCGAGATCGAGAACAGTCGTATTCCTAGCTGTGGTGTACGAGTTAGAGTAGATGACCCTGCGTGGTCATGAGTCATGTCAATAGCTTCCGTAAGTTGTACCCCATGATGTACCCCTTATGAGATGTACTATGAGACACTATGTGTAGAATGATTCTTGCACGTCTTCAAGTGTAGCAACTGGAGATGATGCTATGTAATAAAAAAACCATGTAATGAATGTTCGGATCTTATTGCATCTTTATGGATCTTATTGCTTCTTTGTAATGAGTGTTAGATAGCATAAATGTTTTTCTTTAAATCATCAAAAATCATATAATCATATTGAATTATAAGCACTTATGGCACGAGCACTAAACTCTTTATGATCCGTGTTGTAGATGCCGAACTGCCTGTTCTAATCGCCTAATGAAATGAGGACGTGCGCCCACCCCTGAACCAGTTGAACCCAATGGGGGACATGGTGGCAACAACTATGGTCATGGCCGTGGCCATGGACGTGGAGGGATACCTTTCCACCTAGAGAATACTCCGTCGCCTGAGGAGAACATTCCTCCACCACCACCACCGAACCTGGCAGAAGTGATGGCACAACAGACCCAGCTTCTTGCAGCTCTTGTTGAAGGAGCAAACCATCACCAGGGGGGTCAGCAGAACGACTTCCAAAGGAAGCTAGAGGGATTTTTGAAGCTAAGGCCACCTACCTATGATGGCACCAACCCTGACCCGCTTGTAGCCGATGACTGGCTCAAGGAAATGGAGAAGAAGCTTGACCTCACTACTTTCACTGATGATGAGTGTGTTGGAGCTGCCACACACCAGCTCACGGGTGCAGCACGTGCCTGGTGGGACAGTTTCAGTGACTCCCATGAAGACCCTGCCCACATCTCATGGGATGAGTTCGCTGAAGCATTCACTGAGTATCACATTCCCAAGGGTATCATGGAGGCCAAAGCCGAGGAGTTCCGCAGCATCAAGATGGGAAAGGACAGGGTGACTGAGTACACTACTTGTTTCACCAACCTTCTGCGCTATGCACCTTCTTATGTTGTGAACTCTGAGAAGGAGAAGCTGTACTATTACCGCAAGGGATTTAACCCGCACATCAAGCTAAAGTTTGGTGGTATTGAGAGCAACACATTGCGTGCTCTGGTGGATCGCTGCATCCAGATTGAGAAGGACCATGCTGAAGCTAGAGAAGAGTACAGGGATAGGAAACGCAAGCCTGAGGAGTCTCTCCGTGGTCGTGATCGCAAGAGGTTCCGCAGAGATGCACCATCCAGGGAACGCTCTCACCATAACAGGGATGACAACCCTGGATCGAGTAGGGGAAGTGGAGGCTACACCGTTAAATACTCCTACCCTGCTCAGGATCGTTACACCCGGGACCGTTATGCTCAGGACCACAACCGTCAGGACCATTTCAACCGTCCCCACACAGCTGAATGAACGCCCAGCACAGAACTGCTCCGCACCAAGAACTGGAAACTAGAAGGCACCCGCGTCAACCCCTACAGGCGATACGCCTTTCACCTGCTTTGCATGTGGCCAACCAGGTCACAAAGCCACTGAGTGCCCTCAGAACTCAGCTGCACAGAAGTCTCAGTTCAAGGGATCAGCTACTCGTGGATGTCTCAACCATCTGGATGCTGAGGAAGCACAAGCTACCCCTGACGTTGTGTACGGTATGTTCTTAGTTAATGGCAATACTACATCAGTTCTATTTGACTCTGGAGCAACTTGTTCTTACATATCATCCAAGTTTGCACGAGATCATGACCTATCTGTAACCCCACGTGAAGAGCCTATCATCACCAGCTCACCTTTAGGAGACCTAAAGTGCACCCACATCTATAAGGGAGTGAGTCTTACCATTGAGGGTCTTATCTTTAGAGCCGACCTAACCCTGCTACCTTCCACTAACCTAGATGTCATCTTAGGTATGGATTGGTTAACCATTCACCGTGGTATCATATCATGTTCACCTAGATATGTTCAAGCGACCCACCCATCAGGCCAAGTCATTAGATGTGAACCCCAGTCTGGAAAGTCCACCTCTATCCTATGTGCCCTTAAAGCAAGTTCAGAATCACAAAAGAGGAGAAGATAGTTCATGATGTGCCAGTAGTCAGAGACTATCCCGATGTATTCCCTAAAGAATTACCGGGTATGCCACCAGACCATGATGTTGAGTTCATCATTGATCTGTTACTGGGAACGGGACCCATTGCCAAGAGACCATATCGCATGTTAGTTGATGAACTGACTGAGCTCAAGAAACAGCTTGATGAGCTCATCTCGAAGGGATATATCAGGCCCAGTGCTTCACCCTAGGGATCCCCCATTCTGTTTGTCAAGAAGAAGGATGGCTCAATGAGAATGTGCATTGATTACTAGAACTTGAACGCAGTCACCATCAAGAACAAGTACCCCCTGACCAAGGATTGATGATCTGCTTGATCAGCTTGAAGGTGCCAAGTATTTCTCCAAGATTGACCTTCAGATCCGGCTATCATCAGATGAAGATTCGAGAGAGTGACATCCCGAAGACAGCTTTTATGACTAGGTATGGTCAGTTTGAGTTCACTGTGATGTCCTTTGGACTCACGAATGCTCCCGCATACTTCATGAACATGATGAATAAAGTTTTCATGGATGAACTGGATAAGTTCGTGGTGGTATTCATTGATGACATCCTTGTCTACTCAACCACCGCTGAAGAACATGAACATCATCTGAGAACCGTGCTTGAGAAACTAGCCCAACATCAGCTATATGCAAAGTTTAGTAAATGTGAGTTTTGGCTATAGGAAGTTGCCTTCTTAGGCCATGTACTATCAGCTGAGGGTGTCGCAGTTGATCCAGCCAAGATTGAAGCTATGAAAGAATGGAATCAACCCCGTAATGTGACAGAAGTCAGAAGTTTCTTGGGATTGGCTGGATATTATCGCCGATTCATTGAGAACTTCTCCAAAATAGCCCGTCCAATGATCAACCTTCTGAAGAAGACTAAGGAGTTTGAATGGACGCCCACGTGCGAGCAAAGCTTCTAGGAACTGAAACTGAAGCTTACCACGACTCCTGTGCTATCATTGCCTGATATCAGCAAAGATTTCGTAGTCTATTGTGATGCATCTCGTCAAGGACTTGGTTGTGTGTTGATGCAAGATGGAAGAGTGATAGCTTATGCTTCTCGACAGTTGAAAGAACACGAGAACCGTTACCCAACCCATGATCTGGAGTTAGCAGCAGTTGTGCATGTCTTGAAGATCTGGAGACACTACTTGATAGGCAACAAGTGTGACATCTACACCGATCACAAGAGCTTGAAGTACTTTTTCACTCAAGAAGATTTGAATATGAGGCAACGCCGATGGCTTGAGTTGATCAAGGACTATGACCTAGAAATTCACTATCATCCGGGAAAAGCTAATGTAGTCGTAGATGCTCTTAGTCGCAAGAATTACTGTCACACCTTGATCACTGAATCAGTACCACCTAAGCTCAAGGGAGAGATTGATGATTTCCAACTAGAGATACTACCGCATGGCTTGCTGAATGAGCTCCGCATATAGTATGATCTCATAGATCGCATCCGTCAAGCTCAGAAAAGTTGTGAAGAGATTGAGTATCTCCGTGGTCTGATGAAACTAGGCTACAAGACCAACCACCAAGAAGATGAACAAGGAACCATCTGGTTCAAGAACAGAATCTGTGTTCCATCTGACCCAGTACTATGAGAGGAAATTCTGTCAGAAGCTCATGATTCCAAATACTATATTCACCCTGGAGGTTCAAAGATGTACCAAGACCTGAAGAAACACTTCTGGTGGAAAGGCATGAAGATAGACATTGCAGGACATGTGGCATGTTGTGACACCTACAATAGAGTCAAGGCTAAACATCAAAGGCCTGCAGGATTGTTAAAGCCTCTTGACGTACCCGAGTGGAAATGGGAAAACATATCCATGGATTTCATAGTTGGATTTCCTCGTTCACAGAAAGGCAATGATTCCATCTGGGTGATTGTTGATCACTTGACCAAGATTGCTCACTTTGTACCAGTAAAGACCAAGACCAACGCCGAGAAATTAGCGGATCTATATGTTGAGCATATTCTCAGACTGCATGAAGCTCCCTCTAGTATTGTATCTGATCGTGGTCCTCAATTTGTGTCCCAATTCTGGGAAGCTCTGCACAAGTCTATTGGAACCAAACTTGATTTCAGTACCGCTTACCACCCACAGACAAATGGATAGACAGAACGAGTAAATCAGATCTTAGAAGACATGCTTCGCGCTAGTGTACTGAATTACGGCTCTGATTGGGAGAAATGCCTACCCTATGCAGAGTTCTCTTACAATAACAGCTACCAAGCCAGTATCAAGATGTCACCATTTGAAGCTCTATATGGCAGACCTTGTAAGACACCTTTGATGTGGTCCCAACTAGGAGAAAGATCATTCTTTGACTCCGCTAAGCTTCAAGAAGCAGAAGAAGGAGTTGCACAAGTGAAGGAGAATTTGAAAATTGCTCAAAGTCGATACAAGAGCTATGCCAACAAAAGGAGAAGAGAACTTTAGTTCAATGTGGGAGACTTCGTCTATCTCAAGGTATCTCCGCTACGTGGAACTGTCAGATTCCATGTGAAAGGAAAGCTAGCCCCAAGATTTGTTGGCCCATACAAGATTTGCAAGAGGATTGGAAAGCTCGCCTATAAACTTGAGCTACCCGAGGAATTGATGGGTGTACACTCTGTATTCTATGTCTCACAGCTACGCAAGTGTTTGAGAGTACCCAATGAAGTAGTCCCAACTGGTACACTTGACATTCAAGACACACTCGAGTATAAAGAACATCCTATCAGAATTCTAGGCAGAGATACCAAAGAGACCCGAAGCAAGACTATCCCTATGTGCAAGATCCAATGGCAACTTGGGAAAAAGAGTCTGACCTCCGGCTACGATACCCCTACCACTTCGAAGAGTACGTTATGCTTTAATCTCGGGGACGAGATTCTGTTAAGGGGGTAGGACTGTAACAACCCAAAAATCCACACACTAAAAATACCAACTACAAAAATTTTCTTAGAACTCCCATGTGATGATGAGTGTCATATATAGTAACCCAACCTAAGAGATGCATTAGGTCTAACCCCAATCCAAGTTAACACATAAGCATAGCATGTCATATGTTGATTATGATTATTTAATTTCTATTAAATAGATGTTGCATACATGATTAACTTAAATTGTGATTTGGATTCTCATTGCTTTATGTTATGCTTAACAATTCTATGAAGTTTATTATTAAACAAAATTCCCTAAACTCCAGTGAACAAGTTACCTCTGTTTTAAAATTCAAATTTTAGAACCAAATTTGAATTCAAACAAAAGAGATGAATTGATAAACAAAATAGAAAAAGAAGAGAAAGGATGTAGGCCTCGCAAACCGCCTCGGCCTGCTCGGCCCACGCCAGCCAGCCAGCCCAACTGGCATGCCAATCCTTTTTCTGTTTTCCCAGCGCGCGCGTGGCCCACGAGCCGGCCCAGCGCGTCACCCACGCCCACGCACCCGTCTGCCTCGCTCGCAGCCACTGGCCATTGGACCCCGCATGTCAGCCGCACCCCCATCTACAGTGTCGTCTTCCTCACCTACGCCTCAACCGCCTACGCGACCAGCACCCGACAGCGATGGCAGGGGTGGGCCAGGGGGTCATGCCCGGGGCATGAACCTGTCCCCTTGCGCCGCGCCCACACAACCCCGCACCACCGTCTGATGCGATGCATCTGCCTCCACCGCATGATGCCATCTGCCCTGGGAGGCATGGCGCTCGGCTATAAAGCCAGCCCGCACGCTGCTCACGCCCGGTGCCCTAGCTTCTCCCTCAGCATCCGCCGCCGCTTGGTGGCCCAGCAGCCGCACCACATCGAGAGTAGAGGGCCAAGAAGGAGATCATGAGAGGAGGATCGGAGCCCCCGCACACTGCCGAAGTCACCGGAGCCGAGGGCGACGCCGTTGTCGTCAACACGATCGCGGATCGACACTACACGACACTGCTTCCAGAGCTACACGATCGCAACCCGACACTGCACCGCCATCCATTCTTCCACAGCACCCACGGTGAGCCCCGGTTCATTCCCTGCTCGCCACTGGACCTTGCTACTTCGGCCATGGCGCTCCATACCGTGAGCGCGTAGGCCAAGGCCATCCTCGGCCTCTAGGCATACCAGCACAGCACACTCACATTGACCATGACCATCCCCGAGCCCTTGGATGCTGTAGGCCTCTTTAGGTTCCCCGGACGCCATAGCCGAGCATGCATGCCACGCTCGCAACGCCACCGCCATGACGCAGCCACCACCAAAGTACCCGACCACTGGTCCGAGCACCCGACCACCAGTCCGAGCACCAGACCATAGGTCCGTGCACCCGACCACCAGTCTGAGCACCCGACCACTAGTCCGAGCACCCGACCACCGGTCCGAGCACTGACCGCCATGACCACCCCGCAGGAGCCCGTAGTGACCCACGTGCCTCGCCGTTGTCACCATGTCGCTGTGGCCGCCGGGAAGACCCTACCGGCCACCTAGAAATTGGAAGTCCTGCCCTGAGCTCTAGATGCCCTCGCCGCATCCACACGGATCCGTAGGAGCCTACACGCCCCACTGTGACGCCCTCCGAGTCCATAGCCACCACACCGACGCCGCCAACATGATCGGAAGGCCGTCCGCCGTGGCCAAAGCCACCGGAGGCCTTGGAGGACCCCTCGACCTACCCAACATGCCCGCTGGAGCATTGTGACACCCATGCGCACCACAGAGCCGGCCAATGTCGCTACACCCGTGCCATTCCCGCATGCCGGTTGTGCTTGAACCGCCGTTCAACGTGACCAGTGACTTAGGATGCACCATCCGTCGCCCTGACTCAACCATTGTAGTCGCCGTGGCACGGGGAGGCTTTTCCCCACCCTAATTGGATGCCTGAGCCGTTGTGGGAGCTCGCCGGTGAGCACGTCGCTAGTGGGAGTGCGCCGTGGAAGAAACAGAGGAGAAAGGGGCAAGGTGAGCAGCGTAGCCCTGCACTCGGTGCACATAAGCCGAGCTAAGGAGAAATGACGATGGGCTCAGTCCACCATGGACCCTGCCATAGGACCATGGACCAGGAGCGCTGGTCCACCGTGAGCCACACGGTGTGAGCCGTGCTGTGGACGAAGCCCAATGTGAGCCCACGGCCGTGACGTGGCTGCGCCACAGCACGCCACGTGTTCGGCCCAACCCAAGCCCACCAAGGCCCGTTTGAGACCCGGCACATATTGACCGTTGACCGATCAATGTTGACCGTTGACCTGGCCCCACATGTCAGCAGCACAGACACGCTGGACCCACACGTCAGATACTGACGTCATGATGACGTCACGAGGGACCCACATGTCTGTGACCCAAGAGCCCCTGGACCCACCTGACAACTCGGAACTGAGATGATGATGTCATGCTGACGTCAGCATGCCACGTTGACCAGTGACACCGTGACACGTGTCAGCCCAGGATTAATTCAGCCTTTATTCAACATCAGAAATGATTTAAACTTTAGGAAATTCGTAACTAATTCATACGACCTCGGAAAAATACAAGACCAAGACCAAAATTCATCAAAAATCAAGCTCTACGCAATGAACTCATGTTTGAGTGCATTTGACTCTTCTGAATTTTCATTGCTTCTTTATGCTACTCTATAGATGTCGCTAATGCGACTATAATGCGAACGATGCAGACTCGGAGGAGAACCTGATGGACGAGGACCGTGAGTACCGTGAGGAGAACGGAGATGACTACACTGAAGGTGCCACATCCCACCCAATCTCGTAGCACCTATTACGCATGGCGAATATAGAACTGCTATCGCTTTACTTTACTGCTACAATTATACTATGCCAGGACTTGTATGGTAGTATGCTTGCTTGAAAGCCTTTACCTTGACGCAACCTTACCCCTGCATACCCTGCTATTAGGCTAGACACACACTTACTGCTATATATTTCATTACATATACTTCTACTATGCTTATACTACGTGCGTGGTGGAAACTGGTGTTACCTGGTCTATGGGGAGAGTGCTGCGTGTGTGACTTGGGTGTGTGGAGGGTGAGGGTTGTGTCGACCAAGTTGGAGTATACGATGAGCCTAGGGCAAGTCTTGCTATGGGATGCTACCTGGGCACCCCTGGAAATGGATACTTGTGGTGGGTAAATGGTATATGAGGTGGACCTGGGTGTGAACCTGTGACGGGTGGAGCCCGGGATGGAGGTGTTGTGGTGGCACGATGAATGGAAACCCTGATGGAGACATTCTGGCTTGGTCATCCCTAAGGACTTACTAGTACTCAGATTCACCGAGAAGCCTTACGTACCACTCGCCCTATATGGTGCGGGACGGCTGGACTACTTGGTAGGATATTGCCACTACTGCTAGGTTGATAGCGGACAGTGTAATGGAGGTACGGGGCGCGGAGGATTTCCCCCACACCCTTTGAGACTTCATGAAGACCTTGTGGACCCGGCTCATGACTCACAGTTTCAGCCACCCTAGATTTGACTTGGGGTGAACCAGGGCTGAATGGTAGAGTGGCATTATCCTAGGCTAGCAAGCAGCCGGAATCAGCCTAGTTGACGACGGTCAGCGAGGAAGGCGGATCTTGTGGTTATATAAAACCTCTGCAGAGTGTATGGTTGATCGATTGATACATGTGCCGACTTATCAGCTATGGACCTTTCCTGGGTTTCGCTTAAACTAGATAGTGAGATGAGTCCTTCTCTTCTTCCCCTGTGAGAGAGTGTCGGACGTAGCCAGGGGCTACGGGCCTTGAGACAGTGCCTGAGAGGGAGTTGGCCTAGTCGACTGAGCGATGGTATGGTATGGTGATCGTATGGAGATAGGTGGTATGTCGATCCTAGGATCAAAACCTGGCTTGGAAAAGGGAATGGAGTGGAATGTGTGTTGGAATGGTGTTAAAACTTGACAAACTATTACTATTTACTTGATATGCTATTGCATAGGAAACCCCAGCTTTATAGGTTCTTTTGGCTTTGTCCCACTTGAATCCAATTTCACAAAGCAATGCTCATAGGGATGCGAGTGGCCAGTATAAATCGTACTGATAAATTTTGGCACACAGGTTCTGCTGAGGAGTATAGCTCCGAGGAGTTTGACGGATGAGGGGTTCATGCCTACGCTCAAGTTTGGCGATCTTATCTTCAAGCTGTTCTGAATGAATGCTACTTTTGATTCCGCCAATGCGGCGATGTAATAAATTATGTAATTCCGCACTATTTGTACTCTGTTGTTATCGTTGTATGGATGTGATATTCGACTAGAATTTGGGTAATATGATCTACAACGATCTTATTACACTTCGACGCTGTGGATTTCCCTTCGCGGAAATTGGGGTCATTTTAGCGGGCGGCGGTGGCGGAACTCTAGCGGGCAAGCGAGCAGCATGGTTGGCTAGAAACTGCGTTGGGCCGATCTGGGCCACACAATCCTGCCAGCCTGCTACCAGGCACAAGTAGCTACGAGACCACCATGGTGCTCCAGGGCCCACTGGCTGGGCCTCAGGCGGGTTACGGCCTATTATTATTAGTTTAAAAACCATATTTGAATTGAGATTTAACTTTCTGTTCAGATCTTACGTTAAGAAAACAAGAAACTCACAAACAAATTTATGAACTTTTGGAATTAAGAAAGATTGGATCATGTTTCCTAATTGTGAGGTCCTAGCAACACTCACAATCAAGTTTTTAAATTGAAGCAGAATTTATAAAAGTTTTTTAAAATATAATATTTTCGTAACATAAATTATTATACACCTCATGAGAAGCTCGTCTTGACGTAGCTTGATCTTTAATATGGTTGCTCTATTGAACCTTGCAGAGTTAACATTTTCTTTGGCATTTTGAAGCTTGACACATCTTTAAGCTTGCTTGGAAATTGTTGTTGTTGTAGAACTCTGTGAAAGATAGTTTTTCTCCCAATCTTTACTACATGTCAAGACGCATGCATGCTCACCACATATGTTCAAGGATTTGATTGACTCTTTTAATGTTGTAGATGTTAACATCTTTTTATATAAATTTGATCAAAAGCAAGACAAGTTTGACTTAAACAAAGCTTAACTGAACTATCACTACAAGAAAACTGACCTTTCATCCCTAGCCTTAGTACCAGTTGCATTTGGATCCGGTACTAATCTTAGTATCGGTTCCAAAAGATAGGGTCTGGTGGGCAACACGAGGACCCATTTAGTACCGGTTGGGGGAAACAATCGGTATTAAAGGGTGAGAATTAGTACCGGTTTGTTGATACAACCGGTACTAGTGCTCCACGCACCCTTCTAGTACCGGTTGTTTGCATTAACCGGTACTAAATGGGGGACCCTCTAGTACCGGTTTCTTCCATCAACCGGTACTAGTGTGGCACCCCCCTCTAGTACTAGTTCGAAGTACCAACCGGTACTAGAGGGTACCCCTTTAGTACCGGTTGGTGAACCTAATTGGTACTAATTTCCTTTCTATAAATACCCTCCTTCTTCCTCCAACCTGAGCTCCATCCTCTAGCTCGAGCTTCACCCTATCCATGGCGCCATAGGGGGAGGTTTTGCCGGATTTGTGACCATTTCTTGGGGATTTCACTCATTTAGGTGTTCTAAAGGTTAGAAACTTCAACCTCCCTTGATACATGGTTAGTATACTAAGTTTTATGCTTTTAGAGCTAGTGTAATTTGTGATTTTTAGAATAAGGTACAATGGGGAAATTTTTCATTTATATGAATGTGTTATTTAGGGGATTTCACTCATTCAAGTGTTATAAACTTCATCCTCCATTGATACATGGTTAGTATATTAAGTTTTATGCTTTAGAGCTAGAGTAATTTTTTATTTTTAGAATAAGGTACAATGGGGAAATTTTTCATTTTTATGAATGTGTTATTTAGGGGATTTTTCACTAATTCAAGTGTTCTAAACTTCATCCTTCGTTCATACATGGTTAGTATACTAAGTTTTATGCTTATGATTCATACTAGTCAAAGAAATTGATATGAGGTTTTAGGAATAATTTCATAGTTTAGTACTTTTCAAATAGAGGTACATAATTAGTCATTTTTAGAATAAGCTATAAAATGGAGAATTTTTTCATTTATATGTTATGTTATAAAATTTTAGGAAATAATGTTCAATTCTCTAACCATATCCACAACATGATTCAACATTTTTACTACAATTTCCATAGCTCAAGCTTCACCCTATCCATAGCGCCATAGGGGAGGTGCTGCCAGATTTGTGACCATTTCTTGGGGATTGCAATCATTCAAGTGTTCTAAAGGTTAGAAACTTCATCCTCTGTTGGTACATGGAAAGTAAACTTCAAAAACCAATCCATGTGTATATAGTTGGTATATAGTAAACTAGTAGGAACAACAAATGTGACCTTTGGAAGATAGCCCTCCTCTAAACTTGCACAACAAAGCTAGATAGGAAGATAAGTTGATTGGAAGATAAGGCGACCTACGTGGGGGTGACCTTGTTCTTGGGCTTGCTGGCAGTGTCGGGAGTGGTGGGCTTGGGCGGCGCCATGGCTAGCTTAGCTGATGCCATGAAGCTTCCACCAACAACGAAGGATCATTGAAATCATAACCAAGCATCACCTCCAAACTTCTCAGTTCTGTATGTCTCACTTGTATCATAGCTATTAAAGTATCACGTCAAATTGCACTCGAGACCTCTCACCAACTCCTCCACCACTTTCTAAGGCAAATCAGCCAAAGTCCTTGTTATATTCCACCTCTTGGTTGCAACTAGCCATAACCCCACTTTATGACAGTTGATAAGTTGCCCTCTTCAATGGACACAAGTCTTCCCTTTAGATAATATACCATCAGATTTCTTGTAGGAGTTTGTATGTTGGACCAACGGGAAGTTGACGAAAGAGTGGGACAAAAATGTGACTCATGTTATTATGGCCAAAGGTCCTGGTAGCTCATGGAATAGATCATTTGAAGTACACAGGACAGGGAGGCAATAGTCGATGCAAGGAGAAGCATGACCAGAAGCTTGGAAGAGGTAACCTTCAAAGCTAGGAGGAATGTTATTCTTGCTGGTTCAATGGTGTCTTCTTATAGATCAGTTCATAGATCTTATGTATTTGGCCATGATGACAGCTATCGAGCCCTCCTAGCCCCTTCAAGCCATGGACGCCACCCTCATGGATGGGGCCAGCGCGAGTGGTGATCATCATCTCCCCCTTCTCCGACGGGTCACTGTTGCCACAATACATGGCCATGAACAGGCCCGAGCCCATGAGATTGCAGCCTGTGCGACGGAACAGGCCCCCCAATTTTTAGGGGCCCATAGTTTCCAGCACTTAGCCTAGGAAGCCCACTAGTTTTTAGCCCAGACTTCTATTCCATCCACCCGTCAGTTTCACTTCCGTAGTTCCGCTCTTCCCGATCGGCCGATCGTCGGATCGCGTCTTCCGCTCTTCCATCTTCCCTATCGCCGACTCGGCAAGACCGCAGGTCGTAGGATGGCAGCCGTTGAAGCAAACAGCGGTGTGGAGTTGCTACAGGTCGGCGGTCCTCGGTTGCCACTCGCCAGGTCCGTAGCCCGCAGGAGTGCAGAGCGACAGGACTCAGGAGCAGGACAGACGTACGTTAAGTCTCCAGGTATACTAATCTGGTCCACTTAATTTTTAATTTTCAATATTTAATCAATGTTGATGGGTGATGACTAATATAATATTGATCCATCTAGGTGTTCAGTTATCTTTTTCTGGATTATCTAGTGTTCCAAGATTCTAGTCATGTCTTCTACAAACTGGTCTAGAAAGTATGAATCTGGTTACCAAAAACGTAAGAAAAACAAAGAATAGAGGATTTAACTCAATCTCAAAAGGGGGCTATGGATAAATTTGTTATAAAAGAGTCACAAGTGTCCACCGATAATCAGTCACTTGGTTAGGGACAGGGAACTGCACTTGATAATAATGATGACAATGATCCTAGAGATGATCAGATAGAGACAGAAAATATTGTTGGGGTCGAGGAAGTTCTTATCGATAACATAAACATTGAAATGGATAACAATGCTGATAACATTGGGGCCACTAGTACCAGTGTTAACTTGAACACTTCACCAATTGCGGATGTTGATGATTCCTTTCAGCCTAATATATTTGATCCTAGATATTGGGATTCCCTTGATCATAAACAAATTGATATTTTAGCACAGAAAGGCCCTAGAAGAGATTTATCAATTTAGAAAGGTCCTAAGGATAGATGTTCTAGAAGGTTTTCTGCACTATTCTATACAAGAATTTTATCAAATGGAGAGCATTGTAATAGGGATTGGCTTATCTATTCTAAGGAACTCGATAGGGTCTTTTATCAAATGTACCTGGTGTTGATCAAGCAATTTTCTCACTTACAAGAAGATTTGAACAATACCGGAGTTACCAAAAAAAATTTGGCTTCTTATTTACCTTTGAAACATTACAGTCATTGGATGACATGAGTTTGAAATCTTCTCATGATAATCTTGGGGCTGTCCTTACAAAAGACGAAAAATCTGATGTTGATGCCAATGATTTGTATGTGGAGTTGAAGTTTCTTCAAGGTTTCATTCCTAAAGAAAATATGGGTCCTATTGAAATTCTAAAGTTTCTAAAGCGGCATGACTGTTTTCCCAATGCAAGTATTGCATATAGAGTTCTATTGACCATTCCTGTGACCGTTGCATTAGCAGAGCGAAGCTTTTCTAAATTGAAACTATTGAAGTCATATTTGCGTTCCACAATGACACAACAAAGACTTAATGATTTGGCCACAATAGCACTTGAGAGTGAAGTGCCGGAGAAGATTGATTATGAGCATATCATTGAAGATTTCATTTCAAGGAACACTAAAAGAACGAAGCACTTCAAGTAAAGATTGTGAAAGCAAGAGTCGAATAGGTACGTTTTTTGATATATCTTATTGTGATGTATATCATATATCTTATTTATAGTCCTATTTTTTAGGGAGGTAGGCCTCATTTTAGAGTTTGGTTCATGGCCTCGAGTTTTGCGGCCCTGACCATGAACTCGGGTGAGGTCGGTGAATAGGGTCTCGCTAAGGCGGTACCTCATCTGGCTGTCCTGGTTCGCCGCGGCGATGAACTCCATGTTGCTCCGGTATATCTCGAACCGGAGCAGCTTCTCCTCCTCGGTGGCGTAGGACCGGCTGTGCGCCGCCATCCACCCATGGAACCTTGTTGACACCGTTTTTTTGCACGTGTCAAAATGATCAGAGTGAGCTAATCGGCAGGAGGAAAGTTACTGTATACGCTGACAGCTGAATGAAAATCAGCTTGTAAAGATGGTTGCCTGATGAATGGTGGTGATCGATGGAAAGGTTGATTTAGACTCGGGCAGTTGCCTGATAAGGTTGGAGATGTTATTGTCGATGCCGATGAAGGAAGGCTTGAAAACTACTGTCGATGAAACAGGAAGTATGCCTATGGAAAGGAGGTCGGTGAGAATTCCATCGTAATTGAGGCGGACAGGGAAATAGATAGGAGTTGATTTCCTTTTCTATATTTGTTAGAGTATGATTCATGTAAGAGTTACGTGTTTCCTTAGATATGGACTTGGTGTCCTAGTCGTATTTGGTTATGTCTCTTTAGATCAGGGTATAAATATAGATTGAGGGGCAATGTAATATATCAATCAATATCAAAACCAATTTTTACTCCTATTTGCATCTACTTACTTTTCGGCGGCTTCGTCAATTTGCATATTTTTCCTTTTTACGAGTTCTCATTGATTCGGCGAGTTGCATCGCTTCAGTGCGACCTTCGGCGATTCTTAAGTTCCGCGTGAGTACCTCTTGGCCGTGACTTCCGGGCGTATCGCTGTTGTCAGGACCAAAGTGCTCGTATCTTCATCCTTGTCGATTAACAGGTCAAATCGACTGGCACTGCTTTGGATATCGATTCGGGTATTAGCCCTTTATGTTTGCAGATCCACTTTTGCATCAACACATCTTTTGGCACGCCTGGTGGGACCAATCAATCCGATCAATATGTTCAATTTCGAGATCGATTCAGGGAACATTATCGCGGTATCAGAAGAAGATCTTAAGGAAGAGCAGAGGCAGGCTATGGAAAAGGCTGTAGAAGAATACAGGCAACTTTAGTCTGAAATCATTTAGCCTGAACAAGAGTGGACATATCATCCAGAAGCAAGATTTGTCATTGCCTCGACAGGTTACCTTTGACTCCAATCCTAGTAAACTTCAAGAGATGGTTAATTCTGCAGTAAATCATGCTTTGATTAATCATTCCAATGTGCTGTCCAATACTATTCATAATGCTGTGGTTCGAAACTCTCAAAGAAGGACAAGCATCACCGCATTACGTTGGGCCTGCCTATCACCAACCAGAGCCTAGCATCTGTCAATACTCCATCGGCTCCCTCAGGCCGTTGTGGGTACAGAAGTTACTTCTCCTCTAGTATCGGCAGGCTTACCTAATATTCAATCTACACCAATACGATCAGATCTGGTACTACCAGGAGGATGAGTTTCAGCTTAATACAGATCTATCGGCATTAGCTATGTCAGGCCCTATGTCTCAGAATAGCCAGATTCCTGCTAATTGGTGGGGATATAGTATGCCTCCGGAGTCATCTGCTTTCAATCCTGTGTTACCTCAAGTGTTTGATGCAGTAGGAAAAGCTCCTATACCATCGGCTGTTTTCGTCGATGGCTCAAGTGCCTCAATATGCCATAGCAACTACTATGCAACCAACTCCAGGAGGTTTCTAGATGCCTTTGGTTCAAACACCCAATTTAAATCCATAGGCAAGCTTACTACCGATGCAGCAGAAAGCCCCTGCTATGAGTCAAACTGGGGTTCAGTTCATGCCTCAAGCTAGTTATAATTATCCAACAATGTTAACAAATTACCAGCCATCGGTAAGTTTTGTACCGATGAGTTCTAATAATGGTTGGTCAGGACAGTTACCTATTCAACATACAATTCAGCAAAATCAGCAGGTTGCAGGGATTCAACAAGGTCATATGCAAGCTGGTTTCCAGAATCAAGCATCAGCAGCTCAGCCGATGAATCCTTTCCAGCAGGTTAATGGACCACAAGTAACGGCAAATATGCCGATTGCTGGAGATCGTGGGCCACAAAGATATGTGGAGGGATATCAGCAGGTACCTCCTGTAGAAATTCAGCCAGTTCGTCAGCAGGAGGCTGATGCTTTTTGGGCCGATAAGATAGCAGAAATTATGAAGGATCAGTTTGGGATAAAGCTTAAGGTCAATACTTATTCTTATCAGACTCCATATCCTCCTGCATATGATTTAATTCCTCTCCCAAATCGGTACAAGGTACCATATTTCACTAAATTCTCTGGGCAAGATGATACATCAACAATAGAACACGTCAATCGCTTCATTATTCAATGTGGAGAGGCAGGCTAGCAGAGATGAATTAAGAGTTCGATTATTTTTATCATCTTTGTCTGGATCGGCATTTACATGGTTCATTTCATTACCACCAAATTCTATTATTACTTGGGCTGATCTAGAAAAACAATTTCATAAGTATTTCTTTGCTGCAATCCATGAAAAGAAGCTTACCGATTTAGTAAAATTGAGACAGCGTAATGATGAATTGGTATAAAGCTTTGTGCAAAGGCTATGAGATGTAAAAAATAAGTGCTACAGCCTGGTGCTAGGATGATCGGCAGCTTGCCGATCTAGGCTTTCCAAGGGTTATTGCCACATCTTAAAGACAGATATGCTTCTCAAGAGTTTGAAAGCCTCAGTCATCTTATGCAAAGGATCTCTGATCAAGATACTAGGGTTTTTGAACCTAAAAAGAATTGGAGTAAAAAAGTATCATTTGTTGAAGAAGTAGGAGATTCTGATTATGATGAAGAACCAGTTATCGACTTAGCTGAGTGGGTTAAGAATAAAAAGCCGATATCTTGTCCCTTTGGTCAGAAAGAGCCAGAAAAGTTTACCTTTGATATCACCAAGGCCGACAAGATATTTGATCTTCTGCTTCAAGAGGGCCAAATTAAGCTTGTCACCTAATCATGTGATCCCATCGGCAGAAGAGTTGAAGAAGATCTTGTACTGCAAATGGCACAATGCAACTTCACACAGTACAAATGAGTGCAAGGTGTTCAGGCAACAGTTACAATCGGCTATTGAATCTGGGAGAATTAAGTTTGGTACTTCCAAGGCCCTAGAAGCCGATGAAAATTGAATCAACACCCTTTTTCAGCAAATATGTTGGAGGCCAAAGGGAAGACCAATGTATTGATGTCAGAGGCTGCTGAGAACAACTGCATCAGTGGATCCCAAACATCGGATAACTACCGATGATGCAAAAAGTAAGGGTTTGCTGGGAGAAAGCAGTAGTTCCAAAAACCCTCCTCGACCTGGCATTGTGATTACCCATCGAAGGCAGCAGGAGGGTTGGCGTCAGCGTAAGGACCTGATATCGACAACAGCAAGAAGAGAGACGTCGGGAAGAATGGTATCGGCATAAAGATCATTGGAGGTGCTCGTTTTTCATCCATTGCTGGGAAGAAGGTATTAAATTGCCAACTGTTGAAAATTGCCCTAAGTGCAATGGTTATTATGGGATCAATCGGTCAGAAAGGAGGTTTCAACCTGGCAATCAGGGTTTATTTATCAATGAGCCGATCAGAGGCAGAGCATCAGTGCATGATCGGCTGGGGGGTAGACTTAGTGTACATGAGACGCTTGGTAAATGCGCTGGATATTTTCCAAGGAATCATGAGGAGCTTGAGGAGATGGCAAACGCAAGAGTTCCTGATGAAGAAATATTCTATAGGGACCCTAATATACGCCGTGTAGAATCAATTGGGACCTGTTATCAGCCGGTTTGGAAAACCAAGTTTCCTCGATGGTGCCCGGAGGGTCTGACAAAGACACAGAAAAGGAGGATGCAACGTCAGCATTAAGGAGGATTTAATACCGAGAGGAAAATTCCTCCAATGAGAGGTCTGGTCATCAGCAGTGGCAGGTAAAACACAAAAATAAGGGTCCATCGGCAGATGTTAATATGGTATTCATGTTGCCGATGGAGTTTTTGACACTATCTGATAATGAGGAAGAAGTTGTTCTCTCTGATCAAGTAGCTCAGTTGACACTAGATCCAATGATGGCTATTTTTGAGAAACCTACCGATGACGAGAGACAGCATCTTAAGGCTTTGTTTGTGAAAGGCAGAGTTGATGGGCTAGCCTGTATCTAAGATACTTATCGACGGAGGGGCTGCGATTAATATTATGCCTTATGTGATGTATCGGAAAACTTGGTAAGGGAGATCAAGACTTGACCAAAACCGATATGATGCTGAAGGATTTTGAAGGCAATGTGTCACCGGCTAAAGGGGCAGTATGCGTTGAATTAACCATCGGCAGCAAAACCTTGCCGATGACGTTCTTTGTTATTAATGGCAAGGGTGCATATAATCTGCTTCTAGGGAGGGATTGGATTCATGCTAATTGTTGTGTTCCTTCTACAATGCATCAATGCCTCGTACAGTGGATTGGGGATAAGATTGAGTTTGTCCCTGGTGATTCTTCTTATATCATCGCATCGGCAGAATCAGATACTTATGAGCGAACTAAATGCATATCAGGAGAAGTTTAGGAAAAAGAGTTCCTTAGAGTTGCTGATTATGAAATTCCACCGATCCAAGCAGTCGGTTCTGAAGAAGAGTTTTAATGGATAGGTTTGCCGATGATGGAAAATTAGGTCAAGGGTTCACATCGGCAGATGATTTAGTAGAAGTAGATATTGGTGATGGCGATAGGCCAAGACCTACTTTTATTAGTGCTAAGTTAGATTCCAAGTATAAGCAGCAAATAACTGAATTTGTTAAAAGAGTATAAAGATTGTTTTGCTTGGGATTATACTGAGATGCCTGGATTAGACCGATCGATAGTTGAACATCGGTTACCTATCAAATCTGGATTTCGGCCACATCAGCAGCCTAGCGCGCCGATGCAACCCTAATATACTTCCTGACATGAAGGCCGAAATAACTAAATTAATTGAGGCAAAGTTTATTCGGCAGTGTCGATATGCAGAGTGGATCTCTAATGTGGTTCCTGTTTATAAGAAAAATGGAAAACTTCAGTGTTTGTATTGATTTCAGGAATCTTAACAAAGCCACACCGATGGATGGCTATCCTAATGCCGATTGCTGATTTGTTGATTGATGCTACAGCCGGACATCAAATTATCAGCTTCATGGATGGTAATGCAGGTTACAATCAAATATTCATGGCTGAAGAAGATATTCCCAAGACTGCTTTCAGATGTCCAGGTCATGTAGGGTTGTTTGAGTGGATAGTCATGACGTTTGGTTTGAAAAATGCCGGCGCTACTTATCAAAGAGCTATGAACTTTATTTTTCATGAATACATCAGCACATTAGTGGAGATCTACATTGATGATGTAGTGATTAAGTCTGAAGATATCACAAAACAGTCTAGCCGATCTACGAAAGATATTGGAGTGCACAAGGAAGCATGGATTGAAGATGAATCCTAATAAATGTGCATTTGGTGTATCGACAGGTCAATTCTTGGGTTTTATGGTGCATCAGTGGGGCATCGAAATCAGAAGGAAGTGTATTGATGCAATTAACAAGGTGGTTGCTCCTGCCAATAAAACTGAATTGCAATCTTTGATCGGTAAGATTAATTTCATTAGAAGATTCATATCTAATCTGTCGGGTAAGATCAAGGCTTTCAGTCCATTACTTAAATTGAAAGCCGATCAGGAATTTGTATGGGGAGCTGAGCAGCAGTTAGCCCTAGATGAAATTAAGAAATATTTAACTAAATCCTCCAGTGCTAGTTCCACCTCAACACGGGAAACCTTTCAGGTTGTATTTGTCAACTGATGATACCGTTATCGGTTCAGCTCTTATTCAAGAATTTGAAGGGAAAGAACGTGTTATTTATTATTTGAGCAGAAGATTAGTGGATGCTGAGACAAGGTATTCGGCCATCGAAAAATTATGTCTGTGTTTATACTTTTCTTGTGTCAAATTAAGACATTATTTGTTATCTGCCGAATGTACGGTCATATGCAAAGACGACGTAGTCAAGTATATGCTGTCGATGCCGATATTAAGTGGTAGAATCGGCAAGTGGATTTTAGCATTATCAGAATTTGAACTACGTTACGAATCGACCAAGGCAGTTAAGGGGCAAGTTATGGCTGATTTTGTCACTCAGCATTGTAATACAGTGGACTCTCTGGAGGTTGCTCCTTGGACACTTTTCTTCGATGAGTCCACATGTGGTGAAGGAGCAGGTATCGGCATTGTGTTGATTTCACCTCAAGGAAGGAAGTATAAGTTTTCATTGCCGATTGTTGCTACATCGACAAACAATCAGGCTGAATACCAAGCCTTGATAAAAGGGTTAGAATTGCTGAAGGAGATACGTGCCGATGCTAGTTGAAATCTTTGGTGATTCTATGCTAGTTATAAATCAATTGGCTGGGATTTATGAATGCCGAAGTGAAGTTTTAATTTCGTATTATGAAAGATGTTTGCAATTGTTGAAAGGGTTTAGAGATTTTCGTCTTGAACATATTTCTCGACTGCATAATGAGGAGGCTAATCGACTAGCTCAGCATGCTTCAGGGTATCAGCCTATTCAGGAAGTGCTAACATCAGGCAGTCGATACCGATGACTGGAGAAAGGAGATTGTCGATTATTTAAAGGATCCATATAAAAAGGTTGAAAGACGTATAAGGTTCCAAGCTACCAAGTATGTGCTCCTCGATGATGAATTATATTATCGAACTATAGATGGAGTTTTACTCAGATGTGTTAGCAGTGATGAATCGAAAAGTTTGATGGGATGAAATTCATGAAGGAGTAGTGTGGAGCGCATCAATCAGGCTTTCAAGATGAAGTGGATGATTAGAAGGAATGGATACTATTGGCCGACTATTCTTGAAGATTGTTTTAAATATTTTAAAGGATGTTAGGGGTGTCAAAAGTTTGGTAATATTCAAAGAGCGCCTACATCGGCTATGAACCCTATAATTAAACCTTGGCCATTCCGGGGATGGACTATCGATCTCATCGGTCAGATTTATCTGCCATCGAGCAAAGGACATAAATTTATTCTGGTTGCTACCGATTATTTCACAAAATGGGTTGAGTCAATTCCTTTAAAAAAGGTGACATCGGCTAATATGATCGATTTTGTGAAAGAGCATATTGTTTACCGATTTGGTATTCCTCAAACTATCACTACCGATCAGGGTACTATGTTTACATCGGGAGAATTTGATGAGTTTGTTGTAGGTATGGGAATTAAAGTTTTAAATTCTTCTCCATATTATGCTCAAGCTAATGGTCAGGCTGAGGCTTCTAACAAAGGGATCATCAAACTCATTAAGCGCAAAATTAAAGAAAATCCTAAGAGGTGGCATACAGTATTAAATAAAGCCTTGTGGTCATATCGGATGTCATGTCATGGTACAACCAAAGTAACGCCTTATCAGTTAGTATATGGACACGACGTAGTATTGCCTTGGGAAATTAAAACTGGCTCTAGGCAAATACGTTCTCAAAATCAGCTGACAGCCGATGATTATGATACTATTATGAAGGATGAGTTGGAAGATATGGCGGGTCATCGGTTAAGGGCTTTAGTTAGCATTGAAGAAAATAAGAAAAGAGTAGCCAGATGGTATGACAAGAAGGTGAAGGTAAAGGAGTTTACCGATTGGGACTAAAAGTTCAAAGTTTGGAAAGTGGTCTCCTAATTGGGAAGGTCCATATCGGATAAATCAGTCTGTTCCTGGTAACGCATATATTCTAGAAACCCTCGAAGGGGTTGTGTTTCCCAGAGCATTAAATGGAAAATATTTAAAGAAATATTACCCTAGTATCTGGATGGATGCATAAAAGTATAAGTGCCGATAACAGTCCTATCGGCTAAAATTATACAAGGATGTCAATGTCTCATAAAGTGCCGATGCAATAGACTAAGATTTACAAGTTTAACAAGGATTGGATAGCCAATATCGCTGTTGATGCAAAAGTGGATCTACAAACACAAAGGGCTAATACTCGAATCGATATCCAAAGCGTGCCAGTCGATTTGACCTATTAATCGACAAGGATGAAGATATGAGCACTTTGGTCCTGACAACAGTGATACGCCCGGAAGTCATGGCCAAGAGGTACTCACACAGGAACTCGAGAATCACCGAAGGTCGCACTGAAGCTATGCAACTCGCCGAATCAATGAGAACTCAGTAAAAAAAGGAAAAATATGCAAATTGACGAAGATCGCCGAAAAGTAAGTAGATGCAAATAGTAGTAAAAATTGGTTTTGATATTGATTGATATATATATATTACATTACCCCTCAATCTATATTTATACCCTGATCTAAAGAGACATAACCAAACACAACTAGGACACCAAGTCCACATCTAAGGAAACACGCGACTCTTACATGAATCATACTCTAACAAATATAGAAAAGGAAATCAACTCCTATCTATTTCCCTGTCTGCCTCGATTACGATGGAAATCTCACTGACCTCCTCTCCATCGGCATACTTCCTGTTCCATCGGCAGTAGTCTTCAAGCCTTCCTTCATCGGCATCGACAATAACATTTCCAACCTTATCGGCAACTGCCCGAGTCTAAATCAACCTCTCCATCGATCACCACCATTCATCGGCAACCATCTTTACAAGCTGATTTTCATCGGCTGTCAGTGCTATACAGTAACTTTCCTCCTGCCGATTAGCCCACTCTGATCATTTTGACACGTGCAAAAAACGGTGTCAACACATGCCCCCCAATTTCGGAGTATAAAACCATTAATGCTCTGAAATTTACTCCAGATAACGTCTGCCTTCGCCCAATTACCGTAACTCATCCTTCAAGCCAAAACTTGATCTGTTATCAAATCTAATCAAATCTAATCCTGATTCACGCACCTCAGTAAATATCGCACAATTGCCAACCACTCTTGCCTTGATTATGGTTAAGATACCGAAACAATAATCCATCGGCAAGATCCTAACATAATAATGCCGCCACATTTAGAATTAAAATATCCTGTACCGATATCTCTTCCAAGTCATGATTACTTGCCATCAACTCATCTGTACAATCCTCTGATTATCGTGCGAACAGTTACCATATCCATCTAAACCACCTCGACCTACATGCGCACGGCATAGAGATAAGTCCAAAATACCCCTACTCCAAGCGACTTATAAATAGATATCTTCGGAACGCTCGTCTTCTACCCTCAGACTCCAATCTTTGACATTTTCTCTTTCCGGCGGTGACTCCGACGAACAACTGCGCGACTTCAACCAACAAGAACTCTTCTCCAGCGTCAACCTCGAGTCCCTGGCTCGTGCCCCCATCTACCTCAAGATAATGGCAATCAACTTCGACGTCCCTGCTGGTTCGTTCCACTTCCATTACCTTTTACCTCGATTCCTCTGGTCTTTGTGAATTCATACAGTTGGTAATTTTTCTTTTCTTTTGTTCTTCAGATCCTCTAAATTTAGGAACTGCGCAACAAATTAGTTATTCCAACCGATTCAGCCGCATGTCCAATGCCTAGGACCAATAGGGCAACCCAGATCTAACTGATCTGATTAATGCAGAGGTTAATAGAATCCCCTTTAGAGCCCAAAATTTCTCTCTAAATTTATGGAAAGATACATTCCGATCTTGGCCCAAAACCACCAAAGGGTGGAAAGATTGGTACTTGAGGGTTAATAGGTCGATGCAAGTACACTGGGCAGAACGGAAGCTAGACCAATGCATTAGGCTATCTATTGCCGATATGCAAAAGAATGAGTCAATGATGATTGCAGCTGCTTATTTCTGGTCAGACACAACAAACACTTTTATGTTTGGACATGGCCCAGCTACTCCCACACTTGCCGATATCTACATGCTCACTGGCTTGGATATTGCAACTGCCGATGAAGGCTCCATCTATGGCAGAAAATCTGAATATAGGGTGAATACCCGCAACATCGGCGGTTGGACAGGATACATTCAAGAATGCCAGAAGACCGGGACAGTTAACCAAAGGGAACATGCCACATTCTTGAATATGTGGTTAGAAAAATTTATCTTCTGTGGTCGATCAGTAGGACCAACCAATGCCTTCCTCCCCGCGGCTGAACTCTTGGCCAATGGTGTAAGGTTCCCTCTTGGCCGATACCTTCTGAGCTCCACTTATCATCTTCTTCATCAAGTGTCTCAGAAACTTTTGCTTGGTGAACCCATCGGCAACTTAGGTGGCCCGTGGTGGTTTATCAACATGTGGCTGAATACCCATATACACAAACGTTTGCAATGGGACTTCTTTGCCCAGCAATTCCCACGAGAAATTGCTGAAGACCATGTACTTGGGGATGAGGAATCGGCAACACGCTCACCCCTCAATTTTGGTGAAGCCATAATTGTCCTCCCTGGAACAGAGGCCAATGAAGACCAGATCGGCAGATTCTTCCAAAGCTTCTACAATGGTCTTTCTCATGATCATAGGGCCTGGGTACCTTATATTGACTGAAGAAAACAGATTCCCCCTTCTTTTTAACTTTAGCCGATGACACTCTGAATCAGGATAATGAACTCATGATGGCCATCATTACTCCTAGGGCAATCCTAGTAAACACATTCGGCAGCGGGAAAAACACCAATATCATGTATGAGTTTTACAATCCATCGGCAGTATCCCGTCAATTGGCTTTTGGGCAACTGCCAATCAAACTTTGTTTTGCCGATGTGATCAAACCCAGAGAAACAATCACCTACGGAACAGATTGGAGCAGGGTAGTGCAACTCTCCCCCGATGCCGATACTACAGATGTCGATCTATCCATCTAGGACACCAGTATCTTTCATCACCGAATCATATAAGCAATGGTGGCGAGAGTGGAGGGAACAACTATTTGCAACATCTGCTCACACATATTGGCACATGATCGACCTTGAATACGCCATCCCTGATGACGTAGTAAGTTTCTTTTAACTCCCTTCTGCTTTTTCCTTTCATATATCGGTAACTAATTTTCTCGTGACAGGTTAACAACCCAGCACCATCTATGAGCAAAAGTGGAAAACCCTTCGATCTTCGGCCTGTCTCCCCTGATATCACCGATCGGCTACAACTGCCCCCACCTTAGCTGCTTTGACTCACCAGAAGACCCGTGCTAAGACCATCACCTCCTAAGTCCAAATTGGCTATAGCTAGGGCCACTCCATTGGCTGCTGCTACAACCCTGGTCAAGGCATTCAAGGTAACAACCCTGTTTATTTCTACTCATGCCGATCACAAACTGTATTAACATTAATCATTAGGGTGTAAGAGCCGCTGCTGGATCGTCATCAGCAATTCCTCCGATATCAAGCACCACTTCTTCTGACAAACCTTCAGAGGTATCCCTTTGATTTCACATTTTATCTGTTAAATATCATACCTTACACCTATTTTGCAGCAACAAATGGGTACATCGGCAAGCGTACCAGATGTCCAAGCTTCACAACCAACAAGTGCCGATGCCCCCTAGCCAACCGTATCTGATGCCCAAGCAAAGCGCAAAGCCTTAACAGATGCCGAGGCACAGCCAAAACGACAGAAGTCCATGCCGATCCCCACATCTGCCCCAATGTCATCGGTCATCATACCCTAAGAGCCAACCACCGATGAGGTCACAGAGGATATCCCATCGGCAAGTTCAGCCGATCCTCCACACGGCATACTCCAGGCTACTTCCTCCAGTCAAGTACAGGAAATTGCCTTGAAATAGGTAAGCCGATTGACCTAGTCGATTTATAATATTCATACTTATCCTTAACTGACCTCTTTTTCTTTTCCTCAGGAACAAGACTCCCCAAACAAGCCTATTTTCCTTTGCCATTGACGTTTCTGACGATGATGGAGAGGAAACAAGTTCTTCCCTTGCACTGGGAACAATATCGGTAGAAACTAAGTCCAAGTTGGAAGCTCTCCTGAACTTGTTACAGCAGGATACCGCCCTAACTGGTAGATGACTCGGACCCCGCAAAGGCAATTTTCAAAACTAATCCTGTGGCCAGGTCCCTACCGATGTTGAAGAAGTACTCTTCCCAGCAGCCCATTTAGAAAGCCGCCAACTGCAATATCAACGGGCTGCTCAACGCATTGCCGATAGAGCAGCTCAGGCTCAACTCAAAGAAGAGATGCTACAACTGAAAACAAATTGCCGATGAGAAGCACAAGGGCATCGGCAACTTGCAGACTTCGGGCATTGAACTTAAGCAGAAAATCTTAGATTTATCGGCAAAGAAGATGGCTCTATTGGCTGAATTGAAAGAAGTCGAGGCAGCCTTAACTCATGCTCAACAAGAAGAAAGCCAGCTACCCAATGCCATCAAGGCCCTTCAGCAAGAAAGAGACACCCAGGCTCGCAAAGCCTTGGCCATGAAGAAAAAACTCAAGCCTGTGGAGGGTGCTGCCGATGAAGACATCAAAGAAATGAAGGAAGCCGACCAGATTCGCCTGCTGTGCGATATTGGCTATCCAATCCTTGTTAAACTTGTAAATCTTGTCTATTGCATCAGCACTTTACGAGACATTGACATCCTTGTATAATTCTAGCCGATAGGACTGTTATCGACACTTATACTTTTATGCATCCATCCAGATACTAGGGTAATATTTCTTTCAATATTTTCCATTTAATGCTCTAGGGAAACACTGACCCCTTAGAGGGTTTCTAGAATATATGCATTACCAGGAACAGACTGATTTATCCGATATAGGACCTTCCCAATTAGGAGACCACTTTCCAAACTTTGAACTTTTAGTCCCAATCGGTAAAATCAATTTCCAGACCAGATCTCCATCGGCAAACTCCTTTACCTTCACCTTCTTGTCATACCATCTAGCTACTCTTTTCTTATTTTCTTCGATGCTAACTAAAGCCCTTAACCGATGACCCACCACATCTTCCAACTCATCCTTCACAAGAGTATCATAATCATCGGCTGTCAGCTAATTTTGAGAATGTATTCGCCTAGAAGCCAATTTTAATTTCCCAAGGTAATACTGCATCGTGTCCATATACTAACTGATAAGGCGTTACTTTGGTTGCACCATGACATGACATCCAATATGACCACAAGGCTTCATTTAATACTGTATGCCACCTCTTAGGATTTTCTTTAATTTTGCGCTTAATGAGTTTGATGATCCCTTTGTTAGAAGCCTCAGCCTGACCATTAGCTTGACTATAATATGGAGAAGAATTTAAAACTTTAATTCCCATACCTATAGCAAACTCATCAAATTCTCCCTATGTAAACATAGTACCCTGATCGGTAGTGATAGTTTGAGGAATACCAAATCGGTAAACAATATGCTCTTTCACAAAATCGATCATATTAGCCGACTGTCACCTTTTTTAAAGGAATTGCCTCAATCCATTTTGTGAAATAATCGGTAGCAACCAGAATAAATTTATGTCCTTTGCTCGATGGCGGATAAATCTGACCGATGAGATCGATAGCCCATCCCCGGAACGGCCAAGGTTTAATTATAGGGTTCATAGCCGATGCAGGCGCTCTTTGAATATTACCAAACTTTTGACACCCCTTACATCCTTTAAAATACTTAAAACAATCTTCAAGAATAGTCGGCCAATAATATCCATTCCTTCTGATCATCCACTTCATCTTGAAAGCCGATTGATGCGCTCCACACACTCCTTCATGAATTTCACTCATCAAGCTTTTCGATTCATCACTGCTAACACATCTGAGTAAAACTCCATCTATAGTTCGATAATATAATTCATCATCAAGGAGCACATACTTGGTAGCTTGAAACCTTATACGTCTTTCAACCTTTTTATATGGATCCTTTAAATAATCGACTAATCTCCTTTCTCCAGTCATCGGTATCGACCGCCGATGTTAGCACTTCCTGAATAGGCTGATACCCTAAAGCATGCTGAGCTAGTCGATTAGCCTCTTCATTATGTAGTCGAGAAATATGTTCAAGACTGAAAATCTCTAAACCCTTTCAACAATTGCAAACATCTTTCATAACACAAAATTAAAACTTCACTTCAGCATTCATAGATCCCAGCCAATTGATTTATAACTAGCATAGAATCACCAAAGATTTCAACAGCATCGGCACGTATCTCCTTCAGCAATTCTAACCCTTTTATCAAGGCTTGGTATTCAGCCTGATTGTTTGTTGATGTAGCAACAATCGGCAATGAAAACTCATACTTCCTTCCTTGAGGTGAAATCAACACAATGCCGATACATGCTCCTTCACCACATGTGGACCCATCGAAGAAAAGTGTCCAAGGAGCAACCTCCAGAGAGTCCACTTGTATTACAATGCTGAGTGACAAAATCAGCCATAACCTGCCCCTTAACTGCCTTAGTCGATTCGTAACGTAGTTCAAATTCTGATAATGCTAAAATCCACTTGCCGATTCTACCACTTAATATCGGCATCGACAGCATATACTTGACTACGTCGTCTTTGCATATGACCGTACATTCGGCAGATAACAAATAATGTCTTAATTTGACACAAGAAAAGTATAAACACAGACATAATTTTTCGATGGCCGAATACCTTGTCTCAGCATCCACTAATCTTCTGCTCAAATAATAAATAGCATGTTCTTTCCCTTCAAATTCTTGAATAAGAGCTGAACCGATAACGGTATCATCAGTTGACAAATACAACCTGAAAGGTTTCCCGTGTTGAGGTGGAAATTAGCACTGGAGGATTTGTTAAATATTTCTTAATTTCATCCAGGGCTAACTGCTGCTCAGCTCCCCATACAAATTCCCAATCAGCCTTCAATTTAAGTAATGGACTGAAAGCCTTGATCCTTCCCGACAGATTAGATATGAATCTTCTAATGAAATTAATCTTACCGATCAAAGATTGCAATTCAGTTTTATTGGCAGGAGCAACCACCTTGTTAATTGCATCAATAGACTTCCTACTGATTTCGATGCCCCGCTGATGCATCATAAAACCCAAAAATTGACCTGCCGATACAGCCAAATGCACATTTATTAGGATTCATCTTCAATCCATGCTTCCTTGTGCACTCCAATATCTTTCGTAAATCGGCTAGATGTTTTGTTATATCTCCAGACTTAATCACTACAGTCATCAATGTAGATCTCCACTAGTGTGCCGATGTATTCATGAAAAATAAAGTTCATAGCTCTTTGATAAGTAGCGCCGGCATTTTTCAAACCAAACGTCATGACTACCCACTCAAACAACCCTACATGACCTGGACATCTGAAAGCAGTCTTGGGAATATCTTCTTCAGCCATGAATATTTGATTGTAACCTGCATTACCATCCATGAAACTGATAATTTGATGTCCGGCTGCAGCATCAATCAACAAATCAGCAATCGGCATCGGATAGCCATCCATCGGTGTGGCTTTGTTAAGATTCCTGAAATCAATACAAACATGAAGTTTTCCATTTTTCTTATAAACTAGGAACCACATTAGAGATCCACTCTGCATATCGACACTGTCCGAATAAACTTTGCCTCAATTAATTTAGTTATTTCGGCCTTAATGTCAGGAAGTATATTAGGGTTGCATCGGCGCGCTGGCTGCTGATGTGGCCGAAATCCAGATTTGATAGGTAACCGATGTTCAACTATCGATCGGTCTAATCCAGGCATCTCAGTATAATCCCAAGCAAAACAATCTTTATACTCTTTTAACAAATCAGTCATTTGCTACTTACACTTGGAATCTAACTTAGCACTAATAAAAGTAGGTCTTGGCCTATCGCCATCACCAATATCTACTTCTAAATCATCTGCCGATGTGAATCCTTGACCTAATTTTCCATCATCGGCAAACCTATCCATTAAAACTCTTCTTCAGAACCGACTGCTTGGATCGGTGGAATTTCATAATCAACAACTCTAAGGAACTCTTTTTCCCAAACTTCTCCTGATATGCATTTAGTTCGCTCATAAGTATCTGATTCTGCTGATGCGATGATATAAGAAGAATCACCAAGGGACAAACTCAATCTTATCCCCAATCCATTGTACGAGGCATTGATGCATTGTAGAAGGAACACAACAATTAGCATGAATCCAATCCCTCCCTAGAAGCAGATTATATGCACCCTTGCCATTAATAACGAATGAACGTCGTCGGCAAGGTTTTACTGCCGATAGTCAATTCGACGCATACCGCCCCTTTAGCCGGTGACACATTGCCTTCAAAATCCTTCAGCATCATATCGGTTTTGGCCAAGTCTTGATCTCCCTTACCAAGTTTCCGATACATCACATAAGGCATAATATTAATTGCAGCCCCTCTGTCGATAAGTATCTTAGATACAGGTTGCCCATCAACTCTGCCTTTCACAAAAAAAGCCTTAAGATGCTGTCTCTCGTCATCAGTAGGTTTCTCAAAAACAGCCATCATTTGATCTAATGTCAACTGAGCTACTTGATCAGAGAGAACAACTTCGTTCTCATTATCACATAGTGCCAAAAACTCCATCGGCAACATGAATATCATATTAACATCTGCCGATGGACCCTTATTTTTGTGTTTTACCTGCCACTGCTGATGACTGGACCTCTCATTGGAGGAATTTTCCTCTCGGTATAAATCCTCCTGATGCTCACGTTGCATCCTTCTTCTCTGTGTCTTTGTTAGACCCTCCGGGCACCATCGAGGAAACTTGGTTTCCAAACTGGCTGATAACAAGTCCTAGTTGATTCTACACTGACGTATATTAGGGTCCCTGTAGAATATTTCTTCATCAGGAACTCTTGTGTTTGCCATTTCCTCAAGCTCCTCTTGATTCCTTGGAAAATATCCAGCGCGTTTACCAAGCCTTTCATGTACACTAAGTCTGTCCCCCCAGCCGATCTTGCACTGACGCTCTGCCTCTGATCGGCTCATTGATAAATAAACCCTGATTGCCAGGTTGAAACCTCCTTTCTGACCGATTGACCCCATAATAACCATTGCACTTAGGGCAATTTTCAACAGTTGGCAATTTAATACCTTCTTCCCAACAATGGATGAAAAACGGGCACCTCCAATGATTTTTATGCCGATACCATTCTTCCCGACATCTCTCTTCTTGCTGTTGTCGATATCGGTCCTTACGCTGACGCCAATCCTCCTGCTGCCTTCGATGGGTAATCACAATGCCAGGTCGAGGAGGGTTTTTGGAACTACTGCTTTCTCCCAGCAAGCCCTTACTTTTTGCCTCATTGGTAGTTATCCGATGTTGGGGATTGTGGGGGTATTAACCCCTATATCCTTACGGCTAAGCTTGGGCTGGCCCGGATCGATGAGTTCGGTCCACCCGAAAGGCGACGTGCGGCCCAGTTAACCTGATCGGAGTCCCACACAAGGAATCAAGACGGATTTGGTGACCAAGCAGGATCCTGGTCGGTTAGAATAGGAATCCTTATCCGGCCATATATGGCAATTGTAACTGACTAGGATTAGTATCCAGATCTGTAACCCTGCTCCCCGGACTATATAAGGCGGGCAGGGGACCCCTCTAAAAAACATCTTTCATTGACATACAGCAATACAAAATCAGACGCAGGACGTAGGTATTACGCCTTCTCGGCGGCCGAACCTGGATAAAGCCTTGTGTCTGTCTTGCGTCACCGTCTTGTTTGGGGCTTGCGCATCTATCTGCCGATAATCTACTACCTTGGGCATACCCCTAGGTAGACTGCCGACCATATTTCATCGACAGTGGCGCACCAGGTAGGGGGTGTGCGTACTGCTCTCCAAGCAAACAAGATGGTCACCATCTCCGGCTCCATGGCTACGCCCAACGGCCTCACTGTTCACCAGTTGGCCAGATCACCTGGACCACCGGCTCCGACGACTCCATCGCCATGACCACGGAGGAGGCGTGGATTCAACCTGCGTCGACGACTACTTCACCTGCATCGGCTACGGCTCCGACCACGGTGAACACGGCTCCGACCACGGTGAACACAGCCCCGACCACGGTGAATATGGCTCCGACCACGATGGATCTGGCTCCGACCACGGTACATCTGGCTCCGACCACGCCTACAGCCATGCCGACAACCCGTCATCCGCTTCCCCGCTACAGAGGAAGGCAGATCGACAACACCGACCTGCTCGACTCCATCGATCGGGTCGGCATCAAACTCGCTGAAACCCTAGCTCTGGTAAGTACGATTCAAAGCCAACCTAATGAGCAAGTAATAGCTCCCCACAACAGATCTACCCGACCAGCTCGGACCAGTCGTCCTGCCGACTTGGAACAGATCTCGTGGTCGTATCTACTCCTGAGGGGCGCTACGCTCGTCGCCAGCCAGCCTTCGCGACGAGTCTCTGACTCTGCGAGTACGAAGTCCCGACGGAGAACCACCAGGTCTAGCCCTACGGCCTGCAAAACGCTGCCTCCAGCTACGCGTACAATCTATGACACCGCTCGGATCTGTGTCCTATACACCGATCCCAGCCGAAGCCATGTAACATCATCAACATGGTCCGGATTGAAGATTATCAAGAAGGATCCGTCCACACGGTCCGAGAGGGCGACTCCAGCTCCTCATCCGGCATCGCATCCAACGCATCTGTCCACACCGAGCTTCAGCGTCACGAAGAGGAAGGCGTCAAATACGATCTGGATCTACCAGACCACGCCCCGGGTTTCCCCCAATTTCCGTCTTTCCCGCCAAGACGAGGGGATTTGATCCATGTTGTCAGCAATGACGAGCCGCCGGCAGTTGGCGAAACAGAACAAGAAAAGACTGCACGCGAAGCACGCAATATTGACCGGTTTAATCGCCGGCAAATCGAAGCTGAAGCAGACCAGGAGGCACGACGCATAAGGGTCCAACCACGTGACCTCAACGATGCTTTCGACAGGGTGGGGGACAAACAAGTCTTCAAGACCCCAAGCGCCAACGTAGCCATCGCCATGGCGACAATGCAGCGGCTGCCCAACACTCCCGAGACCCAAGCGATCCGTGATGACATACAAGCTTATCTGACGGCTGCTATGGCTCAGACCACAGAGATAAATCAAGCCCGGGCACCATCCGTTTCAGTTGAATCAAGCCACAGCCGCCAATACTCAAGTCGCTCACAGCCGCTCAACCAACAGTGGCTCGCACAACAACGACCCGTCGGACAACCGTCAAGGCGGAAATGGTGGTCATGATGGTGGTCGGGACGAAAACCGCCACCGAGAGGATAACCGCCACGACGTTCGAGGCGACAACCGCCGAGATAACCACGACAATCGCCGTGATAACCACGGTCGCAGGGCTAATCCAGATGGCAATCGAGATCGCCGCGATGGCAATAACGATCTCCGCCATTACCTCGGTGGACGTGATCTGCGTGCTCGCATCAACCAGAGAGCCAACGATCGTGCATCCCATGAAAGCTATCGCCGTATGGAGTATGACACCGCCCACGGCCCGCCAGGGTCTGAAGCAATTCACTCCACACCTTCGCCAAGTCATATGGCCCAAGAATTTCAAGCTCGAGAAACTTCAGAAGTACGACGGCAAGGAAAACCCCGAATTATGGGTCATGCTCTACGAAACTGCGTGCCGATCAGCCATGGCTGACGAGCACTGTCATGTCTAACTACTTCCCAGTCGCCGTTGGTCATGCAGGTCACCAATGGCTGGTTAGCTTGCCGGTGAACTATTTTGACTCTTGGCAGGAGCTCAAGCAGGCCTTCATCGACAATTTCATCGCTACTTGTGAACAACCCAGCAACAAGTACGATCTGCAACGGATCCGAGATCGGAAAGACGAACCACTGCGCGAGTACGTTCGGCGTTTCTCGGAGATGCGCATCAAGGTCCCATCAATCTCCGACAACGAAGCAATCGAGGCTTTCGTCACCGGCCTCCGCTTCCACGACGCCCTAAGAGACAAGCTCCTCCGGAAGAGACCTGAATCAGTCACAGCGCTCTTGGCCACCGCTAAGAAATACGCGGACGCCGACGACGCTAAAAAGATAATCGTTGAAGAAGCAGCAAGGGTTCCACGCTCCGACCACCCTCCACACCGCGACGATTACCGCGGCAATCGTGGTCGGAACGACAATTTTGACCGCCGCAACCAGCGCAACGACTCCCGCGACCACCGTGACCAACGTAATCAGCGGCGCAACCGCCGTGACGATTACAGGAGCAAGCGTGCTCGGGAAGACGACGGCGAAGTCAATACCGTGAAAAAGGGCGGCGGACGTCGTAACTACGAGGACGACTACGCCAAAGCATTGAAGGGGCCCTGCCAGCTCCATCCGAAGTCGAACCACACCATGGAGAATTGCCACATCCTCAAGACTATCTACACGCATCAACAGGCTCCGGATATGTCCGACAAAGCTAACGATGCAGGGGGAACAGCGCAACGAGGACAACGATGACGATGATGCAGACCCTCGTCATAAATACGTCAAGCCGACTGATCGCGTACACACCATCATCGGCGGCAAGGTGTCCATTGAGACCAAATGAGAGCGCAAGCTCCTCGCCCGTGCTTGCTTGAACGTGGCAAACACCGACAACCTTCTCACCGATCCGCGACTTCCTCCATGGTCTCACCGTGAAATCTACTTTAGCAGGAAGGACCAATGGGCCGCCATACTTGAGCCAGGGCATTTTCCCCTGGTCCTCGATCCTTGTATCAACAAGGTTCAGTTTGACAGGGTACTGATCGACGGCGGCAGCTCCATCAATATACTATTCAAGAATAGCCTGCTTGCCCTGAAAATATCCAAGGCGGACCTGAAGCTGTACGAGGCATAGTTCTAGGGCGTTCTCCTCGGACAGAGCTCTACACCTCTCGGGCAGATCACGCTACCTGTGCAATTCGGGACCCCGGACCACTTCCGCACCGACTACGTCAACTTCGTGGTCGCTGACTTCGACGGCACCTACCATGCTATTCTTGGTCGACCGTCGCTCACCAAGTTCATGGCCATACCTCATTACAGGTATCTGGTGCTCAAGATGCCCACCGAGAAAGGAGTTTTAACCCTCAGGGGCAACGTATACGCAGCTTATACCTGCGAGGACGACAGCTTCAAAATAGCAGAGGCCCACGACCTCTCTATTCGTATGGCCGAGACCATGCTCGACGCTAAGAAGACCTCGGCCGACCACCTGGAGATCCCAGAGCTCGAGGCTCCAGCGCAAGAACATCAGGTCCAAGGAGCACAAGACGATCCAGCTGGTCGATGGCGATCCCAGCAAAACGGCCCTCATCGGGGCCAACCTGGATCCCAAATAGGAAGACGCGCTCGTCAGGTTCTTGAGGAGCAACGTGGAGGTGTTTGCATGGAAACCTTCCGACATGCCCGGTGTACCTCGGAACTTGATTGAGCACTCCTTAAATGTCAACAGCAAGGCCAAACCAATCAAGCAGAAGCTACGACGGTTCGCTCGCGACAAGAAGGAGGCGATTAGGGTAGAAGTTACACGGCTTTTGGCAGCCGGATTTATCAAAGAAGTGTATCATCCAGAATGGTTAGCCAACCCGGTTCTTGTACGCAAAAAGAATAATGAATGGAGAATGTGCGTTGATTACACTGATCTCAACAAACACTGCCCTAAGGACCCCTTCGGCTTACCTCGCATAGACGAGGTCATAGATTCAACCGCCGGTTGCGAGCTACTCTCCTTTCTCGATTGCTACTCTGGTTATCACCAGATCGCTCTCAAAAAGGATGATCAGATCAAGACATCTTTCATCACGCCTTTCGGCGCCTACTGCTACACGACTATGTCATTCGGGCTCAAAAACACCGGAGCTACCTACCAACGCTCTATACAGGCCTGTCTCAACGACGAGATAAGAGACGGCCTCGTCGAGGCTTATGTTGACGATGTAGTTGTCAAAACCAAGGAAGTACGTACCCTTGTTGACAATCTGGAACGCACCTTTGCAGCCCTCAATACGTTCCAATGGAAATTAAACCCAAAGAAGTGTATCTTTGGCGTTCCTTCTGGCATACTGCTCGGCAACGTCGTCAGCTACGATGGCATACGCCCTAACCTAGAGAAAGTCAAAGCTGTCTTAGACATGAAGCCCCCAAAAAAGGTGAAAGATGTCCAGAAGCTTACCGGATGCATGGCCGCTCTAAGCCGTTTCATATCAAGATTAGGAGAAAAAGGGCTACCTTTCTTCAAACTGCTCAAAGCATCCGAGAAGTTTGAGTGGTCGGAGGAAGCAGACGCTGCTTTCACGTAGCTAAAAGAATACCTCACATCACCCCCAGGTGCTTACTGCTCCTAGAGAAGACGAAACTCTCCTACTTTACATTGCGGCAACCGATCGGGTGGTTTCCACTACAATGGTGGTCGAGCGCGATGAGCCGGGCCACTGCCTACAAGGTACAGCGGCCAATTTATTTCATTAGTGAGGTACTCAACGAATCCAAGACCAGGTACCCACAGATTCAGAAACTGCTCTACGCCATACTGATAACATCCCGAAAGTTGAGACATTACTTCGACGGATATCGTGTGGTGGTCATGACCGAGTATCCTTTGGGGGACATCATTCGCAATAAGGATGCGAACGGACTGCATCGTCAAATGGGCAATGGAGCTATGCCCCTTTTCCTTGGAATTTGCAAGCCGTACTACAATCAAGTCTCAGGCACTCGTCGATTTCATCGTCGAGTGGACAGACTTAAGCACGCCTGCCTCTCCGGGATCCGACGAATATTGGACGATGTACTTCGACGGTTCTCTCAACATTGATGGTGCGGGAGCAGGAGTTCTTTTCGTGTCACCATCCAAGGAGCAGCTCCGGTACGTCCTCAGGATTTATTTCCCAGCGTCTAATAACGCCGCCGAATATGAAGCGTGCCTGCATGGTTTACGCATTGCGGTTGAGCTTGGTGTTAAACGTCTCTATGTCTATGGAGACTCGGCCCTGGTCATCAATCAACTCAACAAGGACTGGGACACGACCAGCGAAAAAATGGACGCATACTGCAAATCGATAAGAAAGCTGGAAGGCAGGTTCTATGGCATCGAGTACATACATGTGGTCCGAGGACAAGAACCAGGCAGCGGATGCGTTGTCAAAGTTAGGATCATCCCGAGCCAAAATCCCACATGGTGTATTCGTCCAAGACCTGCTCACGCCTTCCATCGAAGATGAAGATTCTACGGTTGACAAAACTCCAGATCAGCAATTAGTGGCAACGGTTCCGGCGCCGAGCACAACCGAGCCGCTTCCGACCACTCATGAGCCGGACTGGAGAACGCCTTTCATCAAGTACTTAACAGATGGTAGCGGTTATATCGATCGAACAGAAAATGAGCGCCTGATGCGTCGCAGTAAGCAGTATCTGCTCGTCGATGGCAAGTTATGGCGCAAAAACTGCTAAGGAGGAAATCTTGATGAAGTGTATAACCCAGGAGGAAGGCGAGCATCTCCTAGACCAAATCCACTCTGGCTCCTGCGGCAACCACGCGGCCTCAAGAACACTGGTCGGTAAGGCTTTCCGAGCAGGGTTCTATTGGCCGTCAGCAGTAGCCGACGCAGAGAAGCTAGTCCGCCGCTGTGAGGGTTGTCAGTTCTTCTCCAAGAGAATCCATGTACCAGCACATGAGATCCAGACGATTCCATCCTCTTGGCCCTTCGCATGCTGGGGACTGGACATGATCGGGCCTTTCAAACCGGCTCCTGGGAAATTTACATGCGTCTTCGTGCTAATTGATAAATTTTCTAAGTGGATAGAATACATGCCTCTGGTACAGGCATCCTCAGAGAAAGCGGTCACGTTCCTCGACCAGGTCATCCACCGTTTCGGCGTGCCCAACAGCATCATTACTGATCTGGGTACTCAGTTCACCGGGAACGCTTTTTGGGACTTCTGCGATGAAAGGAGCATAGTTGTAAAATACGTCTCGGTGGCGCACCCTAGAGCTAATGGACAAGTCGAGCGGGCAAATGGCATGATCTTGGACGCATTGAAGAAGAGGATGTACAGAGAAAACGATAAAGCTCCTAGGAAGATGGCTTAAGGAGTTACCAGCCGTGGTCTGGGGCCTCCGGACTCAGCCCAGTCATAACACCGGCGTCTCACCATACTTTATGGTTTACGGCGCCGAGGCAGTCCTCCCACCAGATATAGCTTTCAGATCAGCACGGGTAGAGAACTTCGACTGAGGGCAAGGTCAATGAAGTACGGGAGCTAGAAGTCAACAGCGCAGAGGAGAAAAGGCTCGATTCTTGCGTACGCACGGCCAAATACCTTGCTGTTTTGCGCAGGTACTACAACAAGAACGTTAAAGAGCGTTTCTTCATGGTCGGGGACTTGGTCCTGAAGTGGAAGACGAACCAGGCTGGTGTCCACAAACTTGCAACCCCATGGGAGGGACCCTTCATGATCAAGGAAGTCACACGTCCAACGTCTTACAGGTTAGCTCACCTGGACGGCACGGACGTACCAAACTCGTGGCACATCGACAAGCTTAGACGTTTCTATGCTTAACTACTGAGATATGTACTCCACTTGTATTTTCGATTTACTTTAATAAAGCAATTATGATTTCTCCGACCACTCTAATGTGTCACTCCGAATTTTATGGTTATTCTGACTTAGCCAGTACAAGCCGACCACCACTCCTTCTACGGTTTTCAGAGCAGGTCCTGTCTCCGGTTCCTCCCAACACGTGCACGGGATCCGCTCTCTACGTTGCGGGTGATCGGCAGGTCCCCCCTGGTTTGACTTGTCCGTGTCCACGTGTGCACAGGTCATATTACCTCACACTCCGACCACATGCCAACTAGGGCCCGCACAAACCCTTCGGGATGATGTGTCGAGCAAAACGGTACAACTAAACTGGAACGTTAACACGTTCCCACTTAGTTACACCAACAAAAAATTTCAAGCTTAAACACGTTTTGTATAAAGCAAACAAGCTTATAATGATATACAGTTACGTTATTACAAGCTTGCCTGAAGAGGCTCAAGTTTACAATAACACAACTATGTCCTCCTTCTACAGCTCTAAGCCTATTACATTGGCTGGTCGGGGCGCATGGCATCTACTGCTCGCCGCCTCTGATACCCTACTCGAGTCTCGGGGACTCTTGCGCTAGTCGAGCTGAAGGGGATGGCCCCGCCGGTGCCTGGCTGGTCGAGACCGCAGGCTTCGTTGGTTGGCTCGCAGCTGATGGCATTTCCAGCTGGCTTGTCGATGGCATACCCTGTACAGGTGCTGTCCCACCTCCACACAGGTTAATATCGCCAATTATCTTTGACGACAAGTCTAGCTGGGCCGTCCGAAGCTCTTCTGCCTTGTCTGGGTCTATCTCCTTCGGGTACCCAGCCTCCAGGCATTTGAGATCGATCAGGGGGTAGTGAGCACGCACCATGCTTAGCACATGGGCACCCGTGTACTCACCCGCCTCCTTCACGAATTCTTGGAACCATCCCCATGCTTGTTTGCATCTCTCGACCAGTCCGAGCTGGGGCATCCTTAGCTCTTCCTCTGTGAGCGCCGGATCGATAAGGTCGAGGACGGGCACAATGCCAGTTGCCATTTCTTGGCACCGCTTGTTCCACGTGTCCCGCTCCTCGGTGGCCTTGAGGCATCGTGCTTTCCAGTCGTCACGCTCCTTGATCACGGCCTCTAGGTGCCTCTTGGCATTGACTTTCAAAACTGAACGCAGTACAAGACATCAAACGTGATGATACGACAAGGCAAGGTGGGCAATAGAATGAGAGAGGTGATCTGGAATGCTTACTTTTCAGGTCATCCTTCATTCTGGTAGTGTGGTCTTGGAGTTCAGACTGGCTGCGTGCCAGTTTCTCGTTGTCCTCCTTCAGGCGACCACATTCTGCGGTCACACGGCTATTTTCCCCCTGGAGGCGGGTCACTTCAGCTTCTAAACCTGCATTACAGCTGTTACTGCCGAGAACACAATAACACAAGTCCTGCACTTGCTATGATACGGTGAAAACTTACTTGTTCTCTCCCGCTCTTTGTTATTGAGCTGGCCGACCAGGTTTTGGTTCTGTGCTTCTCGGTCTGTCCTCTCCTGGTCGGCGGCTTCAAGTTGGCGCCGTAAGCGTTCCACTTCAGCCGTCAGCTCCTTATTGGTCGCCGTGATTCCTTCAATCTGGTCGAAGCACCTTTTTCGGTATCTTGCAGTTTTCATCAAGTCCTGCATACAGACAAGCTACGTCAGACAGTTCGACTACACAACAGGGTCAAGGACTCAAGCCAAATATACCTGGACTTCTGTCACCAGACGCTTGGCCGCCCGTTCGACTCTTAAGGTCTCTTCGACCTCTAGGATTTCCTCAGTGCATGACCCATTCGTCGTTCCGATAGCGCGACACATATACATGTTGTCGCCTATCTTGGGGACGGCCCAGGACCTCTTCCACTTCTTCCTCTTCAGCCTCCTGTTCGGGAGGCGGCGCTGGTCTGGAGTTTGCAGACTCCACGACCACTAGGGCTTTTCCACGAGCCGTCGCGTCGGCAAAAACGTTATGGGCCACTTCTGGCTGCTGCTCCTCGGCTAGATCCAGCTCCCTTGGCGCCATGGTATCCGCCTCAGCAGGGTTCGTGCTCGGAGCACTTGTATTCTGCTCGGTTGTCTTCTTGACCAGCTGCTCGGGGACTGGCGTCTGGTCGTCCGCCTGCTGAGGCCCAGGCGGAGTCCCTACTATGGGCTCCTCCACGGCTGGCTGCTGGGCTAGTTTGTCCCGCCGTTGTTGGCGAAGACGTGCCGCACCCAGCTAGCTGGTCGGGGCTCTCGGTGGATGCCGATCTAATGCATCAGAGACAAATTCAGAAGATAATAGTATCCAATGCAAAATGCAAGCTTACATCAAAAATATAGATACTTACAGCTTCGACTTGCGGAATGATGTGGCGAAGGAACGTCTCCTCGACCGCCCCTGCTCCGCTTGCTCGGCAGTTTCCGACGGGACTCTTTCCACCTCCGGTACAGGCGTCGGGGTATGATGCTTGACGTTTCCTTCGTCTGTCCTCTGTGTTGCAGTGGTCGGTGCTGTGACCACTGCTGGCCCAGAGGAGCCACCCTGCTCCGTCGTCCCACCTGCCTTCTCCTCTTTCGAGGGACTGAGCCGGAAGATGTCCGCATCCTCTGCTTCGTCGTCCGACAGGGGGAAGATGGCTTGGCGTCAGTTTGCTGGCAGCCGGACGCTTGCCAGCGGCTCTGGTCGATGCGTCTTCTACAGTCTCGAGTACCGCCCAGTGAACGTCGTCGGTCCTGGCGCTGGTCTGGGCGGCTGGGCCGGTAGCTTGCGGCCATTCTACACCGGGGGGAGGCGACACGAACACTGCTGCCCGGTCACGACCATTACACTGAGACACAAAATGGGGACAAACAGTTATTTTCTTGCTACAACATGACTCTATAGTTAAAAGGAGGCGTCATTTACCTTTGGGGGAGGTCGAGCCAGCTTGAAGGCGTGCTCGATGGCGTTCAGCGCGACATAATTGGGATCGGCCAGGTTGAACAACTCTCCAATCCTGGCCTTGATTTCCATCTTGTCGAGCGGCTCTTTCCTGGTCCTCGTTGGATCAGCGCCTCCTTGGTACTCGAAGCCAGGATGAATCCTTTTCTGGCAGGGCTGAATTCTTCGGCTGATGAAGTTGCCGACCACGCTTGGGCCATCAAGCCTTCCCCACGGGATCATCCCGAGCAGTTCGGCGATCTGCTCCAAGTTCTCGGGCTTCTCCGACCAGCTATTCTTCTTCTCTGGAATCAGCCCCACGTCGCACAGAGTGATGGTGTTCGGCTCTTCACGGATGTAGAACCACTTCTTGTACCACTCGTCCAATGAGGTGTTCCAGGGGCAGTGCAAGTATTGAGCCTTCATGCCATCACGCAGGTTCAGGTAGACGCCTCCGGCGATCTTCGAGCCACCGCTCCCTTTCTTCCGAAGACAGAACAGGTGGCGAAAGAGGTCGAAAATGGGGCTGGAAGCCACCATAAGCCTCGCAGAGATGGATGAAGGTGGAGACAAGAAGAATCGAGTTGGGATGCAGATTGCAAATCCCAATCTCGTAGTACAAGCAGAGACCCTGAAGGAAAGGGTGCACTGGAATCCCAAAACCCCATTTGAAGAAATCTTCGAAAACCACAATCTCACCTGGTTGTGGATCGGGGAAGCTTTCTCCTTCCGGCGCGCGCCATCCAGCGAGTGCCTTGTTGTGGAGCACCCCCATGGCGACGAGGTCTTCGATGGTCTGCTCGTTGCTCCGCGACTTCCACCACTCTTTCGCCATGATTCCGCCTTTCTTCTGGGCGTCTCTCCTCAGCCATTAGTCTGTCCTTTCTAGGGGGGTGGATGCGGTGGCGAGGGGATTTGGCGATGTTTATCGGAGGAATAGGGTTTGGCAAGAGGAAGACGAAGGTGGCGGCGGCGAATGACAATGGGGAACGGTGACAGTAACTTGCCAGATCTACATTATAAATAACAAAGAGTTCCGTCGTTTCGTCCGCCCGAGTTTCTTGGGAGACGTGCGCACGCGCAGCGGACGGTTGTTCACACCGCCTCGAGATCTATGCCAATAAACACGCCCCTTCGTTTACAGTGTACGCGCCTCTTCGCTGATAAAGTCAGAGGGCCCACACTGATGCACCTCTATACAGGTGCCAAGCGACAATTTGCCAGAAAGAGTAAGAGGGCAGAATGCCGTGCTGTACCTGTTTGCTTTTTTGACCAAGACGTGTCAGTTTGGACTTGACAGAGTACGGCGACAAATAAATACACCAAATAATAGTACAAGCGGCACACGCGATAATGGATTGTCCAGACCACTACTATGCTCGGGGACTGACCAGACCACTCCCGTGCTCGGGGACTACTCCGACCACGGTGACTTTTCCGACCATTACCGTACTCAGTAAATGCTATGACCAATGCTGTGCTCGGGGACTTTCCCGACCACTATTCGGAGTTCACTCTCCTTGGCTACATGTGATTTGTACTCACATACAGTTAAGAGACATTTCTTTAGACCTTGCTACAAGGCTCATACTTCACCTTCCAGCAAGCTCGGGGACTACGTCAGTACGATGCACCTGCCTGGTGCATCTTGTTTTGCCTGTACTGGCAATTGGATTTTTAACGTCAGCGGAATTTCTTTTTAGACCCTGGCACCACGTGCCTGCGTCACCTACTACCAGGCTCTGGGGACTAAGTGGGCACACTTCACCTTGCGGTGAATGTGTTTGTCCACTCGACCTCTGTGCTTTGAATGATTGTAAGGATTATTAATGTGCTCGGGGACTCCCCCGACCACTGCTTGAATAATGGTTTTCCTTGGCTACATGTGATTTATACTCACATACAGTTAAGAGACATTTCTTTAGACCTTGCTACAAGGCTCATACTTCGCTTTCTAGCAAGCTCGGGGACTACGTCGGTACGATGCACCTACCGGTGCATCTTGTTTTGCCTGTACAGCAATTTAGTTTTCAACTAAACTAGGAATTCTTTTTAGACCCTGGCACCACGTGCCTACGTCACCTACTACCAGGCTCGGGGACTAAGTGGGCACACTTCACCTTGCGGTGAATGTGTTTGTTTACTCGACCCCTACGCTTCTGATGTTCAAGGACGTTATGCTTCCAGACCACTTACATTTCTTTTCAGAAATACAAGTGGGCACACTTCTCAGGACAAGGAATCTTTTTCTTTTTTCGGAAGAGCACCATACATTCTTTGGACAACCTACTTCTCCGGTGATGATGGTGGTCGGAGGCATCAAGGGCTCAAGCCTCACTTGTCGGAGAAGGTTAAAATGGCGTGTCACAGCATAATACATGATGCTCGGGGACTAGCTGTGGGGGTATTAACCCCTATACCCTTACGGCTAAGCTTGGGCTGGCCCGGATCGATGAGTTCGGTCCACCCGAAAGGCGACGTGCGGCCCAGTTAACCTGATCGGAGTCCCGCACAAGGAATCAAGACGGATTTGGTGACCAAGCAGGATCCTGGTCGGTTAGAATAGGAATCCTTATCCGGCCACATATGGCAATTGTAACTGACTAGGATTAGTATCCAGATCTGTAACCCTGCTCCCCGGACTATATAAGGCGGGCAGGGGACCCCTCTAAAAAACATCTCTCATTGACATACAGCAATACAAAATCAGACGCAGGACGTAGGTATTACGCCTTCTCGGCGGCCGAACCTAGATAAAGCCTTGTGTCTGTCTTGCGTCACCGTCTTGTTTGGGGCTTGCGCATCTGTCTGCCGATAATCTACTACCTTGGGCATACCCCTAGGTAGACTGCCGACCATATTTCGTCGACAGGGATCTACTGATGCGTTCTTCTCAGTAGCTTCTGACGTCAATACCTTGGTCTTCCCTTTGGCCTCCAACATATTTGCTGGAAAAGGGTGTTGATCAATTTTCATCGGCTTCTGGGCCTTGGAAGTACCAAACTTAATTCTCCCAGATTCAATAGCCAATTGTAACTATTGCCTAAACACCTTACACTCATTTGTACTGTGTGAAGTTGCATTGTGCCATTTGTAGTACAAGATCTTCTTCAACTCTTCTGCCGATGGGATCACATGATTAGGTGACAGCTTAATTTGGCCCTCTTGAAGCAGAAGATCAAATATCTTGTCAGCCTTGGTGATATCAAAGGTAAACTTGTCTGGCTCTTTCTGACCAAAGGGACAAGATATCGGCTTTTTATTCTTAACCCACTCAGCTAAGTCGATAACTGGTTCTTCATCAGAATCAGAATCTCCTACTTCTTCAACAAATGATACTTTTTTACTCCAATTCTTTTTAGGTTCAAAAACCCTAGTATCTTGATCAGAGATCCTTTGCACAAGATGACTGAGGCTTTCAAACTCCTGAGAAGCATATATGTCTTTAAGATGTGGCAATAACCCTTGGAAAGCCAGATCGGCAAGCTGCCGATCATCCAGCACCAGGCTGTAGCACTTATTTTTTACATCTCGTAGCCTTTGCACAAAGCTTTCTACCGATTCATCATTATGCCGTCTCAATTTTACTAAATCGGTAAGCTTCTTTTCATGGATTGCAGCAAAGAAATACTTATGAAATTGTTTTTCTAGATCAGCCCAAGTAATAATAGAATTTGGTGGTAATGAAATGAACCATGTAAATGCCGATCCAGACAAAGATGATGAAAATAATCGAACTCTTAATTCATCTCTGCTAGCTGCCTCTCCACATTGAATAATGAAGCGATTGACGTATTCCATTGTTGATGTATCATCTTGCCCAGAGAATTTAGTGAAATCTGGTACCTTGTACTGATTTGGGAGAGGAATTAAATCATATGCAGGAGGGTATGGAGTCCGATAAGAATAAGTATTGACCTTGGGCTTTATCCCAAACTGATCCTTTATAATTTCTGCTATCCTATCGGCCCAAAAAACAACAGCCTCCTGATGACGAACCGGCTGAATTTCTACGGGAGGTGCTTGCTGATATCCCTCCACATATCTTTGTGGCCCACGATCTCCAGCAATCGGCATATTTGCCGTTACTTGTGGTCCATTAACCTGTTGAAAAGGATTCATCGGCTGAGCTGCCGATGCTTGATTCTAGAAACCAGCTTGCATATGACCTTGTTGAATCCCTGCAACCTGTTGATTTTGCTGAATTGTATGTTGAACAGGTAACTGTCCTGACCAACCATTATTAGAACTCATCGGTACAAAACTTACCGATGGCTGGTAATTTGCTGACATTGTTGAATAATTATAACCAGCTTGAGGCATGAACTGAACCCCAGTTTGACTCATAACAGGGGCTTTCTGCTGCATCGGCAGTAAGCTTGCCGATGGATTTGAACTGGGTGTTTGAACCAAAGGCATCTGGAAACCTCCTAGAGTTGGTTGCACAGTAGTTGCTGTGGCATATTGAGGCACTTGAGCCATCGGCGAAACAGCCGATGGTATAGGAGCTTTTCCTACTGCATCAAACACTTGAGGTAACCCAGGATTGAAAGCAGATGACTCCAGAGGCATACCATATCCCCACCAATTAGCAGGAATCTGGCTATTCTAAGACACAGGGCTTGACATAGCTGATGTCGCTAGATCTGTATTAAGCTGAACTCGTCCTCCTGGTAGTACCGGATCTGATCGTATCGGTGTAGATTGAATATTAGGTAAGCCTGCCGATACTAGAGGAGAAGTAACTTCTGTACCCACAACGGCCGAGGGAGCCGATGGAGTATTAACAGATGCCGGCTCTGGTTGGTGATAGGCAAGCCCAACGTAATGCTGTGATGCTTGTCCTTCTTTGAGAGTTTGAACCACAGCATTATGAATAGTATTGGACAGTACATTGGAATGATTAATCAAAGCATGATTTACTGCAGAATTAACCATCTCTTGAAGTTTACCAGGATTGGAATCAAAGGTAACCAGCCAAGGCAACGGCAAATCTTGCTTCTGGATGACTTGTCCACTCTTGTTCAGGCTAAACAATTTCAGACAAAGCTGCCTGTATTCTTCTACAGCCTTTTCCATAGCCTACCTCTGCTCTTCCTTAAGATCTTCTTCTAATACCACGATAATGTTCCCTGAATCGATCTCGGAATTGAACATATTAATCGGATTGATTGGTCCCACCGAGCATGTCAAAAGATGTGTTGATGCAAAAGTGGATCTACAAACACAAAGGGCTAATACCCGAATCGATATCCAAAGCGTGCCAGTCGATTTGACCTGTTAATCGACAAGGATGAAGATACGAGCACTTTGGTCCTGACAACAGTGATACACCCGGAAGTCACGGCCAAGAGGTACTCACACGGAACTCGAGAATCGCCGAAGGTCGCACTGAAGCTATGCAACTCGCCGAATCAATGAGAACTCATAAAAAAAGGAAAAATATGCAAATTGACGAAGTCGCCGAAAAGTAAGTAGATGCAAATAGTAGTAAAAATTGGTTTTGATATTGATTGATATATCTATTACATTGCCCCTTAATCTATATTTATACCCTGATCTAAAGAGACATAACCAAACACAACTAGGACACCAAGTCCACATCTAAGGAAACACGCGACTCTTACATGAATCATATTCTAACAAATATAGAAAAGGAAATCAACTCCTATCTATTTCCCTGTCTGCCTCGATTACGATGGAAATCTCACCGACCTCCTCTCCATCGGCATACTTCCTGTTCCATCACCAGTAGTCTTCAAGCCTTCCTTCATCGGCATCGATAATAACATTTCCAACCTTATCAGCAACGCCCGAGTCTAAATCAACCTCTCCATCGATCACCACCATTCATCGGCAACCATCTTTACAAGCTAAGTTTCATCGGCTGTCAGCGCATATAGTAACTTTCCTCCTGCCGATTAGCCCACTCTGATCATTTTGACACGTGCAAAAAACGGTGTCAACAATCGCACGCAGGCGAATCTGGTCGGCTTCCTTCATTTCTTTGATGTCTTCATCGGCAGCACCCTCCACAGGCTTGAGTTTTTTCTTCACAGCCAAGGCTTTGCGAGCCTGGATGTCTCTTTATTGCTGAAGGGCTTTGATGGCATCGGGTAGCTGGCTTTCTTCTTGTTGGGTATGAGTTAAGGCTACCTCGACTTCTTTCAATTCAGCCAATAGAGCCATCCTCTTTGCCGATAAATCTAAGATTTTCTACTTAAGTTCAATGCCCGAAGTCTGCAAGTTGCCGATGCCCTTGTGCTTCTCATTGGCAATCTATTTCAGTTGTAGCATCTCTTCTTTGAGTTGAGCCTGAGCTGCTCTATCGGCAATGCATTGAGCAGCCCGTTGATATTGCAGTTGGTGGCTTTCTAAATGGGCTGCTGGGAAGAGTGCTTCTTCAACATCGGCAGGGACATGGCCACAGATTGTTTTGAAAATTGCCTTTGCGGGGTCTGAGTCATCTACCAGTTAGGCGGTATCCTACTGTAACAAGTCCAGGAGAGCTTCCAACTTGGACTTAATTTCTGCCGATATTGTTCCCAGTGCAAGGGAAGAACTTGTTTCCTCTCCATCATCGTCAGAAACGTCAATGGCAAAGGAAAATAGGCTGTTTGGGGAGTCTTGTTCCTGAGAAAAAGAAAAAGGGGTCAGTTAAGGATAAGTATGAATCTTATAAATCGACTAGGTCAATCGGCTTACCTATTTCAAGGCAATTTCCTGTACTTGGCTGAGCCTGAAGTATGCCGTGTGGAGGATCGGTTGAGCTTGTCGATGGGATATCCTCTGTGGCCTCATTGGTGGTTGGCCCTTGGGGTATGATGACCGATGGTATGTCCTGTATAGGAGGATTAACTGCTTGCTCAGTTGCATCGACTGATTCTGGCCGGCTTGTAGACGTTGGGGCAGATGTGGGGATCGGCATGGACTTCTGTCGTTTTGGCTGTGCCTCAGCATCTGTTAAGGCTTTGCACTTTGCTTGGGCCTCAGCAACAGTTGGCTGGGGGGCATCGACACTTGTTGGTTGTGGAGCTTGAACATCTGGTACACTTGCCGATGTACCCATTTGTTGCTGCAAAACAAGTGTAAGGTATGATATTTAACAGATAAAATGTAAAATCAAAGGAATACCTCTGAAGGTTTGTCAGAGGTAGTGATGCTTGATGTCGGAAGAATTGCCGATGACGATCTAGCAGCGGCTCTTACACCCTGATGATTAATGTTAATACAGTTTGTGATCGGCATGAGTAGAAATAAACAGGGTTGTTACCTTGAATGCCTTGATCAGGGTTGTAGCAGCAGCCAATGGAGTGGCCCTAGCTATAGCCAATTTGGACTTGGAGGTGATGGTCTTGGCACGGGTCTTCTGGTGAGTCAAAGCAGCTAAGGTGGGGGCGTTGTAGCCGATCGGTGATATCAGGGAAACAGGCCGAAGATCGAAGGGTTTCCCACTTTTGCTCATAGATGGTGCTGGGTTGTTAACCTGTCACGAGAAAGTTAGTTACCGATATATGAAAGGAAAAAGCAGAAGGGAGTTAAAAGAAACTTACTGCGTCATCGGGAATGGCGTATTCAGGGTCGATCATGTGCCGATATGTGTGAGCAGATGTTGCAAACAGTTGTTCCCTCCACTCTCGCCACCATTGCTTATATGATTCGGTGATGAAAGATGTTGGCGTCCAGATGGATATATCGACATCTGTAGTATCGGCATCGGGGGCGAGTCGCACTACCCTGCTCCAATCTGTTCCGTAGGTGATTGTTTCTCTGGGTTTGATCACATCGGCAAAACAAAGTTTGATTGGCAGTTGCCCAAAAGCCAATTGACGGGATACTGCCGATGGATTGTAAAATTCATACGTGATATTGGTGTTTTTCCCGCTACCGAATGTGTTTACTGGGATTGCCCTGGGAGTAATGATGGCCATCATGAGTTCATTATCCTGATTTAGAGTGTCATCGGCAAAGTTGAAAAGAAGGGGGAATCTATTTTCTTCGTCAATATAAGGTACCCAGGCCCTATGATCACGAGAAAGACCATTGTAGAAGCTTTGGAAGAATCTGCCGATCTGGTCTTCATTGGCCTCTGTTCCAGGAAGGACAATTATGGCTTCACCAAAATTGAGGGGTGAGCGTGTTGCCGATTCCTCATCCCCAAGCATGTGGTCTTCAGCAATTTCTCGTGGAAATTGTTGGGCAAAGAAGTCCCATTGCAAACGTTTGTGCATATGGCCATTCAGCCACATATTGATAAACCACCACGGGCCTCCTAAGTTGCCGATGGGTTCGCCAAGCAAAGTTTCTGAGACACTTGATGAAGAAGATGATAAGTGGAGCTCAGAAGGTATCGGCCAAGAGGGAACCTTACACCATTGGCCAAGAGTTCAGCCGCGGGGAGGAAGGCGTTGGTTGGTCCTACTGATCGACCACAGAAGATAAATTTTTCTAACCACATATTCAAGAATGTGGCATGTTCCCTCTGGTTAACTGTCCCGGTCCTCTGGCATTCTTGAATATATCCCATCCAACCGCCGATGTTGCGGGTATTCACCCTATATTCAGATTTTCTGCCATAGATGGAGCCTTCATCGACAGTTGAAATGTCCAAGCCAGTAAGCATGTAGACATCGGCAAGTGTGGGAGTAGCTGGGCCATGTCCAAACATAAAAGTGTTTGTTGTGTCTGACCAGAAGTAAGCAGCTGCAATCATCATTGACTCGTTCTTTTGCATATCGGCAATGGATAGCCTAATGCATTGGTCTAGCTTCCGTTCTGCCCAGTGTACTTGCATCGACCTGTTGACCCTCAAGTACCAATCTTACCACCCTTTGGTGGTTTTGGGCCAAGATCAGAATGTATCTTTCCATAAATTCAGAGAGAAATTTTGGGCTCTAAAAGGGATTATGTTAACCTCTGCATTAATCAGATCAGTTGGATCTGGGTTGCCCATTGGTCCTAGGCATTGGAAATGCGGCTGATCGGTTGGAATAACTAATTTGTTGCAAAGTTCCTAAGTTTAGAGGATCCGAAGAACAAAGAAAAAGAGAAAAAATTACCAACTGTATGAACTCGCAAAGACCAGAGGAATTGAGGTAAAAAGTAACGGAAGTGGAACGAATCACAGGGACGTCGAAGTTGATTGCCATTATCTTGAGGTAGATGGGGGCACAAGCTAGAGACTCGAGGTTGACGCTGGAGAAAAGTTCTTGTTGGTTGAGGTCGCGCAGTTGTTCGTCGGAGTCGCCGCCGGAAAGAGAGAATGCCAAAGATTGGAGTCTGAGGGTAGAAGACGAGCGTTCCGGAGAAATCTATTTATAAACCGCTTGGAGTAGGGGTATTCTGGACTTATCTCTATGCCGCGCGCATGTGGGTCGAGGTGGTTCAGATGGATATGGTAACTGTTCGCACGATAATCAAGGGATTGTACAGATGATTTGATGGCAAGTAATCATGATTTGGAAGAGATCTCGGTACAGGGTATTTTAATTCTGAAAATGGCGGCATTATTATGTTAGGATCTTGCCGATGGATTATTCTTTCGGTATCTTAACCATAACCAGGGCAAGAGTGGTTGGAAATTGTGCGATATTTACTGAGGTGCGTGAATCAGGACTAGATTTGATAACAGATCAAGTTTTGGCTTGGAGGATGAGTTACGGTAATTGGGCGAAGGCAAACGTTATCTGGAGTAAATTTCGGAGCATTAATAGTTTTATACTCCGAAATTGGGGGGCATGTGTTGACACCGTTTTTTTGCACGTGTCAAAATGATCAGAGTGGGCTAATCGGCAGGAGGAAAATTACTGTATACGCTGATAGCCGATGAAAATCAGCTTGTAAAGATGGTTGCTGATGAATGGTGGTGATCGATGGAAAGGTTGATTTAGACTCGGGCGTTGCCGATAAGGTTGGAGATGTTATTGTCGATGCCGATGAAGGAAGGCTTGAAAACTACTGCCGATGAAACAGGAAGTATGCCGATGGAAAGGAGGTCGGTGAGAATTCCATCGTAATTGAAGCGGACAGGGAAATAGATAGGAGTTGATTTCCTTTTCTATATTTGTTAGAGTATGATTCATATAAGAGTTACGTGTTTCCTTAGATATGGACTTGGTGTCCTAGTCGTATTTGGTTATGTCTCTTTAGATCAGGGTATAAATATAGATTGAGGGGCAATGTAATATATCAATCAATATCAAAACCAATTTTTACTCCTATTTGCATCTACTTACTTTTCGGCGACTTCGTCAATTTGCATATTTTTCCTTTTTACGAGTTCTCATTGATTCGGCGAGTTGCATCGCTTCAGTGCGACCTTCGGCGATTCTTGAGTTCCGCGTGAGTACCTCTTGGCCGTGACTTCCGGGCGTATCGCTGTTGTCAGGACCAAAGTGCTTGTATCTTCATCCTTGTCGATTAACAGGTCAAATCGACTGGCACGCTTTGGATATCGATTCGGGTATTAGCCCTTTGTGTTTGCAGATCCACTTTTGCATCAACAAACCTCCCGAGCATCAGCAGCTCCTCGCCATTGTCGAGGGCAGGTGAAGCTGAAGCCAGAGAGGGAACCTGTGCGGCTGCAAGCAGTAGCGGCAGCAGAGCGAGAGCCATGGAGGAGGACGAGTGCATGGCAGCCATATGGACGCTTGGCTAGAACCTGGTTCCTTTATATAGGCGATAGATCTCACTTGTTGATGTCCTCTCGGTCTGCTGTTTTTCTTTGCCTCTTACCACTTGACCATAGGAAACAAAGACTCTAGGTGGTGTTTTAAGCAAGTATGTCAGATGGTAATACAAATTAGTAAGTACCTCTCATACCAACGCGACTACATGTAGAGCACACCTAGTTTTTTAAGATAAGGAATAATAGTTTCTCATCATTTCTATAAAAATAAAAAAATCCCTTTATGCTAAAATAGATATTTTGGAGCGAGAAATTTACTTGTAGCTCAAAAAAGTTACGTCCACATCATGAAAATGTTACATTAGTAATTAATCACAAAATTATATGCTACTATGAGGCACATCTTACATCCTGATATCGACAACTTACATCCAAGTTATATAAAACAACAAATTACATCCAAGTTATAAAAAATAGCAACTTACATCCATGGATTACAAAATTACATCTTCTCATGCCATTATGATCCGTACTTTCCTATTATCCACAAGTTAAATCGATGGACTACAAAGTAAATTTTTTATATGTGCATGTTACATATACAGACTATAAAATCAATTTTTTATTTGATGCGCAAGTTACATCAATTGACTATAAAGTTACTTTTTTTACATCCATGAACTTTGAGATTATTTTTTCTGTTAGATGCCCAAATTACAACTGCGGACTATAAAGTTACCTTATTTGTAAGATCTGCATGTTATAGAGATGACTTATGAAATTAAACTTTTTAGATGTTATTGGAACAAATTTTAAGGAGCAAATTTCCGCATACCAGATATAACTTAGTGTGTGATAACCTAGTAGAGATCAGAAAAATGTTAGTTTTTCATTTTCCATTATATGAAACCTCTACTATAGGCGTGCATCCATCTGAAACCATTAATTGATGTAACTTTGCCATGAATGAGTAAGACAAAGTTGGTTGGTTTGTTATATGATTCTCGATAGACATGCATCAGATAATTATTGTAAGCACATGTAAGTAACCATTAATTAATGATACGGGCTAGACTGGGAGTACAGTAAGGAGTAGTCATGCGTCCATCTCTGATTGATTGTGCAGAATATTTGATCATGTTGAAGGGAATTGACCTGCTTTAATTTGTTATTATCAACAGTGAGGTCCATCCATGATCCATCTATCTCTTGATATATGCCAACTCGGCAAAATCAATTCATGAGAGTGCAGATCGACAATTTATCTCTGAAACCTCTCATCCAGCGTACTGCATCCTGGAGAAGACAATGATGTGGGGGACCCAGCAATCATGGAGTGAATTTGAAGGGCAGAATTTTATTTTTTTTTAAAAATATATATTTCACGCTCATGTTTTTTTCTCCCAAAAATGCATATTAAATAACTAAATTAGTCCAATGTGTAGTGTTTGTCTAGCTCACAACAACAATCAGCTTGATTGTTTGTTGTTGCCGCCGGCGGAGTAGTTTCTTGTACATATTTGTAACGCTAGTATATATAAAGCATAATAACTAATGTATCTACGAAAGTCAAAAATTCAGGTGTTCGATAATCTAAAAAGGTTTGAAATTTTCATAGTTATAAGGACCATCATCTGAACGCAAATCTTGCTATGAAGCATAGGCACAAAAAAAGCATGCACTGGAATCCTACCTTGCTATATATGAAGAAGAAGAACCATTCTTGAGTTTTTCTTTAGCTTTCCCCAATTGTTATATATTTTGAACCCAAATCCTACCTTGCAGCAATTGTTTCAGCACGTGTCAAGGGACCACACGTATTTCAGCAAATATAGTAGATGATATATTAGAAAAATGAGTATCTTGTAAGGGACCGTGACGCCTAAGAGTGGAGGTTGAATTAGACAACTTAAACTTTAACTCTAAACTATAGCCTTTTTTTCTAACCTTAGCAAAACCTATGCAAAGGATAAACTATCTAAATGTACAACTACAGTTTTGTTAGTGTGTTGCTATCTCTACCGCAAAGAAGCTATGCAAACAATATAAATGCGGAGGCTAAAGAGTAAGATAGAGATATACAAACTCCCATCGATGACTCCGGTATTGTTACCGAGGTATCGAGAAGCACGCAAGCTTCCCCCTAATCCTCGTTGGAGCCCCTCGCAAGGAATCCCTCGCAAAGACCAAGCGCCCGGTCGGGTAACTCCGTGGATAGCCCCGGGCCTTCTTCACGTGCAAGTGGGTCTCCGGTGTGCCTTCCGGCAAGCCTCTCCCGGACCGCTCCTCGCCGTCTTCACTATCAAGCTTCCGACCGAACTGCCGCGGCCTTGTTCCCTCTGGTACACGGCGGCGGCCACACCACAAATGCAGTTGGTGTGATCTCGTAAGACTATAAGTCCCTCCGATGTACAACAATGGTGTGCGCAAGCACTGAGTGGTAAGAGGTGTGCAAACCTCACTAAACACTAGGCCTAAACCTAGAGCAAGCGCATAAGCGGTGGTCTAATCAACCTAAGCACTTCGCAAAGCACCTACGCTAATCACCTAATGAATTACTAAGCACTATGCAAGTGGAGATCACTAAAATGGTGTATTAACACCCTTGATATGTTTCCTCAGTTCTCCACCTCTCAAATGGCCGGTTGGGGGGTCTATTTATAAGCCCCACTGAGAAAGTAGCTGATGGGGACGAAACCCATCTTTCTGCTACTGACCGGACGCTTCTTTCATCCTGACCAGACACGTCCGGTCGTCCCGACCGTTGAGCATGCGCGTTGATCGGACACAGGGCTGAGTTCGATCATCACCGATCGGACGCGTCCGGTCGCGCTGGTGCTGCTCTAGAACCTCTCTAGACTCAGATCGGATGCTGCACTTCGTGCGTCCGGTCATCTAGTGTCGCCATGTCCGGTCACGCTGAGTTGTTGCCGAGATGATGAACAGTGCTATCATCACGTTCGGTCATGTTTCTTCTTTAGCGTCCGATCGTCTGCTGACGCTTGCTGTTGCCGCACAACTTGATCGGACACGTCCGGTCACTCATAGGGCCGCATCCAGTCACCTCTGCCGGGCTTGATTCTTCACGATCTTGCGTCTGGCTTGGTTTCCATCTTCGTGCTTGGACTTTGCTTGACATCTTGGGTCTTCTCTTGTGCTTCTAGGGTCTTGCTTATGGTGTTGATCGTGGGATCATCATATCGCCTTCGTCCAAGTCACGTCTTGCACCCTATTGAACTACAAAACAATTACTTGTAAATTTATTAGTCCAATTTGGTTGTATTGGTCATCAAGCACCAAAATCTAAAGTAAATGGGCCTAGGGTCCATTTTCCTTACAATCTCTCCCTTTATGGTGATTAATGACAACACGACCAAAGCAAGGAAATAATAAAATTTTTGGAATTTTAAAAACTATTTACTTGCTAGGATGCAATGCAAAAGGGCAAGGTTATATGAAGCTAAAAGATACCACATGTAAAGCTAAACGATACCACATGTAAACATCTTTGAAAACTTATCTTGCCCTTGCAAATATCCCCATGTGGTATTATGGATTTAAGCCTCTCCCTAACTCCATAATCCACTATCCTCTCTTTCTCGGACCATTAGCACTTGTAAATTATTATGATCGGGCTTGCTTTTGGTCCTACAAATTCTCCCCCTTTGAAATCAAACACCGAAAAGGAAGACATTAGTAGCACAAGGGAGGATCAAACTTTATGATCCTTTTGTATGTGAGTGAAATAGATCACAAAATTTGACTCTCACATTACATAGACTAAGCTCCCCCTAAATATATGCATACATATGATAGAAATGTAGTTTATGCATAATTGGCAAATTAATGCTTCAAAGGAGTTTAATCTATATAAAACATGGAGAAAGCATATAAATACCAAAGTGAAATCAACATGATGATATCGGTTTAGAAATACCACATGTGGAAACCAATTTGATTTATACCACTTGCAATAGGTGGTGGATACTTGAAGTATGATGCTTAACTCCGGGGACTCCATTTTCCTTGCAATGAGACTACTATACACATGATAAGCTTGAAAAGGTGTTAGTCTCAAAACATCCAAACTTGTAGAGTAACCTCTCCCTAAATTTGTGCACACAAGTATGGAAGAAGGAGACATGCACATTGATTTTAGAATAAAAAATACCACTTGAAAGATGACATCACATGAATGTGAGAATCATTTTTGAAATTGATATTCGGGAGAAATTATCTACAATTTGGACTTTGGCACATATTAGATGAACAATTGTAAACAAGCTATGTGCCGTGCTCCTAAACAATTAAACCATGTAGGTTTGCTCCAAGGGTTAAGAGTGAAACCGAGCAAGCCTACCATAAGATATACCTAGTGTATGCAAGACAAAAGATTAAACATGCAAATACAAACCTAGGCATGAAAAGGAACTAGATGCTAATTGAAATTGCAAGAAATTAAATCTAGTTACCTAACATAGGAAGGAGAATTTGGGTCTATAGTATTCACTAACACACTTGGCAATTGCCTTGTCCATACTGATGCACCCCATGAAATACACCCATACTTTGCCAAGTCTCCAAATTTCCCAAAGTCCATCGGACTTCTCACTTCTCTTTCAGGATCCAAACCTTCTTGGTCCTCTTCATGTTGGAAATGATCTCCTTGGGCACCCAAATGCGTTTGGTCCTATTGTGGGCTTGCTTGTTCACCTTGATGGCCACCACCTTGTCATTTTTCCTCTTTTTCAAGAGATAAGGTGTGGAGGTCTTTTTGTCCACCTTGTTGGTGTAGGTGTTGGAGAGCTTGCTTGTTTCCTTTTTGTTTTTCTCTTTCTTCTTAGCTCCTCCCCCATTCTTCACCTTGCACTCATAGGACTTGTGGCCTTCCTTGTGGCATACGTAGCAGACCATAGTTTGTCCTTCATCAAGCTTCTTTACTCCCTTGATAGTGTTATCTTGATGAAGTTGGGCTTGCTCCGTCATGCCTTTCACTTGAGTCAGGTCCTTGGTGAGGCGAGCCACTTCTTGCTTGAGTTGCTCATTCTCCATTGTAACCACTTGTGTGCATGTATCTACAACAACTTTCTCAACACAAACTTGGTTGAACAAGGGTGAGTCTAAACATAAATCATTGGCATCCTTTTTTAGACATGTCAAAGATAGACCTTTTCTTTTTAGGTGCCTCGGTGGGGTAGTACCGATGGCTTTAAGATTAGCAACTTTATTTGTTAGCTCATCACAATGTTTGCACATAGTTTCCATTTTAGCAAGCAAACTTTTATAAGCATTTGTGAGCTAGCTAACTTTTTCTTTAATTTTTCATTTTTCTTTACAAGTTGCTCATCATCTATTGTGCAATTATTTATGTTTGCACTAGTCTCAAGTTGCTCAATTTTAGTAGACAACTCCATATTAAGATTGGCAAAAGTTTCATATTGTTCAAGCAAAGTAACATAAGCTTGTTGTGAGCTATCTAGTTTTTCTTTTAATTTTTTAAGCTTCTTTTGTTGACTAGTGCAAACTTTAGCAAAGTTAAGATTTTCTTGCACAACTTCATCATAAGAAGGTAGCTCATCATCACTATCACTATCATTGTCACTATCACTAGGGATAGGCTTTTTGTTACCTCGTGCCATAAGGCACACACGTGAGGTGCTTGATGATGAGTGCTTGTGCCCGCACCTCTTATGGTGATCTTCTTCTTCACTTGAAGAATCATCCTATGACCTTATTGATGTGAGGGCTTTGCCCTTGCATGCCTTCTTCTTTGTCTTGGGTGTGGGCTTGTTTGGATAAACTTTCACATAGTGCCCCAACTCACCACATCCATAGCATCCTTTCTTTCTTTGCTCATTTCTTTGATTGGTGAAGATGAAATCTTGAATTTGGATGGGCACACCCTTGACATTGAGTCTTGGATCATCTTCTCCACCTTGTTGATAAGTTTGATTGATTCTTCATCAAGGTCAGAGGTGGAGGAGGAAAGATTGATCATCATCACTTGATTCATCATCATCATCATCCTCATCTTTCTTTCTATCTTCTTCTCATCCTTTCACTTGGAGGAGCTTGAGCTTGAGCTTGTCTCAACTTGCTTGCCTTCATCTTCTTTTCTCACTACATGTGAGAGCTTTGCCTTTGCTTGATGAAGAGGCTTCTTCTTGACCCATCTTGCAGTGACATTTCAAATGCCACTATCTTGCCAATGGACTATGGCTGGGGTCATGGTGCTCAAGTCCTCCATGTTGTGAAGGATGGTGATGATGCTTGCATATTTCTTTTGTGGTAGCACGGAGATGATCCTTCCTCATGATGTCCGACATCATCTAGCTTCAGTTAATCCTATTGAATGGAGCTCATTGATAATTAGATTCAAAGGAGAATACATATCACGAACAAGCTCATCATCATTCATTTTAAAAGGAATCATAATTTTGTTTAGCTAGACAATGTTTTGCTCACGGCACATTTAGTTGTGCCATCATAGAGCTCTTTGAGTTTTAACCAAATTTCATGTGCTGTATTTAAAGTGAGCACTTGGTTTAAAACGCACTCCATGCTAAAAGATTCAAACAAGCAATTTTAGCTCTAGCATTGAGATGAATTTCTTTTTCTTCACTCTTTGTGGGTTATCGAGATTCTTAATGGGTTTCATCCAGTCACGAGTGACTCTCCAAACATCCAAATCTATCGCCTCAAGGTGACAAGCCATTCTAGCTTTATAGTAGGGGAAGGTTAGTACCGTCAAGTGCGGAGGTCTAGAGGTATCCATCCCAACCACTCTAAAAAGCGTCGGCTCAACGGTGGTGAAGCCAAAGGTCCAAATTGAGCCAACCGGCTCTGATACCACATGTAAGGGACCGTGCGCCTAAGAGAGGGGGGGTGAATTAGGGCACTTAAAACTCTAACTCTAAACTATGGCCTCTTTTTCTAACCTTAGCAAAACCTATGCAAAGGATAAACTATCTAAATGTACAACTACGGTTTTGCCAGTGTGTTGCTATCTCTACCACAAAAGGAGCTATGCATACAATGTAAATGTGGAAGCTAAAGAGTAAGGTAGAGATATGCAAACTCCCATCGATGACTCTGGTATTGTTACTGAGGTATCGAGAAGCACGCAAGCTTCCCCCTAGTCCTCGTTGGAGCCCCTCGCAAGGAATCCCTTGCAAGGGCCAAGCTCCCGGTCGGGTAACTCCATGGATAGCCTTGGGCCTTCTCCACGCACAAGTGGGTCTCTGGTGTGCCTTCCGGCAAGCCTCTCCCAGACCGCTCCCTGCCGTCTTCACTATCAAGCTTCCGGCCAAACCGCTGCAGGCCTTGTTCCCTCCGGTACACGGTGGCGGCCACACCATAAACGCAGTTATTGTGATCTCGCAAGACTACAATCCCCTCTGATGTAAAACAATGGTGCACGCGAGCACCGAGTGGTAAAAAGTGTGCAAACCTCACTAAACACTAGGCCTAAACCTAGAGCAAGCGCATAAGCGGTGGTCTAATCAACCTAAGCACTTCGCAAACACCTACACTAATCACCTACTGAATCACTAAGCACTATGCAAGTGGAGATCACTAAAATGGTGTATCACACCCTTGATATGTTTCCTCAGTTCACCTCTCAAATGGCCGGTTGGGGGGTCTATTTATAAGCCCCACTAAAAAAGTAGCTGTTAGGGACGAAACCCATCTTTCTGCTACTGACCGGACGCTGCTTTCGTCCTGACCGGATGCGTCCAGTTGTCCAGACCGTTGAGCGCGCATGTTGATCGGATGCAGGGCTGAGTCTGGTCATCACCGATCGGACGCGTCCGGTCACGCTGGCGCCGCTCTAGAACCTCTTTGGACTCGATCGGATGTTGCACTTCGTGCGTCCGGTCATCCAGTGCCATCATGTTCGGTTCCTGACATGAAGGCCGAATAACTAAATTAATTGAGGCAAAGTTTATTCGGCAGTGTCGATATGCAGAGTGGATCTCTAATGTGGTTTCCTGTTTATAAGAAAAATGGAAAACTTCGTGTTTGTATTGATTTCAGGAATCTTAACAAGCCACACCATGGATGGCTATCCACCGATTGCTGATTTGTTGATTGATGCTACAGCCGGACATCAAATATCAGCTTCATGGATGGTAATGCAGGTTACAATCAAATATTCATGGCTGAAGAAGATATTTCCAAGACTGCTTTCAGATGTCCAGGTCATGTAGGGTTGTTTGAGTGGATAGTCATGACGTTTGGTTTGAAAAATGCCCGGCGCTACTTATCAAAGAGCTATGAACTTTATTTTTCATGAATACATCAGCACATTAGTGGAGATCTACATTGATGATGTAGTGATTAAGTCTGAAGATATCACAAAACGTCTAGCCGATCTACGAAAGATATTGGAGTGCACAAGGAAGCATGGATTGAAGATGAATCCTAATAAATGTGCATTTGGTGTATCGACAGGTCAATTCTTGGGTTTTATGGTGCATCAGTGGGGCATCGAAATCAGAAGGAAGTGTATTGATGCAATTAACAAGGTGGTTGCTCCTGCCAATAAAACTGAATTGCAATCTTTGATCGGTAAGATTAATTTCATTAGAAGATTCATATCTAATCTGTCGGGTAAGATCAAGGCTTTCAGTCCATTACTTAAATTGAAAGCCGATCAGGAATTTGTATGGGGAGCTGAGCAGCAGTTAGCCCTAGATGAAATTAAGAAATATTTAATAAATCCTCCAGTGCTAGTTCCACCTCAACACGGGAAACCTTTAGGTTGTATTTGTCAACTGAAGATACCGTATCGTTCAGCTCTTATTCAAGAATTTGAAGGGAAAGAACGTGTTATTTATTATTTGAGCAGAAGTTAGTGGATGCTGAGACAAGGTATTCGGCCATCGAAAAATTATGTCTGTGTTTATACTTTTCTTGTGTCAAATTAAGACATTATTTGTTATCTGCCCGAATGTACGGTCATATGCAAAGACGATAGTCAAGTATATGCTGTCGATGCCGATATTAAGTGGTAGAATCGGCAAGTGGATTTTAGCATTATCAGAATTTGAACTACGTTACGAATCGACCAAGGCAGTTAAGGGGCAAGTTATGGCTGATTTTGTCACTCAGCATTGTAATACAGTGGACTCTCTGGAGGTTGCTCCTTGGACACTTTTCTTCGATGAGTCCACATGTGGTGAAGGAGCAGGTATCGGCATTGTGTTGATTTCACCTCAAGGAAGGAAGTATAAGTTTTCATTGCCGATTGTTGCTACATCGACAAACAATCAGGCTGAATACCAAGCCTTGATAAAAGGGTTAGAATTGCTGAAGGAGATACGTGCCGATGCTATTTGAAATCTTTGGTGATTCTATGCTAGTTATAAATCAATTGGCTGGGATTTTGAATGCCGAAGTGAAGTTTTAATTTCGTATTATGAAAGATGTTTGCAATTGTTGAAAGGGTTTAGAGATTTTCGTCTTGAACATATTTCTCGACTGCATAATGAGGAGGCTAATCGACTAGCTCAGCATGCTTCAGGGTATCAGCCTATTCAGGAAGTGCTAACATCGCAGTCGATACCGATGACTGGAGAAAGGAGATTGTCGATTATTTAAAGGATCCATATAAAAAGGTTGAAAGACGTATAAGGTTCCAAGCTACCAAGTATGTGCTCCTCGATGATGAATTATATTATCGAACTATAGATGGAGTTTTACTCAGATGTGTTAGCAGTGATGAATCGAAAAGTTTGATGGGTGAAATTCATGAAGGAGTGTGTGGAGCGCATCAATCTCTTTCAAGATGAAGTGGATGATCAGAAGGAATGGATACTATTGGCCGACTATTCTTGAAGATTGTTTTAAATATTTTAAAGGATGTTAGGGGTGTCAAAAGTTTGGTAATATTCAAGAGCGCCTACATCGGCTATGAACCCTATAATTAAACCTTGGCCATTCCGGGGATGGACTATCGATCTCATCGGTCAGATTTATCTGCCATCGATCAAAGGACATAAATTTATTCTGGTTGCTACCGATTATTTCACAAAATGGGTTGAGTCAATTCCTTTAAAAAAGGTGACATCATCGCTAATATGATCGATTTTGTGAAAGAGCATATTGTTTACCGATTTGGTATTCCTCAAACTATCACTACCGATCAGGGTACTATGTTTACATCGGGAGAATTTGATGAGTTTGTTGTAGGTATGGGAATTAAAGTTTTAAATTCTTCTCCATATTATGCTCAAGCTAATGGTCAAGGCTGAGGCTTCTAACAAAGGGATCATCAAACTCATTAAGCGCAAAATTAAAGAAAATCCTAAGAGGTGGCATACAGTATTAAATAAGCCTTGTGGTCATATCGGATGTCATGTCATGGTACAACCAAAGTAACGCCTTATCAGTTAGTAATGGACCGACGTAGTATTGCCTTGGGAAATTAAAACTGGCTCTAGGCAAATACGTTCTCAAAATCAGCTGACAGCCGATGATTATGATACTATTATGAAGGATGAGTTGGAAGATATGGCGGGTCATCGGTTAAGGCTTTAGTTAGCATTGAAGAAAATAAGAAAAGAGTAGCCAGATGGTATGACAAAGAAGGTGAAGGTAAAGGAGTTTACCGATTGGGACTAAAAGTTCAAAGTTTGGAAAGTGGTCTCCTAATTGGGAAGGTCCATATCGGATAAATCAGTCCGTTCCTGGTAACGCATATATTCTAAAACCCTCGAAGGGGTTGTGTTTCCCAGAGCATTAAATGGAAAATATTTAAAGAAATATTACCCTATTATCTGGATGGATGCATAAAAGTATAAGTGCCGATAACAGTCCTATCGGCTAAAATTATACAAGGATGTCAATGTCTCATAAAGTGCCGATGCAATAGATAAGATTTACAAGTTTAATAACAAGGATTGGATAGCCAATATCGCTGTTGATGCAAAAGTGGATCTGCAAACACAAAGGGCTAATACCCGAATCGATATCCAAAGCGTGCCAGTCGATTTGACCTATTAATCGACAAGGATGAAGATACGAGCACTTTGGTCCTGACAACAGTGATACGCCCGGAAGTCATGGCCAAGAGGTACTCACACGGAACTCGAGAATCGCCGAAGGTCGCACTGAAGCTATGCAACTCGCCGAATCAATGAGAACTCGTAAAAAAGGAAAAATATGCAAATTGACGAAGTCGCCGAAAAGTAAGTAGATGCAAATAGTAGTAAAAATTGGTTTTGATATTGATTGATATATCTATTACATTGCCCCTCAATCTATATTTATACCCTGATCTAAAGAGACATAACCAAACACAACTAGGACACCAAGTCCATATCTAAGGAAACACGCGACTCTTACATGAATCATACTCTACAAATATAGAAAAGGAAATCAACTCCTATCTATTTCCCTGTCCGCCTCGATTACGATGGAAATCTCACCGACCTCCTCTTCCATCGGCATACTTCCTGTTTCATCGGCAGTAGTCTTCAAGCCTTCCTTCATCGGCATCGACAATAACATCTCCAACCTTATCGGCAACGCCCGAGTCTAAATCAACCTCTCCATCGATCACCACCATTCATCGGCAACCATCTTTACAAGCTGATTTTCATCGGCTGTCAGTGTATATAGTAACTTTCCTCCTGACGATTAGCCCACTCTGATCATTTTGACACGTGCAAAAAATGTGTCAACACATGCCCCCCAATTTCGGAGTATAAAACCATTAATGCTCCGAAATTTACTCCAGATAACGTTTGCCTTCGCCCAATTACCGTAACTCATCCTCAAGCCAAAACTTGATCTGTTATCAAATCTAATCAAATCTAATCCTGATTCACGCACCTCAGTAAATATCGCACAATTGCCAACCACTCTTGCCTTGATTATGGTTAAGATACCGAAAACAATAATCCATCGGCAAGATCCTAACATAATAATGCCGCCACTTTCAGAATTAAAATATCCTGTACCGATATCTCTTCCAAGTACATGATTACTTGCCATCAACTCATCTTGTACAATCCCCTGATTATCGTGCGAACAGTTACCATATCCATCTGAACCACCTCGACCTACATGCGCGCTGGCATAGAGATAAGTCCAAAATACCCCTACTCCAAGCGGCTTATAATAGATTTCTCCGGAACGCTCGTCTTCTACCCCTCAGACTCCAATCTTTGGACATTTTCTCTTTCCGGCGGCGACTCCGACGAACAACTGCGCGACCTCAACCAACAAGAACTCTTCTCCAGCGTCAACCTCGAGTCTCCGGCTCGTGCCTCCCATCTACCTCAAGATAATGGCAATCAACTTCGACGTCCATGCGGTTCATTCCACTTTCCGTTACCTTTACCTCGATTCCTCTGGTCTTTGCGAGTTCATATAGTTGGGTAATTTTTCTTTCTTTTTGTTCTCCGGATCCTCTAAACTTAGGAACTGCGCAATAAATTAGTTATTCCAACCGATCAGCCGCATGTCCTAATGCCTAGGACCAATGGGCAACCCAGATCCAACTGATCTGATTAATGCAGAGGTTAACAGAATCCCCTTTAGAGCCCAAAAATTTTCTCTCTGAAATTTATGGAAAGATACATTCCGATCTTGGCCCAAAACCACCAAAGGGTGGAAAGATTGGTACTTGAGGGTTAATAGGTCGATTGCAAGTACACTGGGCAGAACGGAAGCTAGACCAATGCATTAGGCTATCTATTGGCCGATATGCAAAAGAATGAGTCAATGATGATTGCAGCTGCTTACTTTCTGGTCAGACACAACAAACACTTTCATGTTTGGACATGGCCCAGCTACTCCCACACTTGCCGATGTCCTACATGCTCACTGGCTTGGATATTTCAACCTGCCGATGAAGGCTCCATCTATGGCAGAAAATCTGAATATAGGGTGAATACCCGCAACATCGGCGGTTGGACAGGATACATTCAAGAATGCCAGAAGACCGGGACAGTTAACCAGAGGGAACATGCCACATTCTTGAATATGTGGTTAGAAAAAATTTATCTTCTGTGGTCGATCAGTAGGACCAACCAACGCCTTCCTCCCCGCGGCTGAACTCTTGGCCAATGGTTGTAAGGTTCCCTCTTGGCCGATACCTTCTGAGCTCCACTTATCATCTTCTTCATCAAGTGTCTCAGAAACTTTTGCTTGGCGAACCCATCGGCAACTTAGGAGGCCCGTGGTGGTTTATCAACATGTGGCTGAATACCCATATGCACAAACGTTTGCAATGGGACTTTCTTTGCCCAACAATTCCCACGAGAAATTGCTGAAGACCATGTACTTGGGATGAGGAATCGGCAACACGCTCACCCCTCAATTTTGGTGAAGCCATAATTGTCCTCCCTGGAACAGAGGCCAATGAAGACCAGATCGGCAGATTCTTCCAAAGCTTCTACAATGGTCTTTCTCGTGATCATAGGGCCTGGGTACCTTATATTGACGAAGAAAACAGATTCCCCCTTCTTTTCAACTTTACCGATGACACTCTGAATCAGGATAATGAACTCATGATGGCCATCATTACTCCCAGGGCAATCCCAGTAAAACACATTCGGTAGCGGGAAAAACACCAATATCACGTATGAGTTTTTACAATCCATCGGTCAGTATCCCGTCAATTGGCTTTTGGGCAACTGCCAATCAAACTTTGTTTTGCCGATGTGATCAAACCTAGAGAAACAATCACCTGCGGAACAGATTGGAGCAGGGTAGTGCGACTCTCCCCCGATGCCGATACTACAGATGTCGATCTATCCATCTGGACACCAGTATCTTTCATCACCGAATCATATAAGCAATGGTGGCGAGAGTGGAGGGAACAACTGTTTGCAACATCTGCTCACACATATCGGCACATGATCGACCCTGAATACGCCATCCCTGATGACGCAGTAAGTTTCTTTTAACTCCCTTCTGCTTTTTCCTTTCATATATCGGTAACTAATTTCTCGTGACAGGTTAACAACCCAGCACCATCTATGAGCAAAAGTGGGAAACCCTTCGATCTTCGGCCTGTTTCCCCGATATCACCGATCGGCTACAACTGCCCCCACCTTAGCTGCTTTGACTCACCAGAAGACCCGTGCCAAGACCATCACCTCCAAGTCCAAATTGGCTACAGCTAGGGCCACTCCATCGGCTGCTGCTACAACCCTAGTCAGGCATTCAAGGTAACAACCCTGTTTATTTCTACTCATGCCGATCACAAACTGTATTAACATTAATCATCAGGTGTAAGAGCCGCTGCTGGATCAGTCATCGGCAATCTCCTCCGATATCAAGCACCACTTCTTCTGACAAACCTTCAGAGGTATCCCTTTGATTTCACATTTTATCTGTTAAATATCATACCTTACACTTGTTTTGCAGCAACAAATGGGTACATCTGGCAAGCGTACCAGATGTCCAAGCTTCACAACCAACAAGTGCCGATGCCCCCTAGCCAACCGTTGCTGATGCCCAAGCAAAGCGCAAAGCCTTAACAGATGCCGAGGCACAGCCAAAACGACAGAAGTCCATGCCGATCCCCACATCTGCCCCAATGTCATCGGTCATCATACCCCAAGAGCCAACCACCGATGAGGTCACAGAGGATATCCCATCGGCAAGCTTCAGCCGATCCTCCACACGGCATACTCCAGGCTGCTTCCTCCAGTCAAGTTACAAGGAAATTGCCTTGAAACAGGTAAGCCGATTGACCTAGTCGATTTATAATATTCATACTTATCCTTAACTGACCTCCTTTTTCTTTTCCTCAGGACAAGACTCCCCAAACAGCCTATTTTCCTTTGCCATTGACGTTTCTGACGATGATGGAGAGGAAACAAGTTCTTCCCTTGCACTGGGAAACAATATCGGCAGAAACTAAGTCCAAGTTGGAAGCTCTCCTGAACTTGTTACAGCAGGATACCGCCTAACTGGTAGATGACTCGGACCCGCAAAGGCAATTTTCAAAAACATCTGTGGCCAGGTCCCTGCCGATGTTGAAGAAGTACTCTTCCCAGCAGCCCATTTAGAAAGCCGCCAACTGCAATATCAACGGGCTGCTCAACTGCATTGCCGATAGAGCAGCTCAGGCTCAACTCAAAGAAGAGATGCTACAACTGAAACAAATTGCCGATGAGAAGCACAAGGGCATCGGCAACTTGCAGACTTCGGGCGCTGAACTTAAGCAGAAAATCTTAGATTTATCGGCAAAGAAGATGGCTCTATTGGCTGAATTGAAAGAAGTCGAGGCAGCCTTAACTCATGCTCAACAAGAAGAAAGCCAGCTACCCAATGCCATCAAGGCCCTTCAGCAAGAAAGAGACACTCAGGCTCGCAAAGCCTTGGCCATGAAGAAAAAACTCAAGCCTGTGGAGGGTGCTGCCGATGAAGACATCAAAGAAATGAAGGAAGCCGACCAGATTCGCCTGCGTGCGATATTGGCTATCCAATCCTTGTTAAACTTGTAAATCTTGTCTATTGCATCGGCACTTTATGAGACATTGACATCCTTGTATAATTCTAGCCGATAGGACTGTTATCGGCACTTATACTTTTATGCATCCATCCAGATACTAGGGTAATATTTCTTTAAATATTTTCCATTTAATGCTCTGGGAAACACGACCCCTTCGAGGGTTTCTAGAATATATGCGTTACCAGGAACAGACTGATTTATCCGATATGGACCTTCCCAATTAGGAGACCACTTTCCAAACTTTGAACTTTTAGTCCCAATCGGTAAAATCAATTTCCAGACCAGATCTCCATCGGCAAACTCCTTTACCTTCACCTTCTTGTCATACCATCTGGCTACTCTTTTCCTTATTTTCTTCGATGCTAACTAAGCCCTTAACCGATGACCCGCCATATCTTCCAACTCATCCTTCATAAGAGTATCATAATCATCGGCTGTCAGCTGATTTTGAGAACGTATTCGCCTAGAGCCAATTTTAATTTCCCAAGGCAATACTGCGTCGTGTCCATATACTAACTGATAAGGCGTTACTTTGGTTGCACCATGACATGACATCCGATATGACCACAAGGCTTCATTTAATACTGTATGCCACCTCTTAGGATTTTCTTTAATTTTGCGCTTAATGAGTTTGATGATCCCTTTGTTAGAAGCCTCAGCCTGACCATTAGCTTGAGCATAATATGGAGAAGAATTTAAAACTTTAATTCCCATACCTACAGCAAACTCATCAAATTCTCCCGATGTAAACATAGTACCCTGATCGGTAGTGATAGTTTGAGGAATACCAAATCGGTAAACAATATGCTCCTTTCACAAAATCGATCATATTAGCCGATGTCACCTTTTTTAAAGGAATTGCCTCAACCCATTTTGTGAAATAATCGGTAGCAACCAGAATAAATTTATGTCCTTTGCTCGATGGCGGATAAATCTGACCGATGAGATCGATAGCCCATCCCCGGAACGGCCAAGGTTTAATTATAGGGTTCATAGCCGATGCAGGCGCTCTTTGAATATTACCAAACTTTTGACACCCCTGACATCCTTTAAAATACTTAAAACAATCTTCAAGAATAGTCGGCCAATAAGTATCCATTCCTTCTGATCATCCACTTCATCTTGAAAGCCGATTGATGCGCTCCACACACTCCTTCATGAATTTCACCCATCAAGCTTTTCGATTCATCACTGCTAACACATCTGAGTAAAACTCCATCTATAGTTCGATAATATAATTCATCATCGAGGAGCACATACTTGGTAGCTTGGAACCTTATACGTCTTTCAACCTTTTTATATGGATCCTTTAAATAATCGACAATCTCCTTTCTCCAGTCATCGGTATCGACTACCGATGTTAGCACTTCCTGAATAGGCTGATACCCTGAAGCATGCTGAGCTAGTCGATTAGCCTCTTCATTATGCAGTCGAGAAATATGTTCAAGACGAAAATCTCTAAACCCTTTTCAACAATTGCAAACATCTTTCATAATACGAAATTAAAACTTCACTTCGGCATTCATAAATCCCAGCCAATTGATTTATAACTAGCATAGAATCACCAAGATTTCAACAGCATCGGCACGTATCTCCTTCAGCAATTCTAACCCTTTTATCAAGGCTTGGTATTCAGCCTGATTGTTTGTCGACGTAGCAACAATCGGCAATGAAAACTCATACTTCCTTCCTTGAGGTGAAATCAACACAATGCCGATACCTGCTCCTTCACCACATGTGGACCCATCGAAGAAAAGTGTCCAAGGAGCAACCTCTAGAGAGTCCACTGTATTACAATGCTGAGTGACAAAATCAGCCATAACCTGCCCCTTAACTGCCTTAGTCGATTCGTAACGTAGTTCAAATTCTGATAATGCTAAAATCCACTTGCCGATTCTACCACTTAATATCGGCATCGACAGCATATACTTGACTACGTCGTCTTTGCATATGACCGTACATTCGGCAGATAACAAATAATGTCTTAATTTGACACAAGAAAAGTATAAACACAGACATAATTTTCGATGGCCGAATACCTTGTCTCAGCATCCACTAATCTTCTGCTCAAATAATAAATAACACGCTCTTTCCTTCAAATTCTTGAATAAGAGCTGAACCGATAACGGTATCATCAGTTGACAAATACAACCTGAAAGGTTTCCCGTGTTGAGGTGGAACTAGCACTGGAGGATTTGTTAAATATTTCTTAATTTCATCTAGGGCTAACTATCTGCTCAGCTCCCCATACAAATTCCTGATCGGCCTTTCAATTTAAGTAATGGACTGAAGCCTTAATCCTTCCCGACAGATTAGATATGAATCTTCTAATGAAATTAATCTTACCGATCAAAGATTGCAATTCAGTTTTATTGGCAGGAGCAACCACCTTGTTAATTGCATCAATAGACTTCCTACTGATTTGATGCCCCGCTGATGCACCATAAAACCCAAAAATTGACCTGCCGATACACCAAATGCACATTTATTAGGATTCATCTTCAATCCATGCTTCCTTGTGCACTCCAATATCTTTCGTAAATCGGCTAGATGTTTTGTGTATATCTCCAGACTAATCACTACATCATCAATGTAGATCTCCACTAATGTGCCGATGTATTCATGAAAAATAAAGTTCATAGCTCTTTGATAAGTAGCGCCGGCATTTTTCAAACCAAACTGTCATGACTACCCACTCAAACAACCCTACATGACCTGGACATCTGAAAGCAGTCTTGGGAATATCTTCTTCAGCCATGAATATTTGATTGTAACTGCATTACCATCCATGAAGCTGATAATTTGATGTCCGGCTGCAGCATCAATCAACAAATCAGCAATCGGCATTGGATAGCCATCCATCGGTGTGGCTTTGTTAAGATTCCTGAAATCAATACAAACACTAAGTTTTCCATTTTTCTTATAAACAGGAACCACATTAGAGATCCACTCTGCATATCGACACTGCCGAATAAACTTTGCCTCAATTAATTTAGTTATTTCGGCCTTAATGTCAGGAAGTATATTAGGGTTGCATCAGCGCGCTGGCTGCTGATGTGGCCGAAATCTAGATTTGATAGGTAACCGATGTTCAACTATCGATCGGTCTAATCCAGGCATCTTCAGTATAATCCCAAGCAAAACAATCTTTATACTCTTTTAACAAATCAGTCATTTGCTGCTTACACTTGGAATCTAACTTAGCACTAATAAAAGTAGGTCTTGGCCTATCAGCCATCACCAATATCTACTTCTACTAAATCATCTGCCGATGTGAATCCTTGACCTAATTTTCCATCATCGGCAAACCTATCCATTAAAACTCTTCTTCAGAACCGACTGCTTGGATCGGTGGAATTTCATAATCAGCAACTCTAAGGAACTCTTTTTCCCAAACTTCTCCTGATATGCATTAGTTCGCTCATAAGTATCTGATTCTGCCGATGCGATGATATAAGAAGAATCACCCAGGGACAAACTCAATCTTATCCCCAATCCATGTACGAGGCATTGATGCATTGTAGAAGGAAACACAACAATTAGCATGAATCCAATCCCTCCCTAGAAGCAGATTATATGCACCCTTGCCATTAATAACGAATGAACGATCGTCGGCAAGGTTTTGACTGCCGATAGTCAATTCGACGCATACCGCCCCTTTAGCCGATGACACATTGCCTTCAAAATCCTTCAGCATCATATCGGTTTTGGCCAAGTCTTGATCTCCCTTACCAAGTTTTCGATACATCACATAAGGCATAATATTAATTGCCAGCCCCTCCATCGATAAGTATCTTAGATACATGCTGCCCATCAACTCTGCCTTTCACAAACAAAGCCTTAAGATGCTGTCTCTCGTCATCAGTAGGTTTCTCAAAACAGCCATCATTGGATCTAATGTCAACTGAGCTACTTGACCAGAGAGAACAACTTCGTTCTCATTATCACATAGTGCCAAAAACTCCATCGGCAACATGAATACCATATTAACATCTGCCGATGGACCCTTATTTTTGTGTTTTTACCTGCCACTGCTTGATGACTGGACCTCTCATTGGAGGAATTTTCCTCTCGGTATAAATCTCCTGATGCTCACGTTGCATCCTTCTTCTCTGTGTCTTTGTTAGACCCTCCGGGCACCATCGAGGAAACTTGGTTTCCAAACTGGCTGATAACAAGGTCCCAGTTGATTCTACATGGCGTATATTAGGGTCCCTGCAGAATATTTCTTCATCAGGAACTCTTGTGTTTGCCATTTCCTCAAGCTCCTCTTGATTCCTTGGAAAATATCCAGCGCGTTTACCAAGCCTTTCATATACACTAAGTCTGTCCCCCCAGCCGATCATGCACTGACGCTCTGCCTCTGATCGGCTCATTGATAAATAAACCCTGATTGCCAGGTTGAAACCTCCTTTCTGACCGATTGACCCCATAATAACCATTACACTTAGGGCAATTTTCAACAGTTGGCAATTTAATACCTTCTTCCCAACAATAGATGAAAAACGGGCACCTCCAATGATTTTTATGCCGATACCATTCTTCTCGACGTCTCTCTTCTTGCTGTTGTCGATATCGGTCCTTATGCTAAACGCCAATCCCCCTGCTTACCTTCGATGGGTAATCACAATGCCAGGTCGAGGAGGGTTTTGGAACTACTGCTTTCTCCCAGCAAGCCCTTACTTTTTGCATCATCGGTAGTTATCCGATGTTGGGGATTGTGGGGGTATTAACCCCTATACCCTTACGGCTAAGCTTGGGCTGGCCCGGATCGATGAGTTCGGTCCACCCGAAAGGCGACGTGCGGCCCAGTTAACCTGATCGGAGTCCCACACAAGGAATCAAGATGGATTTGGTGACCAAGCAGGATCCTGGTCGGTTAGAATAGGAATCCTTATCCGGCCATATATGGCAATTGTAACTGACTAGGATTAGTATCCAGATCTGTAACCCTGCTCCCCGGACTATATAAGGCGGGCAGGGGACCCCTCTAAAAAACATCTTTCATTGACATACAACAATACAAATCAGACGCAGGACGTAGGTATTACGCCTTCTCGGCGACCGAACCTGGATAAAGCCTTGTGTCTGTCTTGCGTCACCGTCATGTTTGGGGCTTGCGCATCTGTCTGCCGATAATCTACTACCTTGGGTATACCCCTAGGTAGAATGCCGACCATATTTCGTCGACAGTGGCGCACCAGGTAGGGGGTGTGCGTACTGCTCTCCAAGCAAACAAGATGGTCACCATCTCCGGCTCCATGGCTACGCCCAACGGCCTCATGTTCACCGTTGGCCAGATCACCTGGACCACCGGCTCCGACGACTCCATCGCCATGACCACGGAGGAGGCGTGGATTCAACCTGCGTCGACGACTACTTCACCTGCATCGGCTACGGCTCCGACCACGGTGAACACGGCTCCGACCACGGTGAACATAGCCCCGACCACGGTGAATATGGCTCCGACCACGATGGATCTGGCTCCGACCACGGTACATCTGGCTCCGACCACGCCTACAGCCATGCCGACAACCCGTCATCCGCTTCCCCGCTATAGAGGAAGGCAGATCGACAACACCGACCTGCTCGACTCCATCGATCGGGTCGGCATCAAACTTGCTGAAACCCTAGCTCTGGTAAGTACGATTCAAAGCCAACCTAATGAGCAAGTAATAGCTCCCCACAACAGATCTACCCGACCAGCTCGGACCAGTCGTCCTGCACGACTTGGAACAGATCTCGTGGTCGTATCTACTCCTGAGGGGCGCTACGCTCATCGCCAGCCAGCCTTCGCGATGAGTCTCTGACTCTGCGAGTATGAAGTCCTGATGGAGAACCACCAGGTCCAGCCCTACGGCCTGCAAAACGCTGCCTCCAGCTACGCGTACAATCTATGACACCGCTCGGATCTGTGTCCTATACACCGATCCCAGCCGAAGCCATGTAACATCATCAACATGGTCCGGATTTAAGATTATCAAGAAGGATCCGTCCACACGGTCCGAGAGGGCGACTCCAGCTCCTTATCTGGCATCACATCCAACGCATCTGTCCACACCGAGCTTCAGTGTCACGAAGAGGAAGGCATCAAATACGATCTGGATCTACCAGACCACGCCCCGGGTTTCCCCCAATTTCTGTCTTTCCCGCTAAGACGAGGGGATTTGATCCATGTTGTCAGCAATGACGAGCCGCCGACAGTTGGCGAAACAGAACAAGAAAAGACTGCACGCGAAGCATGCAATATTGATCGGTTTAATCGCCGGCAAATTGAAGCTGAAGCAGACCAGGAGGCACGACGCATAAGGGTCCAACCACGTGACCTCAACGATGCTTTCGACAGGGTGGGGGACAAACAAGTCTTCAAGACCCCAAGCGCCAACGTAGCCATCGCCATGGTGACAATGCAGCGGCTGCCCAACACTCCTGAGACCCAAGCGATCCGTGATGACATACAAGCTTATCTAACGGCTGCTATGGCTCAGACCACAGAGATAAATCAAGCCCGGGCACCATCCGTTTCAGTTGAATCAAGCCACAGCCGCCAATACTCAAGTCGCTCACAGCCGCTCAACCAACGTGGCTCGCACAACAACGACCCATCGGACAACCGTCAAGGCGGAAACAGTGGTCATGATGGTGGTCGGGACAAAAACCGCTGTCGAGAGGATAACCGCCACGACGTTCGAGGCGACAACCACCGAGATAACCGTGACAATCGCCATGATAACCACGGTCGCAGGGCTAATCTAGATGGCAATCGAGATCGCCGCGATGGCAATAACGATCTCCGCCATTACCTCGGTGGACGTGATCTGCGTGCTCGCATCAACCAGAGAGCCAACGATCGTGCATCCCATGAAAGCTATCGCCGTATGGAGTATGACACCGCCCATGGCCCGCCAGGGTCTGAAGCAATTCACTCCACACCTTCGCCAAGTCATATGGCCCAAGAATTTTAAGCTCGAGAAACTTCAGAAGTACGACGGCAAGGAAAACCCCGAATTATGGGTCATGCTCTACGAAACTGCGTGCCGATCAGACATGGCTGATGAGCACATCATGTCTAACTACTTCCCAGTCGTCGTTGGTCATGCAGGTCACCAATGGCTAGTTAGCTTGCCGGCGAACTATTTTGACTCTTGGCAGGAGCTCAAGCAGGCCTTCATCGACAATTTCATCGCTACTTGTGAACAACCCGACAACAAGTACGATCTGCAATGGATCCGAGATTGGAAAGACGAACCACTACGCAAGTACGTTCGACGTTTCTCGGAGATGCGCATCAAGGTCCCATCAATCTCCGACAACGAAGCAATCGAGGCTTTTGTCACCGGCCTCCGCTTCCATGACGCCCTAAGAGACAAGCTCCTCCAGAAGAGACCTGAATCAGTCACAGCGCTTTTGGCCACCGCTAAGAAATACACGGACGCCGACGACGCTAAAAAGATAATCGTTGAAGAAGCAACAAGGGTTCCACGCTCCGACCACCCTCCACACCGCGACGATTACCGCGGCAATCATGATCGGAACGACAATTTTGACCGCCGCAACCAGCACAACAACTCCCGCGACCACCGTGACCAACGTAATCAGTGGCGCAATCGCCGTGACGATTACAGGAGCAAGCATGCTTGGGAAGACAACGGCAAAGTCAATACCGTGAAAAAGGGCGGCGGACGTCGTAACTACGAGGACGACTACGCCAAAGCATTGAAGGGGCCCTGCCAGCTCCATCCAAAGTCGAACCACACCATGGAGAATTGCCGCATCCTCAAGACTATCTACACACGTCAATAGGCTCCAGATACGTCCGACAAAGCTAACGATGCGGGGGAACAGCGCAACGAGGACAACGACGATGATGATGCAGACCCTCGTCATAAATACGTCAAGCCGACTGATCGTGTGCACACCATCATCGGTGGCAAGGTGTCCATTGAGACCAAACGAGAGTGCAAGCTCCTCGCCCGTGCTTGCTTGAACGTGGCAAACACCGACAACCTTCTCACCGATCCACGGCTTCCTCCGTGGTCTCATCGTGAAATCTACTTTAGCAGGAAGGACCAATGGGCCGCCATACCTGAGCTAGGGCATTTTCCCCTGGTCCTCAATCCTTGTATCAACAAGGTTCAGTTTGACAGGGTACTGATCGACGGCGGCAGCACCATCGAAATACTATTCAAGAACAGCCTGCCTGCCCTGAAAATATCCAAGGCGGACCTGAAGCCGTACGAGGCACAGTTCTAGGGCATTCTCCTCGGACAGAGCTCTACACCTCTCGGGCAGATCACGCTACCTGTGCAATTCGGGACCCCGGACCACTTCCGCACCGACTACGTCAACTTCGTGGTCGCTGACTTCGACGGCACCTACCATGCTATTCTTGGTCGACCGTTGCTCACCAAGTTCATGGCCATACCTCATTATAGGTATCTGGTGCTCAAGATGCCCACCGAGAAAGGAGTTTTAACCCTCAGGGGCAACGTATACGTAGCTTATACCTGCGAGGACGACAGCTTCAAAATAGCAGAGGCCCACGACCTCTCTATTCGTATGGCCGAGACCATGCTCGATGCTAAGAAGACCTCGGCCGACCACCTGGAGATCCCAGAGCTCGAGGCTCCACGCAAGAACATTAGGTCCAAGGAGCACAAGATGATCCAGATGGTCGATGGCGATCCCAGCAAAACGGCCCTCATCGGGGCCAACCTGGATCCTAAATAGGAAGACGCGCTCGTCAGGTTCTTGAGGAGCAACGTAGAGGTGTTTGCATGGAAACCTTCCGACATGCCCGGTGTACCTCGGAACTTGATTGAGCACTCCTTAAATGTCAACAGCAAGGCCAAACCAATCAAGCAGAAGCTACGACGGTTCGCTCGCGACAAGAAGGAGGCGATTAGGGTAGAAGTTACATGGCTTTTGGCAGCCGGATTTATCAAAGAAGTGTATCATCCAGAATGGTTAGCCAACCCGATTCTTGTACGCAAAAAGAATAATGAATGGAGAATGTGCGTTGATTACACTGATCTCAACAAACACTGCCCTAAGGACCCCTTCGGCTTACCTCGCATAGACGAGGTCGTAGATTCAACCGCCGGTTGTGAGCTACTCTCCTTTCTCGATTGCTACTCTGGTTATCACCAGATCGCTCTCAAAAAGGATGATCAGATCAAGACATCTTTCATCATGCCTTTCGGTGCCTACTGCTACGTGACTATGTCATTCGGGCTCAAAAACGCCGGAGCTACCTACCAACGCGCTATATAGGCCTGTCTCAACGACGAGATAAGAGACGGCCTCGTTGAGGCTTATGTTGACGATGTAGTTGTCAAAACCAAGGAAGTACGTACCCTTGTTGACAATCTGGAACGCACCTTTGCAGCCCTCAATACGTTCCAATGGAAATTAAACCCAAAGAAGTGTATCTTTGGCGTTCCTTTTGGCATACTGCTCGGCAACATCGTCAGCTACGACGGCATACGCCCTAACCCGGAGAAAGTCAAAGCTGTCTTAGACATGAAGCCCCCAAAAAAGGTGAAAGATGTCCAGAAGCTTACCGGATGCATGGCCGCTCTAAGCCATTTCATATCAAGATTAGGAGAAAAAGGGCTACCTTTCTTCAAACTGCTCAAAGCATCCGAGAAGTTTGAGTGGTCGGAGGAAGCAGACGCTGCTTTCATGCAGCTAAAAGAATACCTCACATCACCCCCAGTGCTTACTGCTCCCAGAGAAGACGAAACTCTCCTACTTTACATTGCGGCAACCGATCGGGTGGCTTCCACTACAATGGTGGTCGAGCGCGACGAGCCGGGCCATGCCTACAAGGTACAGCGGCCAATTTATTTCATTAGTGAGGTACTCAATGAATCCAAGACCAGGTACCCACAGATTCAGAAACTGCTCTACGCCATACTGATAACATCCCGAAAGTTGAGACATTACTTCGATGGATATCGTGTGGTGGTCATGACCGAGTATCCTTTGGGGGACATCATTCGCAATAAGGATGCGAACGGACGCATCGTCAAATGGGCAATGGAGCTATGCCCCTTTTCCTTGGAATTTGCAAGCCGTACTACAATCAAGTCTCAGGCACTCGTCGATTTCATCGTCGAGTGGACAGACTTAAGCACGCCTGCCTCTCCGAGATCCGATGAATATTGGACGATGTACTTCGATGGTTCTCTCAACATTGATGGTGTGGGAGCAGGAGTTCTTTTCGTGTCACCATCCAAGGAGCAGCTCCGGTACGTCCTCAGGATTTATTTCCCAGCGTCTAATAACGCCGCCGAATATGAAGCGTGCCTGCATGGTTTACGCATTGCAGTTGAGCTTGGTGTTAAATGTCTCTATGTCTACGGAGACTCGGCCCTGGTCATCAATCAACTCAACAAGGACTGGGACACGACCAGCGAAAAAATGGACGCATACTGCAAATCGATAAGAAAGCTGGAAGGCAGGTTCTATGGCATCGAGTACATACATGTGGTCCGGGACAAGAACTAGGCAGCGGATGCATTGTCAAAGTTAGGATCATCCCAAGTCAAAATCCCACATGGTGTATTCGTCCAAGACCTGCTCACGCCTTTCATCAAAGATGAAGATTCTACGGTTGACAAAACTCTAGATCAGCAATTAGTGGCAACGGTTCCGGCGCCGAGCACAACCGAGCCGCTTCCGACCACTCATGAGCCGGACTGGAGAACACCTTTCATCAAGTACTTAATAGATGGTAGCGGTTATATCGATCGAATAGAAAATGAGCGCCTGATGCGTCGTAGTAAGCAGTATCTGCTCGTCGATGGCAAGTTATGGCGCAAAAACGCTAAGGAGGAAATCTTGATGAAGTGTATAACCCAGGAGGAAGGCGAGCATCTCCTAGACCAAATCCACTCTGGCTCCTGCGGCAACCATGCGGCCTCAAGAACACTGGTCGGTAAGGCTTTCCGAGCAGGGTTCTATTGGCCGTCAGCAGTAGCCGACGCAGAAAAGCTAGTCCGCCGCTATGAGGGTTGTCAGTTCTTCTCCAAGAGAATCCATGTACCAGCACATGAGATCCAGACGATTCCATCCTCTTGGCCCTTCGCATGCTGGGGACTGGACATGATCGGGCCTTTCAAACTGGCTCCCGGGAAATTTACATGCGTCTTCGTGCTAATTGATAAATTTTCTAAGTGGATAGAATACATGCCTCTGGTACAGGCATCCTAGAGAAAGCGGTCACGTTCCTCGACCAGGTCATCCACCATTTCAGCATGCCCAACAGCATCATTACTGATCTGGGTACTCAGTTCACCGGGAACACTTTTTGGGACTTCTGTGATGAAAGGAGCATAGTTGTAAAATACATCTCGGTGGTGCACCCTAGAGCTAATGGACAAGTCGAGCGAGCAAATGGCATGATCTTGGACGCATTGAAGAAGAGGATGTATAGAGAAAATGATAAAGCTCCTAGAAGATGGCTTAAGGAGTTACCAGCCGTGGTCTGGGGCCTCCGAACTCAGCCCAGTCGTAACACCAGCGTCTCACCATACTTTATGGTTTACAGCGCCAAGGCAGTCCTCCCACCAGATATAGCTTTCAGATCAGCACGGGTAGAGAACTTCGATGAGGGCAAGGTCAATGAAGTACGGGAGCTAGAAGTCAACAGAGCAGAGGAGGAAAGGCTCAATTCTTGCGTACGCATGGCCAAATACCTTGCTGTTTTGCGTAGGTACTACAACAAGAACGTTAAAGAGCGTTTCTTCGTGGTCGGGGACTTGGTCCTGAAGTGGAAGACGAACCAGGCTGGTGTCCACAAACTCGCAACCCCATGGGAGGGACCCTTCATGATCAAGGAAGTCACATGTCCAACGTCTTACAGGTTAGCTCACCTAGACGGCACGGACGTACCAAACTCGTGGCACATCGACAAGCTTAGACGTTTCTATGCTTAACTACTGAGATATGTACTCCACTTGTATTTTCGATTTACTTTAATAAAGCAATTATGATTTCTCCGACCACTCTAATGTGTCACTACGAATTTTATGGTTATTCTAACTTAGCCAGTACAAGCCGACCACCACTCCTTCTACAGTTTTCAGAGCAGGTCATGTCTCCGGTTCCTCCCAACACGTGCACGGGATCCGCTCTCTACGTTGCGGGTGATCGGCAGGTCCCCCCTGGTTTGACTTGTCTGTGTCCATGTGTGCATAGGTCATATTACCTTACACTCCGACCACATGCCAACTAGGGCCCGCACAAACCCTTTGGGATGATGTGTCGAGCAAAACGGTACAACTAAATGGAACGTTAACACGTTCCCACTTAGTTACACCAACAAAAAATTTCAAGCTTAAACACGTTTTGTATAAAGCAAACAAGCTTATAATGATATACAGTTACGTTATTACAAGCTTGCCTGAAGAGGCTCAAGTTTACAATAACACAACTATGTCCTCCTTCTACAGCTCTAAGCCTATTACATTGGCTGGTCGGGGCGCATGGCATCTACTGCTCGCCGCCTCTGATACCCCACTCGAGTCTTGGGGACTCTTGCGCTAGTCGAGCTGAAGGGGATGGCCCCGCCGGTGCCTGGCTGGTCAAGACCGCAGGCTTTGTTGGTTGGCTCGCAGCTGATGGCATTTCCAGCTGGCTTATCGATAGCATACCCTGTACAGGTGCTGTCCCACCTCCACACAGGTTAATATCGCCAATTATCTTTGACGACAAGTCTAGCTGGGCCATCCGAAGCTCTTCTGCCTTGTCTGGGTCTATCTCCTTCGGGTACCCAGCCTCCAGGCGTTTGAGATCGATTAGGGGGTAGTGAGCACGCACCATGCTTAGCACATGGGCACCCGTGTACTCACCCGCCTCCTTCATGAATTCTTGGAACCATCCCCATGCTTGTTTGCATCTCTTGACCAGTCCGAGCTAGGGCATCCTTAGCTCTTCCTCTATGAGCACCGGATCGATAAGGTCGAGGACGGGCACAATGCCAGTTGCCATTTCTTGGCACCGCTTGTTCCACGTGTCCCGCTCCTCGGTGGCCTTGAGGCATCGTGCTTTCTAGTCGTCACGCTCCTTGATCATGGCCTCTAGGTGCCTCTTGGCATTGACTTTCAAAACTAAACGCAGTACAAGACATCAAACATGATGATACGACAAGGTAAGGTGGGCAATAGAATGAGAGAGGTGATCTAGAATGCTTACTTTTCAGGTCATCCTTCATTCTGGTAGTGTGGTCTTGGAGTTCAGACTGGCTGCGTGCCAGTTTCTCGTTGTCCTCCTTTCAGGCGACCACATTCTGCGGTCACACGGCTATTTTCCCCCTGGAGGCGGGTCACTTCAGCTTCTAAACCTGCATTACAGCTGTTACTACCGAGAACACAATAACACAAGTCCTGCACTTGCTATGATACGGTGAAAACTTACTTGTTCTCTCCCGCTCTTTGTTATTGAGCTGGCCGACCAGGTTTTGGTTTTGTGCTTCTCGGTCTGTCCTCTCCTGGTCGGCGGCTTCAAGTTGGCGCCGTAAGCATTCCACTTCAGCCGTCAGTTCCTTATTGGTCGCCGTGATTCCTTCAATCGGGTTGAAGCACCTTTTTCGGTATCTTGCAGTTTTCATCAAGTCCTGCATACAGACAAGCTACGTCAGATAGTTCGACTACACAACAGGGTCAAGGACTCAAGCCAAATATACCTGGACTTCTATCACTAGACGCTTGGCTGCCCGTTCGACTCTTAAGGTCTCTTCGACCTCTAGGATTTCCTCATGCTTGACCCATTCGTCGTTCCAATAGCGCGACACATATACATGTTGTCACCTATCTTGGGCATGGCCCAGGACCTCTTCCACTTCTTCCTCTTCAGCCTCCTGTTCGGGAGGTGGCGCTGGTCTGGAGTTTGCAGAATCCACGACCACCAGGGATTTTCCACGAGCCGTCGCGTCGGCAAAAACGTTATGGGCCACTTCTGGCTGCTGCTCCTCGACTAGATCTAGTTCCCTTGGCGCCATGGTATCCGCCTCAGCAGGGTTCGTGCTCGGAGCACTTGTATTCTGCTCGGTTGTCTTCTTGACCAGCTGCTCGGGGACTGGCGTCTGGTCGTCCGCCTACTAAGGCCCAGGCGGAGTCCCTACTATGGGCTCCTCCACGGCTAGCTACTAGGCAGTTTGTCCCGCCGTTGTTGGTGAAGACGTGCCGCACCCAGCTAGCTGGTCGGGGCTCTCGGTGGATGCCGATCTAATGCATCAGAGACAAATTCAGAAGATAATAGTATCCAATGCAAAATGCAAGCTTACATCAAAAATATAGATACTTACAGCTTTGACTTGTGGAATGATGTGGCGAAGGAACGTCTCCTCGACCGCCCCTGCTCTGCTTGCTCGGCAGTTTCCGACGGGACTCTTTCCACCTCCAGTACAGGCGTCGGGGTATGATGCTTGACGTTTCCTTCGTCTGTCCTCTGTGTTGCAGTGGTCGGTGCTGTGACCACTGCTGGCCCAGAGGAGCCACCTTGCTCCATCGATCCCACCTGCCTTCTCCTCTTTCGAGGGACGAGCCGGAAGATGTCCGCATCCTCTGCTTCGTCGTCTGACAGGGGGAAGATGGCTTGGCGTCATTTGCTGGCAGCCGGACACTTGCCAGCGGCTCTGGTCGATGCGTCTTCTACAGTCTCGAGTACCGCCCAGTGAATGCCGTCCGTCCTGGTGCTGGTCTGGGCAGCTGGGCCGGTAGCTTGCGGCCATTCTACACCGGGGGGAGGCGACACGAACACTGCTGCCCAGTCACGACCATTACACTAAGACACAAAATGGGGACAAACAGTTATTTTCTTGCTACAACATGACTCTACAGTTAAAAGGAGGCGTCATTTACCTTTGGGGGAGGTCGAGCTAGCTTGAAGGCGTGCTCGATGGCGTTCAGCACGACATAATTGGGATCGGCCAGGTTGAACAACTCTCCAATCCTGGCCTTGATTTCCATCTTGTCGAGCGGCTCTTTCCTGGTCCTCGTTGGATCAGCGCCTCCTTGGTACTCGAAGCTAGGATGAATCCTTTTCTGGTAGGGCTGAATTCTTCAGCTGATGAAGTTGTCGACCACGCTTGGGCCATCAAGCCTTCCCTACGGGATCATCCCGAGCAGTTCGGTGATCTACTCCAAGTTCTCGGGCTTCTCCGACCAGCTATTCTTCTTCTCTGGAATCAGCCCCACGCGCACAGAGTGATGGTGTTCGGCTCTTCACGGATGTAGAACCACTTCTTGTACCACTCGTCCAATGAGGTGTTCCAGGGGCAGTGCAAGTATTGAGCCTTCATGCCGTCACGTAGGTTCAGGTAGACGCCTCCGGCGATCTTCGAGCCACCGCTCCCTTTCTTCCGAAGACAGAACAGGTGGCGAAAGAGGTCGAAATGGGGCTGGAAGCCACCATAAGCCTCGCAGAGATGGATGAAGGTGGAGACAAGAAGAATCGAGTTGGGATGCAGATTGCAAATCCCAATCTTGTAGTACAAGCAGAGACCCTGAAGGAAAGGGTGCACTGGAATCCCAAAACCCTATTTGAAGAAATCTTCAAAAACCACAATCTCACCCGGTTGTGGATCGGGGAAGCTTTCTCCTTCCGGCGCGCACCATCCAGCGAGTGCCTTGTTGTGGAGCACCCCCATGGCGACGAGGTCTTCGATGGTCTGCTCGTTGCTCCACGACTTCCACCACTCTTTCGCCATGATTTCGCCTTTCTTCTGGGCGTCTCTCCTCGCCATTAGTCTGTCCTTTCTAGGGGGGTGGATGCGGTGGTGAGGGGATTTGGCGATGTTTATCGGAAGAATAGGGTTTGGCAAGAGGAAGACGAAGGTGATGGCGGCGAATGACAATGGGGAACGGTGACAGTAACTTGCTAGATCTACATTATAAATAACAAAAAGTTCCGTTGTTTCGTCCGCCCGAGTTTCTTGGGAGACGTGCGCACGCGCAGCGGACGGTTGTTCACATCGCCTCGAGATCTATGCCAATAAACACGCCCCTTTGTTTACAGTGTACGCGCCTCTTCACTGATAAAGTTAGAGGGCCCACACTGATGCACCTCTATACAGGTGCCAAGCGACAATTTGCCAGAAAGAGTAAGAGGGCAGAATGCCGTGCTGTACCTATTTGCTTTTTTGACCAAGATGTGTCAGTTTGGACTTGACAGAGTACGGCGACAAATAAATACACCAAATAATAGTACAAGCGGCACACGCGATAATGGATTGTCCAGACCACTACTATGCTCGGGGACTGACTAGACCACTCCCGTGCTCGGAGATTACTCCGACCACGGTGACTTTTCCGACCATTACCGTACTCAGTAAATGCTGTGACCAATGCTGTGCTCGGTGACTTTCCCGGCCACTATTCGGAGTTCACTCTCCTTGGCTACATGTGATTTATACTCACATATAGTTAAGAGACATTTCTTTAGACCTTGCTACAAGGCTCATACTTCACCTTCCAGCAAGCTCAGGGACTATGTCAGTACGATGCACCTGCCGGTGCATCTTGTTTTGCCTGTACGGCAATTGGATTTTTAACGTCAGTGGAATTTCTTTTTAGACCCTGGCACCACGTGCCTACGTCACCTACTACCAGGCTTGGGGACTAAGTGGGCACACCTCACCTTGTGGTGAATGTGTTTGTCCACTCGACCTCTGTGCTTTGAATGATTGTAAGGATTATTAATGTGCTCGGGGACTCCCCCGACCACTGCTTGAATAATGGTTTTCCTTGGCTACATGTGATTTATACTCACATATAGTTAAGAGACATTTCTTTAGACCTTGCTACAAGGCTCATACTTCGCTTTCTAGCAAGCTCGAGGACTACGTCGGTACGATGCACCTACCGGTGCATCTTGTTTTGCCTGTACAGCAATTTAGTTTTCAACTAAACTAGGAATTCTTTTTAGACCCTGGCACCACGTGCCTACGTCATCTACTACCAGGCTCAGGGACTAAGTGGGCACACTTCACCTTGCGGTGAATGTGTTTGTTTACTCGACCCCTACGCTTCTGATGTTCAAGGACGTTATGCTTCCAGACCACTTACATTTCTTTTTAGAAATACAAGTGGGCACACTTCTCAGGACAAGGAATCTTTTTCTTTTTTCGGAAGAGCACCATATATTCTTTGGACAACCTACTTCTCCGGTGATGACGGTGGTCAAAGGCATCAAGGGCTCAAGCCTCACTTGTCGGAGAAGGTTAAAATGGCATGTCACAGCATAATACATTATGCTCGGGGACTAGCTGTGGGGGTATTAACCCCTATACCCTTACGGCTAAGCTTGGGCTAGCCCGGATCGATGAGTTCGGTCCACCCGAAAGGTGACGTGCGGCCTAGTTAACCTGATCGGAGTCCCGCACAAGGAATCAAGATGGATTTGGTGACCAAGCAGGATCCTGGTCGGTTAGAATAGGAATCCTTATCCGGCCACATATGGCAATTGTAACTAACTAGGATTAGTATCTAGATCTGTAACCCTGCTCCTTAGACTATATAAGGCGGGCAGGGGACCCCTCTAAAAAACATCTCTCATTGACATACAGCAATACAAAATCAGACGCAGGACGTAGGTATTACACCTTCTCGGCAGCCGAACCTAGATAAAGCCTTGTGTCTGTGTTGCGTCACCGTCTTGTTTGGGGCTTGCGCATCTGTCTGCCGATAATCTACTACCTTGGGCATACCCCTAGGTAGACTGCCGACCATATTTCGTCGACAGGGATCTACTGATGTGTTCTTCTCAGTAGCTTCTGACGTCAATGCCTTGGTCTTCCCTTTGGCCTCCAACATATTTGCTGGAAAAGGGTGTTGATCAATTTTCATCGGCTTCTGGGCCTTGGAAGTACCAAACTTAATTCTCCCAGATTCAATAGCCGATTGTAACTGTTGCTTGAACACCTTGCACTCATTTGTACTATGTGAAGTTGCATTGTGCCATTTGCAGTACAAGATCTTCTTCAACTCTTCTGCCGATGGGATCACATGATTAGGTGACAGCTTAATTTGGCCCTCTTGAAGCAGAAGATCAAATATCTTGTCGGCCTTGGTGATATCAAAGGTAAACTTTTCTGGCTCTTTCTGACCAAAGGGACAAGATATCGGCTTTTTATTCTTAACCCACTCAGCTAAGTCGATAACTGGTTCTTCATCAGAATCAGAATCTCCTACTTCTTCAACAAATGATACTTTTTTACTCCAATTCTTTTTAGGTTCAAAAACCCTAGTATCTTGATCAGAGATCCTTTGCACAAGATGACTGAGGCTTTCAAACTCCTGAGAAATATATCTGTCTTTAAGATGTGGCAATAACCCTTGGAAAGCCAGATCGGCAAGCTGCCGATCATCCAGCACCAGGCTATAGCACTTATTTTTTACATCTTGTAGCCTTTGCACAAAGCTTTCTACCGATTCATCATTACGCTGTCTCAATTTTACTAAATCGGTAAGCTTCTTTTCATGGATTGCAGCAAAGAAATACTTATGAAATTGTTTTTCTAGATCAGCCCAAGTAATAATAGAATTTGGTGGTAATGAAATGAACCATGTAAATGCCGATCCAGACAAAGATGATGAAAATAATCGAACTCTTAATTCATCTCTGCTAGCTGCCTCTCCACATTGAATAATGAAGCGATTGACGTATTCTATTGTTGATGTATCATCTTGCCCAGAGAATTTAGTAAAATCTGGTACCTTGTACTGATTTGGGAGAGGAATTAAATCATATGCAGGAGGGTATGGAGTCCGATAAGAATAAGTATTGACCTTGGGCTTTATCCCAAACTGATCCTTCATAATTTCTGCTATCCTATCGGCCCAAAAAGCATCAGCCTCCTGATGACGAACCGGCTGAATTTCTACGGGAGGTGCTTGCTGATATCCCTCCACATATCTTTGTGGCCCACGATCTCCAGCAATCGGCATATTTGCCGTTACTTGTGGTCCATTAACCTATTGAAAAGGATTCATCGGTTGAGCTGCCGATGCTTGATTCTGGAAACCAGCTTGCATATGACCTTGTTGAATCCCTACAACCTGTTGATTTTGCTGAATTGTATGTTGAACAGGTAACTGTCCTGACCAACCATTATTAGAACTCATCGGTACAAAACTTACTGATGGCTGGTAATTTGCTGATATTGTTGGATAATTATAACCAGCTTGAGGTATGAACTGAACCCCAGTTTGACTCATAACAGGGGCTTTCTGCTGCATCGGCAGTAAGCTTGCCGATGGATTTGAACTAGGTGTTTGAACCAAAGGCATCTGGAAACCTCCTGGAGTTGGTTGCACAGTAGTTGCTATGGCATATTGAGGCACTTGAGCCATCGGCGAAATAGCCGATGGTATAGGAGCTTTTCCTACTGCATCAAACACTTGAGGTAACCCAGGATTGAAAGCAGATGACTCTAGAGGCATACCATATCCCCACCAATTAGCAGGAATCTGGCTATTCTAAGACACAGGGCCTAACATAGCTAATGTCGCTAGATCTGTATTAAGCTGAACTCGTCCTCCTGGTAGTACCGGATCTGATCGTATCGGTGTAGATTGAATATTAGGTAAGCCTACCGATACAAGAGGAGAAGTAACTTCTGTACCCACAACGGCCGAGGGAGCCGATGGAGTATTAACAGATGCCGGCTCTGGTTGGTGATAGGCAAGCCCAACGTAATGCTGTGACGCTTGTCCTTCTTTGAGAGTTCGAACCACAGCATTATGAACAGTATTGGACAGTACATTGGAATGATTAATCAAAGCATGATTTACTGCAGAATTAACCATCTCTTGAAGTTTACCAAGATTGGAATCAAAGGTAACCAGCTGAGGCAACGGCAAATCTTGCTTCTGGATGACTTGTCCACTCTTGTTCAGGCTAAACAATTTCAGACAAAGCTGCCTGTATTCTTCTACAGCCTTTTCCATAGCCTGCCTCTGCTCTTCTTTAAGATCTTCTTCTAATACCGCGATAATGTTCCCTGAATCGATCTCGGAATTGAACATATTGATCGGATTGATTGGTCCCACCGAGCGTGCCAAAAGATGTGTTGATGCAAAAGTGGATCTGCAAACACAAAGGGCTAATACCCGAATCAATATCCAAAGCGTGCCAGTCGATTTGACCTGTTAATCGACAAGGATGAAGATACGAGCACTTTGGTCCTGACAACAGCGATACGCCCGGAAGTCACGGCCAAGAGGTACTCACACGGAACTCGAGAATCGCCGAAGGTCGCACTGAAGCTATGCAACTCGCCGAATCAATGAGAACTCGTAAAAAAAGGAAAAATATGCAAATTGACGAAGTCGCCGAAAAGTAAGTAGATGCAAATAGTAGTAAAAATTGGTTTTGATATTGATTGATATATCTATTACATTGCCCCTCAATCTATATTTATACCCTGATCTAAAGAGACATAACCAAACACAACTAGGACACCAAGTCCACATCTAAGGAAACACGCGACTCTTACATGAATCATATTCTAACAAATATAGAAAAGGAAATCAACTCCTATCTATTTCCCTGTCTACCTCGATTACGATGGAAATCTCACCGACCTCCTCTCCATCGGCATACTTCCTGTTCCATCGGCAGTAGTCTTCAAGCCTTCCTTCATCGGCATCGACAATAACATTTCCAACCTTATCGGCAACGCCCAAGTCTAAATCAACCTCTCCATCGATCACCACCATTCATCGGCAACCATCTTTACAAGCTGAGTTTCATCGGCTGTCAGTGCATACAGTAACTTTCCTCCTACCGATTAGCCCACTCTGATCATTTTGACACGTGCAAAAAACGGTGTCAACAATCGCACGCAGGCGAATCTGGTCGGCTTCCTTCATTTCTTTGATGTCTTCATCGGCAGCACCCTCCACAGGCTTGAGTTTTTTCTTCACGGCCAAGGCTTTGCGAGCCTGGATGTCTCTTTCTTGCTGAAGGGCTTTGATGGCATCGGGTAGCTGGCTTTCTTCTTGTTGGGTATGAGTTAAGGCTACCTCGACTTCTTTCAATTCAGCCAATAGAGCCATCCTCTTTGCCGATAAATCTAAGATTTTCTGCTTAAGTTCAACGCCCGAAGTCTGCAAGTTGCCGATGCCCTTGTGCTTCTTATCGGCAATCTATTTCAGTTGTAGCATCTCTTCTTTGAGTTGAGCCTGAGCTGCTCTATCGGCAATGCGTTGAGCAGCCCATTGATATTGCAGTTGGCGGCTTTCTAAATGGGCTGCTGGGAAGAGTGCTTCTTCAACATCGGCAGGGACCTGGCCACAGATTGTTTTGAAAATTGCCTTTGTGGGGTCCGAGTCATCTACCAGTTACGCGGTATCCTGCTGTAACAAGTCCAGGAGAGCTTCCAACTTGGACTTAATTTCTGCCGATATTGTTCCCAGTGCAAGGGAAGAACTTGTTTCCTCTCCATCATCGTCAGAAACGTCAATGGCAAAGGAAAATAGGCTGTTTGGGGAGTCTTGTTCCTGAGAAAAAGAAAAAGGGGCCAGTTAAGGATAAGTATGAATCTTATAAATCGACTAGGTCAATCGGCTTACCTATTTCAAGGCAATTTCCTGTACTTGGCTGGAGGAAGTAGCCTAAAGTATGCCATGTGGAGGATCGGCTGAGCTTGCCGATGGGATATCCTCTGTGGCCTCATCGGTGGTTGGCCCTTGGGGTATGATGACCGATGGTATGTCCTATATAGGAGGATTAACTGCTTGCTCAGTTGCATCGACTGATTCTGGCCGGCTTGCAGACGTTAGGGCAGATGTGGGGATCGGCATGGACTTCTGTCGTTTTGGCTGTGCCTCGGCATCTATTAAGGCTTTGCACTTTGCTTGGGCCTCAGCAACAGTTGGCTGGGGGGCATCGGCACTTGTTGGTTATGGAGCTTGAACATCTGGTATGCTTGCCGATGTACCCATTTGTTGCTGCAAAACAAGTGTAAGGTATGATATTTAACAGATAAAATGTAAAATCAAAGGAATACCTCTGAAGGTTTGTCAGAGGTAGTGGTGCTTGATGTCGGAAGAATTGCCGATGACGATCTAGCAGCGGCTCTTACACCCTGATGATTAATGTTAATACAGTTTGTGATCGGCATGAGTAGAAATAAACAGGGTTGTTACCTTGAATGCCTTGATCAGGGTTGTAGCAGTAGCCAATGGAGTGGCCCTAGCTGTAGCCAATTTGGACTTGGAGGTGATGGTCTTGGCATGGGTCTTCTGGTGAGTCAAAGCAGCTAAGGTGGGGGCGTTGTAGCTAATCGGTGATATCGGGGAAACAGGCCGAAGATCGAAGGGTTTCCCACTTTTGCTCATAGATGGTGCTGGGTTGTTAACCTATCACGAGAAAGTTAGTTACCGATATATGAAAGGAAAAAGCAGAAGGGAGTTAAAAGAAACTTACTGCGTCATCGGGAATGGCGTATTCAGGGTCGATCATGTGCCGATATGTGTGAGCAGATGTTGCAAACAGTTGTTCCCTCCACTCTCGCCACCATTGCTTATATAATTCAGTGATGAAAGATGTTGGCGTCCAGATGGATATATCGACATCTGTGGTATCGGCATCAGGGGAGAGTCGCACTACCCTGCTCCAATCTGTTCCGTAGGTGATTGTTTCTCTGGGTTTGATCACATCGGCAAAACAAAGTTTGATTGGCAGTTGCCCAAAAGCCAATTGATGGGATACTACCGATGGATTGTAAAATTCATACGTGATATTGGTGTTTTTCCCGCTACCGAATGTGTTTACTGGGATTGCCCTGGGAGTAATGATGGCCATCATGAGTTCATTATCCTGATTTAGAGTGTCATCGACAAAGTTGAAAAGAAGGGGGAATCTATTTTCTTCGTCAATATAAGGTACCCAGGCCCTATGATCACGAGAAAGACCATTGTAGAAGCTTTGGAAGAATCTGCCGATCTGGTCTTCATTGGCCTCTGTTCCAGGGAGGACAATTATGGCTTCACCAAAATTGAGGGGTGAGCGTGTTGCCGATTCCTCATCCCCAAGCACGTGGTCTTCAGCAATTTCTCGTGGGAATTGTTGGGCAAAGAAGTCCCATTGCAAATGTTTGTGCATATGGGCATTCAGCCACATATTGATAAACCACCACGGGCCTCCTAAGTTGCCGATGGGTTCGCCAAGCAAAAGTTTCTGAGACACTTGATGAAGAAGATGATAAGTGGAGCTCAGAAGGTATCAGCCAAGAGGGAACCTTACACCATTGGCCAAGAGTTCAGCCGCGGGGAGGAAGGCGTTGGTTGGTCCTACTGATCGACCACAGAAGATAAATTTTTCTAACCACATATTCAAGAATGTGGCATGTTCCCTCTGGTTAACTGTCCCGGTCCTCTGGCATTCTTGAATACATCCCGTCCAACCGCCGATATTGCGGGTATTCACCCTATATTTAGATTTTCTGCCATAGATGGAGCCTTCATCGGCAGTTGAAATGTCCAAGCCAGTGAGCATGTAGACATCGGCAAGTGTGGGAGTAGCTGGGCCATGTCCAAACATAAAAGTGTTTGTTGTGTCTGACCAGAAGTAAGCAGCTGCAATCATCATTGACTCGTTCTTTTGCATATCGGCAATGGATAGCCTAATGCATTGGTCTAGCTTCCGTTCTGCCCAGTGTACTTGCATCGACCTGTTGACCCTCAAGTACCAATCTTTCCACCCTTTGGTGGTTTTGGGCCAAGATCAGAATGTATCTTTCCATAAATTCAGAGAGAAATTTTGGGCTCTAAAAGGGATTCTGTTAACCTCTGCATTAATCAGATCAGTTGGATCTGGGTTGCCCATTGGTCCTAGGCATTGGAAATGCGGCTGATCGGTTGGAATAACTAATTTGTTGCGAAGTTCCTAAGTTTAGAGGATCCGAAGAACAAAGAAAAAGAGAAAAAATTACCAACTGTATGAACTCGCAAAGACCAGAGGAATCGAGGTAAAAAGTAACGGAAGTGGAACGAACCGCAGGGACGTCGAAGTTGATTGCCATTATCTTGAGGTAGATGGGGGCACGAGCTAGAGACTCGAGGTTGACGCTGGAGAAAAGTTCTTGTTGGTTGAGGTCGCGCAGTTGTTCGTCGGAGTCGCCGCCGAAAAGAGAGAATGCCAAAGATTGGAGTCTGAGGGTAGAAGACGAGCGTTCCAGAGAAATCTATTTATAAACCGCTTGGAGTAAGGGTATTCTGGACTTATCTCTATGCCGCGCGCATGTGGGTCGAGGTGGTTCAGATGGATATGGTAACTGTTCGCACGATAATCAAAGGATTGTACAGATGATTTGATGGCAAGTAATCATGACTTGGAAGAGATCTCGGTACAGGGTATTTTAATTCTGAAAATGGCGGCATTATTATGTTAGGATCTTGCCGATGGATTATTGTTTCGGTATCTTAACCATAATCAGGGCAAGAGTGGTTGGAAATTGTGCGATATTTACTGAGGTGCGTGAATCAGGACTAGATTTGATTAGATTTGATAACAGATCAAGTTTTGGCTTGGAGGATGAGTTACGGTAATTGGGCAAAGGCAAATGTTATCTGGAGTAAATTTCGGAGCATTAATGGTTTTATACTCCGAAATTAGGGGGCATGTGCTGACACCGTTTTTTTGCACGTGTCAAAATGATCAGAGTGGGCTAATCGGCAGGAGGAAAGTTACTGTATACGCTGATAGCCGATGAAAATCAGCTTGTAAAGATGGTTGCCGATGAATGGTGGTGATCGATGGAAAGGTTGATTTAGACTTGGGCGTTGCCGATAAGGTTGGAGATGTTATTGTCGATGCCGATGAAGGAAGGCTTGAAAACTACTGCCGATGAAACAGGAAGTATGCCGATGGAAAGGAGGTCGGTGAGAATTCCATCGTAATTGAAGCGGACAGGGAAATAGATAGGAGTTGATTTCCTTTTCTATATTTGTTAGAGTATGATTCATATAAGAGTTATGTGTTTCCTTAGATATGGACTTGGTGTCCTAGTCGTATTTGGTTGTCTCTTTAGATCAGGGTATAAATATAGATTGAGGGGCAATGTAATATATCAATCAATATCAAAACCAATTTTTACTCCTATTTGCATCTACTTACTTTTTGGCGACTTCGTCAATTTGCATATTTTTCCTTTTTACGAGTTCTCATTGATTCGGCGAGTTGCATCGCTTCAGTGCGACCTTCGGCGATTCTTGAGTTCCGCGTGAGTACCTCTTGGCCGTGACTTCCGGGCGTATCGCTGTTGTCAGGACCAAAGTGCTCGTATCTTCATCCTTGTCGATTAACAGGTCAAATCGACTGGCACGCTTTGGATATCGATTCGGGTATTAGCCCTTTATGTTTACAGATCCACTTTTGCATCAACAAACCTCCCGAGCATCAGCAGCTCCTCGCCATTGTCGAGGGCAGGTGAAGCTGAAGCCAGAGAGGGAACCTGTGCGGCTGCAAGCAGTAGCGGCAGCAGAGCGAGAGCCATGGAGGAGGACGAGTGCATGGCAGCCATATGGACGCTTGGCTAGAACCTGGTTCCTTTATATAGGCGATAGATCTCACTTGTTGATGTCCTCTCGGTCTGCTGTTTTTCTTTGCCTCTTACCACTTGACCATAGGAAACAAAGACTCTAGGTGGTGTTTTAAGCAAGTATGTCAGATGGTAATACAAATTAGTAAGTACCTCTCATACCAACGCGACTACATGTAGAGCACACCTAGTTTTTTAAGATAAGGAATAATAGTTTCTCATCATTTCTAAAAAAATAAAAAATCCCTTTATGCTAAAATAGATATTTTGGAGCGAGAAATTTACTTGTAGCTCAAAAAAAGTTACGTCCACATCATGAAAATGTTACATTAGTAATTAATCACAAAATTATATGCTACTATGAGGCACATCTTACATCCTGATATCGACAACTTACATCCAAGTTATATAAAACAACAAATTACATCCAAGTTATAAAAAATAGCAACTTACATCCATGGATTACAAAATTACATCTTCTCATGCCATTATGATCCGTACTTTCCTATTATCCACAAGTTAAATCGATGGACTACAAAGTAAATTTTTTATATGTGCATGTTACATATACAGACTATAAAATCAATTTTTTATTTGATGCGCAAGTTACATCAATTGACTATAAAGTTACTTTTTTTACATCCATGAACTTTGAAATTATTTTTTCTGTTAGATGCCCAAATTACAACTGCGGACTATAAAGTTACCTTATTTGTAAGATCTGCATGTTATAGAGATGACTTATGAAATTAAACTTTTTAGATGTTATTGGAACAAATTTTAAGGAGCAAATTTCCGCATACCAGATATAACTTAGTGTGTGATAACCTAGTAGAGATCAGAAAAATGTTAGTTTTTCATTTTCCATTATATGAAACCTCTACTATAGGCGTGCATCCATCTCTGAAACCATTAATTGATGTAACTTTGCCATGAATGAGTAAGACAAAGTTGGTTGGTTTGTTATATGATTCTCGATAGACATGCATCAGATAATTATTGTAAGCACATGTAAGTAACCATTAATTAATGATACGGGCTAGACTGGGAGTACAGTAAGGAGTAGTCATGCGTCCATCTCTGATTGATTGTGCAGAATATTTGATCATGTTGAAGGGAATTGACCTGCTTTAATCCATGATCCATCTATCTCTTGATATATGCCAACTCGGCAAAATCAATTCATGAGAGTGCAGATCGACAATTGATCTCTGAAACCTCTCATCCAGCGTACTGCATCCTGGAGAAGACAATGATGTGGGGGACCCAGCAATCATGGAGTGAATTTGAAGGGCAGAATTTTATTTTTTTTTAAAAATATATTTCACGCTCATGTTTTTTTCTCCCAAAAATGCATATTAAATAACTAAATTAGTCCAATGTGTAGTGTTTGTCTAGCTCACAACAACAATCAGCTTGATTGTTTGTTGTTGCCGCCGGCGGAGTAGTTTCTTGTACATATTTGTAACGCTAGTATATATAAAGCATAATAACTAATGTATCTACGAAAAGTCAAAAATTCAGGTGTTCGATAATCTAAAAAGGTTTGAAATTTTCATAGTTATAAGGACCATCATCTGAACGCAAATCTTGCTATGAAGCATAGGCACAAAAAAAGCATGCACTGGAATCCTACCTTGCTATATATGAAGAAGAAGAACCATTCTTGAGTTTTTCTTTAGCTTTCCCCAATTGTTATATATTTTGAACCCAAATCCTACCTTGCAGCAATTGTTTCAGCACGTGTCAAGGGACCACACGTATTTCAGCAAATATAGTAGATGATATATTAGAAAAATGAGTATCTTGTAAGGGACCGTGACGCCTAAGAGTGGAGGTTGAATTAGACAATTTAAAACTTTAACTCTAAACTATAGCTTTTTTTCTAACCTTAGCAAAACCTATGCAAAGGATAAACTATCTAAATGTACAACTACAGTTTTGTTAGTGTGTTGCTATCTCTACCGCAAAAGAAGCTATGCAAACAATATAAATGCGGAGGCTAAAGAGTAAGATAGAGATATACAAACTCCCATCGATGACTCCGGTATTGTTACCGAGGTATCGAGAAGCACGCAAGCTTCCCCCTAATCATCGTTGGAGCCCCTCGCAAGGAATCCCTCGCAAAGACCAAGCGCCCGGTCGGGTAACTCCGTGGATAGCCCCGGGCCTTCTTCACGTGCAAGTGGGTCTCCGGTGTGCCTTCCGGCAAGCCTCTCCCGGACCGCTCCTCGCCGTCTTCACTATCAAGCTTCCGACCGAACTGCCGTGGGCCTTGTTCCCTCTGGTACACGGTGGCGGCCACACCATAAATGCAGTTGGTGTGATCTCGTAAGACTATAAGTCCCTCCGATGTACAACAATGGTGTGCGCAAGCACCGAGTGGTAAGAGGTGTGCAAACCTCACTAAACACTAGGCCTAAACCTAGAGCAAGCGCATAAGCGGTGGTCTAATCAACCTAAGCACTTCGCAAAGCACCTACGCTAATCACCTAATGAATTACTAAGCACTATGCAAGTGGAGATCACTAAAATGGTGTATTAACACCCTTGATATGTTTCCTCAGTTCTCCACCTCTCAAATGGCCGGTTGGGGGGGGTCTATTTATAAGCCCCACTGAGAAAGTAGCTGATGGGGACGAAACCCATCTTTCTGCTACTGACCGGACGCTTCTTTCGTCCTGACCAGACACATCCGATCGTTCCGACCGTTGAGCGTGCGCGTTGATCGGACACAGGGCTGAGTTCGATCATCACCGATCGGACGCGTCCGGTCGCGCTGGTGCTGCTCTAGAACCTCTCTAGACTCAGATCGGATGCTGCACTTTGTGCGTCCGGTCATCTAGTGTCGCCATGTCCGGTCACGCTGAGTTGTTGCCGAGATGATGAATAGTGCTATCATCACGTTCGGTCATGTTTCTTCTTCAGCGTCCGATCGTCTGCTGACGCTTGCTGTTGCCGCACAACTTGATCGGACACGTCCGGTCACTCATAGGGCCACATCCAGTCACCTCTGCCGGGCTCGATTCTTCGACGATCTTGCGTCTGGCTTGGTTTCCATCTTCGTGCTTGGACTTTGCTTGACATCTTGGGTCTTCTCTTGTGCTTCTAGGGTCTTGCTTATGGTGTTGATCGTGGGATCATCATATCGCCTTCGTCCAAGTCACGTCTTGCACCCTATTGAACTACAAAACAATTACTTGTAAATTTATTAGTCCAATTTGGTTGTATTGGTCATCAAGCACCAAAATCTAAAGTAAATGGGCCTAGGGTCCATTTTCCTTACAATCTCTCCCTTTATGGTGATTGATGACAACACGACCAAAGCAAGGAAATCATAAAATTTTTGGAATTTTAAAAACTATTTACTTGCTAGGATGCAATGCAAAAGGGCAAGGTTATATGAAGCTAAAAGATACCACATGTAAAGCTAAACGATACCACATGTAAACATCTTTGAAAACTTATCTTGCCCTTGCAAATATCCCCATGTGGTATTATGGATTTAAGCCTCCCCCTAACTCCATAATCCACTATCCTCCCTTTCTTGGACCATTAGCACCTTGTAAATTATTATGATCGGGCTTGCTTTTGGTCCTACAAATTCTCCCCCTTTGAAATCAAACACCGAAAAGGAAGACATTAGTAGCACAAGGGAGGATCAAACTTTATGATCCTTTTGTATGTGAGTGAAATAGATCACAAAATTTGACTCTCACATTACATAGACTAAGCTCCCCCTAAATATATGCATACATATGATAGAAATGTAGTTTATGCATAATTAGCAAATTAATGCTTCAAAGGAGTTTAATCTATATAAAACATGGAGAAAGTATATAAATACCAAAGTGAAATCAACATGATGATATCGGTTTAGAAATACCACATGTGGAAACCAATTTGATTTATACCACTTGCAATAGGTGGTGGATACTTGAAGTATGATGCTTAACTCCGGGGACTCCATTTTCCTTGCAATGAGACTACTATACACATGATAAGCTTGAAAAAGGTGTTAGTCTCAAAACATCCAAACTTGTAGAGTAACCTCTCCCTAAATTTGTGCACACAAGTATGGAAGAAGGAGACATGCACATTGATTTTAGAATAAAAAATACCACTTGAAAGATGACATCACATGAATGTGAGAATCATTTTTGAAATTGATATTCAGGAGAAATTATCTACAATTTGGACTTTGGCACATATTAGATGAACAATTGTAAACAAGCTATGTGCCGTGCTCCTAAACAATTAAACCATGTAGGTTTGCTCCAAGGGTTAAGAGTGAAACCGAGCAAGCCTACCATAAGATATACCTAGTGTATGCAAGACAAAAGATTAAACATGCAAATACAAACCTAGGCATGAAAAGGAACTAGATGCTAATTGAAATTGCAAGAAATTAAATCTAGTTACCTAACATAGGAAGGAGAATTTGGGTCTATAGTATTCACTAACACACTTGGCAATTGCCTTGTCCATACTGATGCACCCCATGAAATGCACCCATACTTTGCCAAGTCTCCAAATTTCCCAAAGTCCATCGGACTTCTCACTTCCCTTTCAGGATCCAAACCTTCTTGGTCCTCTTCATGTTGGAAATGATCTCCTTTGGCACCCAAATGCGTTTGGTCCTATTGTGGGCTTGCTTGTTCACCTTGATGGCCACCACCTTGTCATTTTTCCTCTTTTTCAAGAGATAAGGTGTGGAGTCCTTTTTGTCCACCTTGTTGGTGTAGGTGTTGGAGAGCTTGCTTGTTTCCTTTTTGTTTTTCTCTTTCTTCTTAGCTCCTCCCCCATTCTTCACCTTGCACTCATAGGACTTGTGGCCTTCCTTGTGGCATACGTAGCAGACCATAGTTTGTCCTTCATCAAGCTTCTTTACTCCCTTGATAGTGTTATCTTGATGAAGTTGGGCTTGCTCCGTCTTGCCTTTCACTTGAGTCAGGTCCTTGGTGAGGCGAGCCACTTCTTGCTTGAGTTGCTCATTCTCCATTGTAACCACTTGTGTGCATGTATCTACAACAACTTTCTCAACACAAACTTGGTTGAACAAGGGTGAGTCTAAACATAAATCATTGGCATCCTTTTTAGACATGTCAAAGATAGACCTTTTCTTTTTAGGTGCCGCGGTGGGGGTAGTACCGATGGCTTTAAGATTAGCAACTTTATTTGTTAGCTCATCACAATGTTTGCACATAGTTTCCATTTTAGCAAGCAAACTTTTATAAGCATTTTGTGAGCTAGCTAACTTTTTCTTTAATTTTTCATTTTTCTTTACAAGTTGCTCATCATCTATTGTGCAATTATTTATGTTTGCACTAGTCTCAAGTTGCTCAATTTTAGTAGACAACTCCATATTAAGATTGGCAAAAGTTTCATATTGTTCAAGCAAAGTAACATAAGCTTGTTGTGAGCTATCTAGTTTTTCTTTTAATTTTTTAAGCTTCTTTTGTTGACTAGTGCAAACTTTAGCAAAGTTAAGATTTTCTTGCACAACTTCATCATAAGAAGGTAGCTCATCATCACTATCACTATCATTGTCACTATCACTAGGGATAGGCTTTTTGTTACCTCGTGCCATAAGGCACACACGTGAGGTGCTTGATGATGAGTGCTTGTGCCCGCACCTCTTATGGTGATCTTCTTCTTCACTTGAAGAATCATCCCATGACCTTATTGATGTGAGGGCTTTGCCCTTGCACGCCTTCTTCTTTGTCTTGGGTGTGGGCTTGTTTGGATAAACTTTCACATAGTGCCCCAACTCACCACATCCATAGCATCCTTTCTTTCTTTGCTCATTTCTTTGATTGGTGAAGATGAAATCTTGAATTTGGATGGGCACACCCTTGACATTGAGTCTTTGGATCATCTTCTCCACCTTATTGATAAGTTTAATTGATTCTTCATCAAGTTTGGAGGTGGAGGAGGAAGATTGATCATCATCACTTGAATCATCATCATCATCATCTATCTTCTTCTTCTTCTTCTTCTTCTTCTTCTTCTTCTTCTTCTTCTTCTTCATCATCATCATCATCTTCACTTGAGGAGCTTGAGCTTGAGCTTGTCTCAACTTGCTTGCCCTTCATCTTCTTTTTCTCACTACATACGAGAGCTTTGCCTTTGCTTGACTGAAGAGGCTTCTTCTTGACCCATCTTCTGTGACATTTCAAATGCCACTATCTTGCCAATGACTATGGCTGGGGTCATGATGCTAAGTCCTCCATGTTGTGAAGGATGGTGATGATGCTTGCATATTTCTTTTGTGGTAGCACAGAGATAATCTTCCTCATGATGTCCACATCATCTAGCTTCATTAATCATATTGAATGGAGCTCATTGATAATTAGATTTCAAATGAGAATACATATCATGAACAAGCTCATCATCATTCATTTTAAAGGAATCATAATTTTGTTTAGCTAGACAATGTTTTTGCTCACGGACATTAGTTGTGCCATCATGGAGCTCTTGGAGTTTTAACCAAATTTCATGTGCTGTATTTAAAGTGAGCACTTGGTTAAACGCATCCATGCTAAAAGATTCAAACAAGCAATTTTTAGCTCTAGCATTGAGATGAATTTCTTTTTCTTCACTCTTTGTGGGTTTATCGAGATTCTTAATGGGTTTCATCCAGTCACGAGTGACTCTCCAAACATCCAAATCTATCGCCTCAAGGTGACAAGCCATTCTAGCTTTATAGTAGGGGAAGTTAGTACCGTCAAAGTGCGGAGGTCTAGAGGTATCCATCCCAACCACTCTAAAAAGCGTCGGCTCAACGGTGGTGAAGCCAAAGGTCCAAATTGAGCCAACCGGCTCTGATACCACATGTAAGGGACCGTGACGCCTAAGAGAGGGGGGGTGAATTAGGCAACTTAAAACTCTAACTCTAAACTATGGCCTCTTTTTCTAACCTTAGCAAAACCTATGCAAAGGATAAACTATCTAAATGTACAACTACGGTTTTGCCAGTGTGTTGCTATCTCTACCACAAAAGGAGCTATGCATACAACTGTAAATGTGGAAGCTAAAGAGTAAGGTAGAGATATGCAAACTCCCATCGATGACTCTGGTATTGTTACCTGAGGTATCGAGAAGCACGCAAGCTTCCCCCTAGTCCTCGTTGGAGCCCCTCGCAAGGAATCCCTTGCAAGGGCCAAGCTCCCGGTCGGGTAACTCTATGGATAGCCTCGGGCCTTCTCCACGCACAAGTGGGTCTCTGGTGTGCCTTCCGGCAAGCCTCTCCCTAGACCGCTCCCTGCCGTCTTCACTATCAAGCTTCCGGCCAAACCGCTGCAGGCCTTGTTCCCTCCGGTACACGGTGGCAGGCCACACCATAAACGCAGTTATTGTGATCTCGCAAGACTACAATCCCCTCTGATGTAAAACAATGGTGCACGCGAGCACCGAGTGGTAAAAAGTGTGCAAACCTCACTAAACACTAGGCCTAAACCTAGAGCAAGCGCATAAGCGGTGGTCTAATCAACCTAAGCACTTCGCAAACACCTACACTAATCACCTACTGAATCACTAAGCACTATGCAAGTGGAGATCACTAAAATGGTGTATCACACCCTTGATATGTTTCCTCAGTTCACCTCTCAAATGGCCGGTTGGGGGGTCTATTTATAAGCCCCACTAAAAAAGTAGCTGTTAGGGACGAAACCCATCTTTCTGCTACTGACCGGACGCTGCTTTCGTCCTGACCGGATGCGTCCAGTTGTCCAGACCGTTGAGCGCGCATGTTGATCGGATGCAGGGCTGAGTCTGGTCATCACCGATCGGACGCGTCCGGTCACGCTGGCGCCGCTCTAGAACCTCTTTGGACTCGATCGGAATGTTGCACTTCGTGCGTCCGGTCATCCAGTGCCATCATGTTCGGTCACACTGAGTTATTGCCGAGATGATAAACAGTGCCATCGTCGCGTCCGGTCATGTTTCTTCTTCAGCGTCCGATCGCCTGCTGATGCTTGTTGTTGCCACGCAACTTGATCGGCCACGTCCAGTCACCTCTATCAGGCTCGATTCTTTGCGATCTTACGTCCGGCTTGGTTTCTATCTTTATGCTTGGACTTTACTTGATATCTTGGGTCTTCTCTTGTGCTTCTGGGGTCTTGCTTATGATATTGATTATGGGATCATCATGCCGCCTTCGTCCAAGTCACGTCTTGCACCCTATTGAAGTACAAAACAATTACTTGCAAATTCATTGGTCCAATTTGGTTGTATTGGTCATCAAGCACCAAAATCCAAAGTAAATGAGCCTAGGGTCCATTTTCCTTACATATCTCATATGTATATCCTTCACTATCCATGATCAATTAAGATAAAGTTTGTTGAATTGTTATGATCATGGATAAATACATGATGGAGACCTCCAAATGCATCGGTGCGTAGTGGAATCCTAAGTCAAGATAGTAACGTGAAGAGAGGCAGAGGAAGACCGAAGTTGACTTGGGTAGAGGCAATAAAAGGAGACTTGAAAGGATGGAATATACCCAAAGACTTAGCCTTAGATAGGAGTGCTTGGAAGACAGCTATTCAAGTGCCTGAACCTTGATTGCTTCTATTGGGTTTCAACTCTAGCCTACCCCAACTTGTTTGGGACTTAAAGGCTTTGTTGTTGTTGTTGTTGTTGTTGTTGTTGTTGTTGTTGAATTGTTATGATCATGGATAAATACATGATGGAGCAATATTGTATGTCGTTGTTCTGCTAATCCTTAGTATCATCTTGGCTGAATATCCACGTGTATGTAGGCAATCAACATTGATATGTCAGATTCAGAGTACAGTAATAAGTAGTAGTGTCATGGTTAGGTTTGTCGGTAAGATGCTTGCTTGATGTCAAATTCAGTTGATCTCGTGGGTAGTTACTAGGACAATTCCCTATATGCTATTAAAAATCTCACTTATATTCCTTATGTACTTAGCTTCCCTTATATCACTCCTAGAATACTCAGCATTTGTCTCGAGGCTCAGTACCAGTTGCGTTTTGGCTCAATACTAATGTGAGCATTAGTACCTAGGCCTAACGGCTAGTCCCCGAGGAGCCCTTCGTGACCCCCTTTAGTACCAGGTGGAGGCTTCACCCGGTACTAAAGGTCACAAATTAGTACCAGTTGAAGCCTCCAACCGGTACTAATGTGCCTGGGGGCCTTTAGTACCGGTTGGAGGCTTAACCCAATACTAAATCGCAATCTCCTCCCACGCATCAGGCCCCCTTCTCTCTATCACCCCACGCCACCCCCTCCCCACACTTATCCGCTAGCTCATCCCTTTATCCTCTCACCCACGCCTCTCTCTTCTTCTCTCCACTAAATCCTCTCTCTCCCCCAGATGAATCCCCTCCCTCTTCCCCACATAGATCCCATCGCTGCCCCTCTCCCCCCTTCCGCTCACCCTCACCTCTTACATGTGGCAAGGAGTGGTGGCGGGGCAAGGAGCGGCGGAGGCAAGAAGGGAGGGTGTAGCGAGGCGATAGAGCGTCGACAGGGCATGGCGGAGCAAGGAGAGGTGGTAGGGCAAGGAGCGATAGACCTCCGGCAGGGAGGGAGCGGTGATGGAGCATCGACAGGGCATGGCGGAGCAAGGAGCACTGGATCATGGAATAGCAGCCACATCTCCCTTAGATCTGGCGACGGCGGCAACCGGCACTACTAGAAAAATGACCTTTCATCCGTAGCCTTAGTACTGGTTGCATTTGGAACTGGTACTAATGTTCCAAAGGATACTACATGTAGCACGCTGAGAGGACCCAACCGGTACTAAAGGGTGAGCATTAGTACCAATTGTTGCCTAAAACTGGTACTAATGCGCCACCCACCCTCTAGTACCGGTTGGTGGCTTCAACCGGTACTAAAAGGGATACCCTCTAGCACCGGTCGCTGCCACAACTCGGCACTAGTGCGCCGCAGAATAGGAGAGAGATGGATTGTGGAGGGGGAAGAAGGAGAAAGGCAAATCATGAGCTTATTATCACATGATAGACTAGTCTTTAAAACATGTTTAGGGCAGAGCACATTACGTTTATCTTGTTTTGCACAACAACAAATTTGACCTTTGGAAGATAGCCCTCCTCTAATTAAACTAGTGCACTACTACAGGATGGTATAGCATGCTTCCTTTTCCCTATGAAAATGAAGTTTTTAATGATCTGATAGCAGCTGGCAAAACAAATGATTGCAAAGATTTTTGCAGATGATAATGATACTTATGAGCACTCTGATGATGACGAGATAGAGGAACATTTGGAATTAACACGTCAAATCACACTCAAGACCTCTCGATCACCAACTCCTCCATCACTTTCCAAAGGCAAATCAACTTATTATCGCATGCATGGTAGTGTCTTTGAAACATGTTTAGGGCACAACACATTACGTTTATCATCTTTTGCACAACATTAAATGTAACCTTTGGAAGATAGGCCTCCTCTAAACTTGTGATGCATTGTAATGATATGTCATGTATATATGTCTCACTTGTATCATAGCTGTTAAAGTACCACATCAAATCGCACTTGCATTGAGATCTCTCTGACCAAGTCCTCCACCATTTTCCAAGGCAAATCATACAAACTCCTTGTTATATTCCACATCTTGGTTTCATCCTTATATAGATGTCCATGTATACTCCTTTGTTTGTCTACTCAGCTTATCACATGGTCATAGTGTCTTTGAAAACATGTTTAGGGAAAGTCCATAGTGGAGGGAAGTAAATGTCAAAGGGAGTTTGTAAGGATAAGACAACACAAATTTTGTAAGGATATTCTAAAGCATTTGATTCTAAACCATCCGCGAGACCTCTCACCAACTCCTCCACCACTTGCCAAGATAATATACCATCGGATTCCTTGCAGGAGTTTGTATGTTGGACCAACGGGAAGTTGACGAAAGAGTGGGACAAAAATGTGACTTGATCATGTCATTGTGGGCAAAGGTCCTGGTAGCTTATGGAACAGATCATTTGAAGTACACAGGATAGGGAGGCAATAGTCGGCACAAGGAGAGGCATGGCTAGAAGCTTGAAAGAGGTAACCTTCAAAGCTAGGAGGAATGCTATTCTTGCTAGTTCAATGTGTTTTCTTATAGATCAGTTCATAGATCTTATGTATTTGGTCGTGATGACAGCTATAGAGCCCTCCCATCCCCTTCAAGCCGATGCCAAGCTCCTTGTGTGCAAGAAAGGAAAGTTTCTCATGGTGATCATACACAGTCACCAATAGGCAAAAGGATGTAAATTGTGACTCATGTCATTGTGGGTAAAGGTCGTGGTAGCTCATGGAACAGATCATTTGAAGTACATAGGACAGGGAGGCAATAGTCGGCACAAGGAGAGGCATGACCAGAAGCTTGAAAGAGGTAACCTTCAAAGCTAGGAGGAATGCTATTCTTGCTGGTTCAATGGTGTCTTCTTATAAATCAGTTCATAGATCTTATGTATTTGGCCATGATGACAGCTATGGAGCCCTCCCAGCCCCTTCGAGTCGATGCTAAGCCCATCAGCATCTAAACCTAGTATATAGAGACACCCAAGTATACAGGTACGCCTAGGCCTAGGTATATGAAGAGGTGGAGGAACTCGCTCGGCTTCCTCGTCGAAGGGGCCATGAATGTGAAGAATGCGAAGAGCCTAGACAAACACCTCGCCTCCTACATCGATTTCCTCTGCTCCAACGTCGATGTCGTGCTCCGCCAGAACGTCTGCCTCACCGCCGGCCTACTCCGCCTCTTCTTGCAGGATTCCTTATAGGAGTTTGTATGTTGGACCAATGGCATGACATGTCACGGCCGTTCCATCTCCCCATGCACCCCATCGATCATTGACCGAGCCAGCGCGCGCTCCTCCATCTTCTTGAGCCAATGCCAAGCCCAATCTGAACTGCACATGGAACGTGAAAACTCTTTCTACAATGAGCCAAGCTATCAATCCATCCCTGTGAGGCAACATCTCAATTCTGTGGCTATTGACTGAGGTATTTGTCGTAGAGAGTAGACCAATGGTGCAGCAGGGTTAATTAAGCTTCTTTGAACAGTGAATAAGTCAGAATTCTTGCTATTTCTCTTTTTCTTTCGCTCTGTTCTTTTGTTTACAAGGGACTTGGTTGATCCACGAGACCTCTCACCAACTCCTCCACCACTTGCCAAGATAATATACCATCGGATTCCTTGCAGAAGTTTGTATGTTGGACCAACGGGAAGTTGACGAAAGAGTGGGACAAAAATGTGACTCGATCATGTCATTGTGTGCAAAGGTCCTGGTATAGCTCATGGAACAGATCATTTGAAGTACATAGGACAGGGAGGCAATAGTCGGCACAAGGAGAGGCATGACCAGAAGCTTGAAAGAGGTAACCTAGCTTCAAAGCTAGGAGGAATGTTATTCTTGTTGGTTCAATGGTGTCTTCTTATAGACTAGTTCATAGATCTTATGTATTTGGCCGTGACGACAGCTATGGAGCCCTCCCATCCCCTTCGAGCCGATGCCAAGCCCAATTTAAACTGCACATGCATGGAACGTGAAAACTCTTTCTGCAATGAGCCAAGTAGCTATGGAACCTGTGATAGATATAGCTTCCTCATCATGTGACTCATGTCATTGTGGGCGCGGGGTGACCTTGATCTTGGGCTTGCTGGCAGCGTCGGGAGTGGTGGGCTTGGGCGGTGCCATGGTAGCATCGAGAAGAGGTAACCTAGCTTCAAAGCTAGGAGGAATGTAATTCTTGCTGGTTCAATGGTGTCTTCTTATAGATCAGTTCATAGATCTTATGTATTTGGCCGTGATGACAGCTATCGAGCCCTCCCAGCCCCTTCGAGCCGATGCCAAGCACTTTCTGAACACCTCAGCCTCGAAAGGCATGAAATTTCGCCAAGCAAAGAGGGAAACCATGGCTGCTTCCTAGTAGGAACAACAAATGTGACTTTTGGAAGATAGCCCTCCTCTAAACTTGCACAACAAAGCTAGATAGGAAGATAAGTTGATTGGAAGATAAGGTGACCTGCGTGGGGGTGACCTTGTTCTTGGGCTTGCTGGCAGCATCGGGAGTGGTGGGCTTGGGCGGCGCCATGGCTAGCTTAGCTGATGCCATGAAGATTCCACCAACAACGAAGGATCATTGAAATCATAACCAAGCATCACCTCCAAACTTCTTAGTTGTATATGTCTCACTTGTATCATAGCTATTAAAGTACCACGTCAAATTGCACTCGAGACCTCTCACCAACTCCTCCACCACTTTCCAAGGCAAATCAGCCAAAGTCCTTGTTATATTCCACCTCTTGGTTGCAGCTAGCCATAACCCCACTTTATGACAGTTGATAAGTTGCCCTCTTCATTGGACACAAGTCTCCCCTTTAGATAATATACCATCAGATTCCTTGCAGGAGTTTGTATGTTGGACCAATGGGAAGTTGACAAAAGAGTGGGACAAAAATGTGACTATTGTTATTGTAAGCAAAGGTCCTGGTAGCTCATGGAATAGATCATTTGAAGTACACACAAGGAGAAGCATGACCAGAAGCTTGGAAGAGGTCTGTAGTTTCCTTAATGATTGAAAAAAGAAAAAAGAAGGCAAATAAGTTCCTTTGATCATAAGTTATTTCTTAGCATTTATTCCAGTAACAAACTGCCATCAGCATTTTGAATCTTAATTTTAATAAGAGGCATGCTAAATGAAATAAATATTTACATGTTTCCTTGACATAATATGTAAATATAGGACAATGCTGCTTATATATAATAAGTTCCTTTGAAATAGATTTTAGCTCAACCTACATACGTTACGCCAGTTGCATGATCTTGAGACTCCGAGTTGCAAAAGATCATGATTTCAGGAGGCTAGTTTCTGACTAACAAAATCAGCCGAAAAAAAAAGAAGTTTTAATTTAGAAACAGATTTGAGCATGTTATCAGCCAGAAAAGCTGGTCCTTAATTAGGGAAAAAATGGGCTTTCTGAAACACAACACGGTCTAAGAAACTTTCACACGATGAAATGAAATCCATAACCTTGAGCACAAAGGAAAAGCTCTCATGAGAAGACACACCCAAGTATGGTGTTGTTGTCGACAAAACTGACAAGGGGGAAAAGATCGAGGTAGAAGATATTTCGTGCACCTCAGGGAGCTGATCTGATCAGCCTGCTTCCTTCCCATGCATTAGTTGCATGTGCAGGTGACAAGACGCGATGAAAACTTATGCGTACCGAAGCGTCTCCTCCAGCTGCTCCACTGGGTTCCTTGTCTCCATATGTTGCATTAGTTGCGTTCTACTCCATCCGTTCCAAATTAAATTGTAGGTCATTTTAGTTTTTTTAGGTTCATAGATATTATTATGCATTTAGGTATAGTGTATGTCTAGCTAGGTGCATAATAATATCTATGAACCTAGAAAAGTCAAAACGCCCTACAATTTGGAACGACTGGGGTATTGAGCTGTCCCCGATCATCCTTGCATGGCGTGCCAGCAGCTGACAGGTCCCCCGGTTCCTCTTAACCGTTCATGCAGCCTCCACGATCATCGAGATGAGCCCATACACATCCACCCCATGCAGAAGAACAAGACTGGAGTTTCTTGAAAGTAAGCCAAAGTATCTGAGAGCTCATTTTTGCAAAAAGGAAGTGACTTTGACGGTGAACTGAATGTGACCAAGTGAGAAAACACGGTCTTCATCCCAAGCCAGGTGTTGCATCTCCATGCACTGAAAGTTCCAGTGATTTGACTTGCATGGACACATTCGAGAAGTTGACTTGCATGAATGGTATCATATTCTGTACTAAGCACAAACACAAGCACAGCAAAAAAATGAAAAACTGCGTGGCATCTCTTCTCCACGAAACATCTCTGGTGTTCTCCGTTCTGGCAGGCTGTGGCATTTCCACAAACACGCCGAGCTCATTATATTTCCCCAGCACTACGAACGACAGGTACCAATTTACTTCTTGCAGAATTTTCCACAAACACCTGGGCTGCAGATCCATTCCACCGATAATGGAGCCCAGCTGACTGTCAATCCAATTTCATTCCATTCCAAGCAAACTCATGGCAAACAACCAAGAGCAAGGGGCAAGGGCTCACCGTGCTCATCGGATGGCAAGAACTCATGGCAACCCAAGGCATTGGCTGCGTGCGCCGTGGCCTTGCCACAGTGCTGGAAGTGGCTCTAAGTGTTAGGATCGTGGGTGTACCTCTCTATAACCGTAGATCCGGGAAGGCTCCTCGCCTTTCTCTGTTGAGGCGCATCGGCAAGCGTGGACGCCGATGTCGCGGTGTAGTAGACGTCGTAGTGGCGAGGAGGTGAAGTCCAGTGGCCCGGTGTAGACCTGCAAGGGCGACGGCGGTGCGGTAGGACATCCCGTCACTGGCAGCACTTCTTTAGGATCGGATTAGGGTTTTCTGTAGGTGGGATGATGGCTCCAGTGAACCTCGTTATCCGAGCCTTGATCCTCACCTTCCTTTTATGTGTGTTGTGCGACAGGGGCCCACCAACCGTATTAGGGTTGGGCTCTCTCGATCAGGAAGCAGAGATAAGGGCTCAATAGGTCGTTGGGTCTATTGGTGGAGATCAACTAACATTTTCCTCCTTGATCTCATTCCATCTTTCACTTTCACATCATTTATTTTTATTCATTCCATTACAGATTAGCGCATAGAGCATATCTTATCGTCACGGTCCATTGCCGATAGACTTAACAGATACAATACACTACTCTGTTCTGAAATAGATACTTATCTTTGGGCTTTCTTTTGTCCAGAAATTTTAGGCTTTCCCTTAAACTCATGCTAGCTACATGTTCTCTGAACACCATGTTCTCTGAACATGTTGGGTGGTAAGCCTTTTGTAAATGGATCTGCGAGCATCATTTCTGTACTTATATGCTCAAGATTTATGACTTGATCTCGGACTTTATCTTTCACAACATAATAATGTATGTCAATGTGTTTGGCAGCACCACTTGACTTATGTTGTGAGTATACTGTACTACCTGATTATTATCATAGTATCACTTAAGTGGTCTATAAATGTCGTCAACCACCTTCAAATCGGGTATAAACTTTTTTAGCCAGTTCACCTGCCCGTTGTCTCATAACACGCTACAAACTGTCATACATTGTGGACGATATAGTCACAGTTTGCTTTGAGCTTTTCCATGAAATAGCTTCTCTTTGCGAGATGATAGAAAATCCACGTCTTGATATGTATTCACTCTCGTATAATCAGAATCTGAATATCTCACTATGTGGAGTCAATCAGATCTTCTATACGTCATCATAAGGCCTTTCATTCCTTGTAAATAACGCAAGACTTTCTTTATCAATTTCAGTATTCTATTCCAGAATTGCTCTAGAATCTGTCAAGTAAAAACCCGGTAACAAATGCCAAGTCAGAGCGCGTATATACTTGAGCATGTTGTAAGCTTCCGACAGCTGAAGCATATGGAACCCCTTTCACTTTATCGATTTTATATTGATTTCTAGGGCATTGAAAATCCCCATATATGTCGCCCTTGACTATAGGAGCAGGTGAGGGACTATATTTGTGCATACTGAATTTCTTTAAGATCTTTTCTATGTATGCCTTTTGTGACAGTCCTAATACCTCTTTTCTTCTATCTCGATGAATCTTGATCCCTAGAATGAACGAGCTTCACCAAGATCTTTTATATCAAGTTTTGAGAACAAAACTTCTTTGTCTCCTATAGTAGACTGACATCACTACCAGCAAGTAAGATATCATCCACATACAGGACAAGAAAGATAAACTTTCCATTCTTAAACTTTGTATAGACACAATTGTCCTCTACATTCTCTTCAAACCCAAAATTCTTTATTGTGTGATCAAACTTCAAGTATCAATGTCTTAAAGCTTGTTTTAATCCATAAATGGATTTCTTTATGCGGCATTCCATACGTTCTTTTCCTTCCATGACAAAACCTTTTAGTTATGCCATGTAAACATTTTCCTCCAAGTCCCTGTTGAGGAATGTCGTCTTTACATCCATATGATGTAATTCTAAAACGTAATGTGCTACAAATGCCATTATAATTTTGAAGGAAACTTTACATGAGACTGGAGAAAAGGTCTCATTGTAATCAATTCATTCTCTTTGCATAAAGCCTTTTGCCACAAGTCATGCTTTATATCTCTCTATATTCCCTTGAGAGTCAAGTTTTGTTCTGTAGACTAATTTACAGCCTACTGTTTTGGCTCCTTTAGGAATTCTTTCCAAGTCCCAAACTTTATTGGCATTCATTGATTTCATTTCATCTTCCATGGCCTCGGAAGTGGCTCTAAGTGTTAGGATCGTGGGTGTACCTCTCTATAACCGTAGATCCGGGAAGGCTCCTCGCCTTTCTCTGTTGAGGCGCATCGGCAAGCTGTGGACGCCGATGTCGCGTGTGTAGTAGACGTCGATAGTGGCGAGGAGGTGAAGTCGAGTGGCCCGGTGTAGACCTGCAAGGGCGACGGCGGTGCGGTAGGACATCCCGTCACTGGCAGCACTTCTTTAGGATCGGATTAAGGGTTTTCTGTAGGTGGGATGATGGCTCCAGTGAACCTCGTTATCCGAGCCTTGATCCTCACCTTCCTTTTATGTGTGTTGTGCGACAGGGGCCCCACCAACCGTATTAGGGTTGGGGCTCTCTCGATCAGGAAGCAGAGATAAGGGCTCAATAGGTCGTTGGGTCTATTGGTAGAGATCAACTAACATTTCCTCCTTGATCTCATTCCATCTTTCACTTTCACATCATTTATTTTTATTCATTCCATTACATATTAGCGCATAGAGCATATCTTATCGTCACGGTCCATTGCCGATAGACTTAACAGATACAATACACTACTCTGTTCTGAAATAGATACCTTATCTTTGGGCCTTCTTTTGTCCAGAAATTTTAGGCTTTCCCTTAAACTCATGCTAGCTACATGTTCTCTGAACACCATGTCTCTGAACATGTGGGTGGTAAGCCTTTTGTAAGATGGATCTGCGAGCATCATTTCTGTACTTATATGCTCAAGATTTATGACTTGATCTCGGACTTTATCTTTCACAACATAATAATGTATGTCAATGTGTTTGGCAGCACCACTTGACTTATGTTGTGAGTATACTGTACTACCTGATTATTATCAGTAGTATCACTTAAGTGGTCTATAATGTCGTCAACCACCTTCAAACCGGGTATGAACTTTTTTAGCCAGTTCACCTGCCCGTTGCCTCATAACACGCTACAAACTGTCATACATTGTGGACGATATAGTCACAGTTTGCTTTGAGCTTTTCCATGAAATAGCTTCCTCTTTGCGAGATGATAGAAAAATCCACGTCTTGATATGTATTCACTCTCGCTATAATCAGAATCTGAATATCTCACTATGTGGAGTCAATCAGATCTTCTATACGTCATCATGAGGCCTTTCATTCCTTGTAAATAACGCAAGACTTTCTTTATCAATTTCAGTATTCTATTCCAGAATTGCTCTAGAATCTGCAAGTAAAAACCCGGGTAACAAATGCCAAGTCAGGGCGCGTACATACTTGAGCATGTTGTAAGCTTCCGACAGCTGAAGCATATGGAACCCCTTTTCACTTTATCGATTTTATATTGATTTCTAGGGCATTGAAAATCCCCATATATGTCGCCCTTGACTATAGGAGCAGGTGAGGGACTATATTTGTGCATACTGAATTCTTTAAGATCTTTTCTATGTATGCCTTTTGTGACAAGTCCTAATACCTCTTTTCTTCTATCTCGATGAATCTTGATCCCTAGAACGAACGAGCTTCACCAAGATCTTTTATATCAAGTTTTGAGAACAAAACTTCTTTATCTCCTATAGTAGACTGACATCACTACCAGCAAGTAAGATATCATCCACATACAGGACAAGAAGATAAACTTTCCATTCTTAAACTTTGTATAGACACAATTGTCCTCTACATTCTCTTCAAACCCAAAATTCTTTATTGTCTGATCAAACTTCAAGTATCACTGTCTTAAAGCTGTTTTAATCCATAAATGGATTTCTTTATGCGGCATCCCATACGTTCTTTTCCTTCCATGACAAAACCTTTTAGTTGTGCCATGTAAACATTTTCCTCCAAGTCCCTGTTGAGGAATGCTCGTCTTTACATCCATATGATGTAATTCTAAAACGTAATGTGCCACTAATGCCATTATAATTTTGAAGGAAACTTTACATGAGACTGGAGAAAAGGGTCTCATTGTAATCAATTCATTCTCTTTGCATAAAGCCTTTTGCCACAAGTCATGCTTTATATCTCTCTATATTCCCTTGAGAGTCAAGTTTTGTTCTGTAGACTAATTTACAGCCTACTGTTTTGGCTCCTTTAGGAATTCTTTCCAAGTCCCAAACTTTATTGGCATTCATTGATTCATTTCATCTTCCATGGCCTCAAGCCACTTTGATGAATGATCACTTCTCATGGCTTCTTCAAATGAGGTGGGATCATCCTCTATTTGAAATTCCTTAGTGTTGTACACTTCATAATCAGCAGGAATAGCTGATTTACTAACTCTTTGAGACTTTCTAGGGGCCTCCACATTTGGCACATCTTCTATTTGAGGCTGTTGTTGCTCCCCTTTATGTGTGGCAATAGGTTCTATAGGATCCTGAAGAATAGGTTCCTTATTTTTATTCATTGTTGCCACCAGCGGAATAACAACAGGTGCTGACACCATAGTATCTTGCACTGTCGGTGCAAGCGACAGCATGTAGTGAGAAAATTAGCTCATGAATATTGGAGTGGGCGCATACACCCGCTTCACTTCAAGGTCAATTTCTCGAGCTACCATGCTCCCCCTCATCTTTTCATCCTCTAGGAAAAATAGCGTGTCTCATTTTTCATAAACTTTGTATATCACTCTGGACAGTAGAAACGAAAACCTTTGACTTTTCTTTGTAGCCAATGAAATGGCAACTTACTATTTTGGGATCTAGTTTCCCTAATGTTTGGGTTAAATACTTTAGCCTCAGCAGGGCTCCCCCACACACTCAAGTGTTTAGTGAGGGTACTTCTTTCTGGTCCACAACTCATACGATGTTTTGGGGCACCGACTTTCTTGATACTTTATTGAGAATATGAATGACCATTTTCAACGCCTTCATCCACAGGCTAACTGTAAGGTGGAGTAACTTATCATACTACCCACCATATCCATCAGGCTTGCGATTGATTCTTTTAGCTACTCTATTCTGCTGAGGTTCGCCCGGTGTCGAATACTGGGCTACTATGCCATTCTTTTAGGGTATGTCGACCGTAGTACTCCTCCATAGTCAGACCTGGACTATCTTAATCTTTAATATCTTAAATTTATCCAGTACATCTTTTCTTTCTTTGATTGGATAAATATAGCCATAATGAGAGTAATCATCTGTGAATGTTATGAATGAATCATAACCATCCACACTCTTTACAGGAAAGCTGATCACAGATGTCTGTTGTGAATAATCTGTAAAATTCCTACGCTTAGTTTGTCATCTTTCTTAATCTTCTTGACATTACTTTTCTTTTATGCATTTCTGCATTAGTTCTAAATCTGAGAGCTCTAATAGAGAAGAAATATCTTCTTAACTTATCTTCTATTCTCCCTCTCGAATATGGTCTAAACGACTAATGTCATAATTTCGACAACGCATCGTGAGCTCTTTATGCCACCACTTCCAGATTAACAATCTATCACCAGCTGCTTCATCAGCTGAGTGGTAATATATCTTTGAAGAGCCAGTGAACTGACTCTTATATGTCTTTGAAGAGCCAATGAACTGTCCTCTTTATTCTATTGAGATACTCGGGTGACAGTGTCACACTCTAGGATTAAGCACACAATTCAGGTTCAATCATATTCTTTATCACAGCCAAACATTTTTTATTGGCTAGTGACACACTTCCTATATTCAAAAGTCATAGGACTTCTTTTTGGGATTCAAAATCCTCTCTCTTTAGTTGCCCAAGCGGCATCATTCTCTTTTGTCTCTCTCACCGGTGCCACAAACTCAGTGGAACATCGGTGAGGTGACTACTTCAGTCCACCTTAGACAAGATGAAAACCTAGTCGTCAAAGCTTTTCTTAACATAAAAATAACACCATTTGCATGCCTTAATTCCAAGTTGGTCAAAATCACAAACATACAATTATTCTTATACACTAATTCTATATCACCGTTGGGCAGAAATAGAATTAATGTATAACTCATTAACTTTCACAACTGTTCTTACACACTAATTCTACATCACCAGTTGGGCAGAAATAGATATTAATGCATAAATCATTAACTTTGACAACTGTTCTTACACCACTAATTCTACATCACCGTTGGACAGAAGTAGAATTAATGCATAAATCATTAAAATTTATAACTCTTCTTATACACTAATTCTACATCACCGTTGGGCAGAAGTAGAATTATACATAAATCATTTAAAAATTATGATATTGTTATTAACAACGTTGCGTCAAAAAATAACAACATCATAATCATGTCAAATCTCCTTTTCTCCAATTAAATACCACATTGGTTCAAAATAACTGGAGTATAAACAACTTTTCTTTGGCTGTGGAAAAACTCTCTTTTTCTTGAATTTTACCCACATGGAAAATTGCTTTTTCTATTTCCTTTAATCCATTAATCAATTTCCTAGGAAATAAACCTTTACTGGAAAACCTTTCTTTTTCTCCAGTTAAATATCACGTCGGTTCAAAATCACTGGAGAATATACTTTTTCTTTAGCAGCGGAAAACAGATACTCAATTTTTTGAATTTTACCCACAGGGAAAAATTACTTTTCTATTTTTCTTTTGAGCCTAATTTGCATTTTCAATTTTCTAGGAAAAAGAAAAAAACGAAACTTGGACTCTTGTTCTTCCTGTGTCGGCCCAAATCGGTCAAAATCAGGCTCGGCCCATCTGTCCGCGCGCGCACAGGCCGCACCCAGGCCGCAACCTGGGCCTGGGCCGGCAAAGTGCCGCGGCGCGCTCGCGCCGCCTGGGCCGAGCGACGGCCCGATCAATCTCGGCCGTCCGTGCCGATCCGACTGGCCGAGCGTCGATTTCGGGCGGTATAAAAACCCGTCGACGCCGAGTTCCTCAGAAACCCTAGTTCATTTTCCCCTTCCCAGTCTCTCTCTTCGCTCTCTCAACCGCAGCGGCTCCCCTCTTCACTTCTCCTCAGCGCAAGGACAAGAGCCACCGAGAGTGAGACGACGAGCGAGCGGACGGTGGAGCGAGGCAGCCATGGCGTCCGTCGCCGACCCCCTCGCCGACGCGCAGTGCTCCCCGATGGGTGAGCACGCCGCCAGTCGAGCGGCCTAGCCACGGCGCCCCCTTGGCCAAGCCCGACGAATAGCCCGCCCCGAGCTCGGCCCTTCTTCTCCCGCGCCTGGCGAAGGGCCATCTCGACGCACGGCGAGGTTTGTCCCAGTCCCCTTTCCCTTTCTCTTTCTCCGATTTGAATTGATCTATGTTTTCTGAACCAGAGGTGGGGATTAGGGTTAGGGTTTCTTTGATTCCTTTTCTTTCTTTTCATTCGACCGATTCGATTTTCCTCTTTAGAGTTCATCCGAATCAGGATCTAGGGTTAGGGTTCGTGTGCTCGACCCCTGTTCTTTTTCTCTTCTTTGGATTTTTCTTTTCTTTAATTTCTTTTCTTTTTCGGATTTGATTCCGGTTGGAATGGGGATGAAATTGGGGTTAGGTCTTAGGGTTCGGCCAAATTCGAACCCACTCTTCTTCTTCTCCGAGCTTTCTGCGCGGGTTATGGTTAGGGTTCTTGAGATCCTTTTCCCCTTTCTCTTCTCTGATCCGAACACAGATCTTTTCTGTTCTTGCCATGCGCCAGGTGAGAACGGCGGTGCGGCATCTCTTCCCCGTGCCGGTGGCAGGTGGTGACCTGGGGTTCCAGTGACGTCCACCACCCCCGGTCCCTTTTCGCTTTGCTTTACCCGGTTAGGGTTAGGGTTACACAGAGGCAACCTAGCTCTGGTACCATTGTTAGGATCATGGGTGTACCTCTCTATAACCATAGATTCAGGAAGGCTGCTCGCCTTTCTCTGTTGAGGCACATCGGCAAGCGTGGACTGCCGATGCCTGCTGGTGTAGTAAGATTGTCGTAGTGGCGAGGAGGTGAAGTCCAGTGGCCCGGTGTAGACCTGCAAGGGCGACGGCGGTGCGGTAGGACATCCCGTCGCTAGCAGCACTTCTTTAGGATCAGATTAGGGTTTTCTGTAGGTGGGATGGTGGCTCCAGTGAACCTCGTTATCCGAGCCTTGATCCCCACATTCCTTTTATGTGTGCTGTGCGATAGGAGCCCACCAACCGTATTAGGGTTGGGCTCCCCCGATCAGGAAGCAGAGACAAGGGTCCAATAGACCGTTGAGGCCTATTGGTGGAGATCAACTAACATCAAGAACCTAGCACTTTCCCAACCATATTATAACATATCAACACTTCACCATCACAGATTACAATCCCATGCCCTGATGCTTCCTTGGAACGCAATAATTTCAGGTTCGACCCGATGGTGTTCGCGTTCGCCACCGGTAGGTGCTAACGGCATGGTTCGACCGGCCAGGGGTGGACCGGGTCGGTGGTTCATGTTGTTCGCGTGCCTGCTGATCATGTCTTCGTCGGGGGGGAGGCACCTACGCCTTCGGCATCTACTCCCGGGAGCCTACGGTCGGCGATGGGCTACGACAAGCGTGTCGTTGCCACGCTTTGCCTTCTTCAAGGACCTCGGCGCCACGTCGGTGTCCCCCGCGGGGCTCCTCAACGAGGTCGCCCTGCCGTGGCTCGTGCTCCCCCACCGGTGCCGCCATGAACCTCGCTAGGCACCTCATGGTCTACCTCTCCCTCGCCGGCCGCGCGCGCGCCCGCCGGTCTGGCCTATGTGCGCCTACATCTACGTCGGCGCCAACTCGCAGACGTTCGCCGACACCAGAGCCGTGATCACCTCCGTCAAGAACTTCCCGGACCAGCAGTCGTGGCGCTTTGCTCGGCTTGCTTAAGGGATACGTCGGGCCTCAGCAGAGCGTCATCCTCGCACAGCTCTACCTCGCCATCTATGGCCGTGGCGACGCCAAGTCGCTCGTCGTGCTCATCGCCTGGCTCCCCGCCAGTAGTGTCCAGATCATTTTCCTCGGCACCTTCCGCGTGATGCTGCCGCACGCCCCGACCGGCAGAGCAGCGACGCGGGTGGAGGCGGCGATGTGTTCCGCTGCTTGCTCTACATCTCGGTCGCGCTCGCGGTGTACATCCTCTGCCATGACCATCGTGCAAGGCAGTCCAGTCTAGCTCTCTCCTCCGCACCGGCTACCTCGCGTCGAACGACCGGGCTCCTCCTGCTCCTCTTCCTCCCCATCGCCGTCGTCGTCTGGCAGGAGTACCCGAGCGGCGAAGAACGAACTTGAGGAGCCTCTGCTAACGCTGCCCACGACGGTGACCATTATCGATAAAGCAACTGCCTTGGCAATGGAAGGACAAGGATCGACGAAACACGCCGGCGCCCGCTGCCGTCGTTGGCGTCTCCTTGCCACCGAGCTCGTGGTTGGTGCGCACGTTCTGCCCGCCGGCGCACGGCGAGGAGGTACTCCATCCCGGCAGGCGCTGGCGAGCGTGGGACATGCTGATCCTATTCGTGGGCTCGTGGCCATCGCCTGCGGCACCACCGGTGGCACGCTGACGGCGATCAACAACATGGGGCAGATCGGGCAGTCCCTAGGCTACCCTTCCGCGACCGTCGAGGCCTTCGTCTCCCTCATCAGCGTCTAGAACTACGCCGGCCGCGTCGTTGCCGGGTATGCCTCGGAGTCCCTCCTGTCCCAGCACGGCATCCCGCGTCCGCTCGCGCTCATGGCGGTGCTCGTCGTCTCCTGCGCCGGCCACCTCCTCATCGCCGCCGGCGCGTCGGGGGCCACGCTGTACGCGGCGTCGGTGCTCGTCGGCTTCTGCTTCGGCGCGCAGTGGCCGCTGCTGTTCGCTGCCTGTCCGAGCTCTTCGAGCTCGCGCGCTACTCCACGCTCTACAACCTCAGCGCCGCCGTGAGCCTCGTGGGGTCCTACGCGCTCAACGCGCTCGTCGCCGGGAGGCTCTACGACGCCGAGGCCGCCTGGCAGCATGGCGGCGCGCTCCCGGTCCCATGTGGCGGCGGTAGGGACAATGACAAGGCGTGCCTGAGCGTGGAGTGCTTCGGGCGGTCGTTCCTGATCATCGCGGCGGCCACGGCGGCCGAAACGCTCGTGTCGCTCGTGCTGGTTTGGAGGACGAGGGAGTTCTACCGGGGCGATATATACGCCAAGTTCAAGGACGCGGCGGAGGCCGACGAGTCGCTGGACGGTGGAGGCGGAATCATCGGAGGACAACCGGAATACCGGATGGCTAAGGCTAACTGCCACGCTAACTTTGTCGTCGCCTGCATTATTCTTTTGCAACCATGCCTTTTGAACCATAAGACGCGTTCCCTTTCCGCCAATGCCACGCCGCGCCAACGGCGTCTCCGGCCGGACGAGCACTTGCGTGCGCCGCTACGCCTACCTTGCACATGCCGCCTCCGATCCGTCCCCGGCTCTCGGCGCGGCGTAGGCGTAGCGCGCGCGTGCGGTAGCCATGGCGCCGGGCTGCAGTGAGGAGCCAAATAATAAAGACTCCTAGCCTGACGCCGGACTGGCCGGCCGGCGGACGGCGGCGGAGCTCTGGCGAGCGACGCGAGCGGCGTGGTCGATTGGCGTACGTGGACCCACCCGTCAGACTCCAAGCCTGACACGGACGAGGAAGAGACTCTCCTGCGAAGCGCCGATCTCGGCCGCCAACATCGCATCTGACAGCAGCAAGGCACCCAGGGGTGAACGGTATTTGAAGTACCGTCCACACCCCCGGACGGTACCCGAAACACCGTCCGCCCCCCAGGGTCGCCCGAGCGCCGTCTCCGCCACACGCCGCGGCTCGCCGGAACGCCGCCGAGTCCCAGCGGCCCCGCCTGCAATGTGCGCTTGCTCCTGGAGACCCTACGACCGGCGCCAATTGATCGCTCAGGTGCGTCCGCGAGTTTCTGAAGATGACACACACAACCCCCCCCCCCCCCCCCCCCCCCCCCCCCCCCCCCAACACAGTGGTGGACTGAACTGAACAGTGGTCAGTGGTCACATCACAGCAACTTATTATCCACTGCCTTATTCACAGTAGCAACGATCGTCAGCCTGTTCGGCAGACCGTAAACGATCGTGGATTATTTACTGCTGACTGGTTTGGTGTGAGAGAAAAATACTGTTACAGCTTATAATCCGCGATCGTATACGAGCAAACGAACAGGCTGACATGTATTGTTCAGATAATGGAAATTGTCCTTAGGTAAGAGATTCTGGCATGATTCAACTCCACTAATCATTTTGCAACGGTGCTGAATTCTTGAACAAATAATATAACAGAAACTTCCGTTTCTATCAGAAAATGCACTGCTCTGGCCACGCCAGTTTTGTTCTTCATTAGCTCTGCGAGGTAGATGAACAGAAAACTTCAGGCTTTGAACTGCAGTTACATAGAAACTACAAGTACAACGTGATCAAACATGTCATGCTATGCTGTACAATAAGGATCCGGTTGTCATGGTAGCGCATGATTATTCATCTTCTAGGTTCTAACACAAACTATGGTACTATCTGCATCAACAGAAATGGTTGCAAACTTGCAATAACTCAATAGTTTACACATCATGTGTATCATTTCAACAATATCTCTATGCTTCTTCCAAAGTCGTTACATGCAACTTCTTTCTGATAGACTTGTCTATGGTTGCACCGCTCTGATGTTGGCAAGCATGGTAACAACTTCTGACATGGTAGGGCGACGTTTGGCATCATGGCGAATGCACAAGAGCGCTACCTTGACACACTGGATAATCTGAGCCATTCCTTGCTCCTCAGCACGTAAAAATGGATCGACGAGCTTCCGTGGCTTCTTTTGATACTTGCGTGCCTGGAAGAATTTCGAATGTATTACAAGTCAAAATCCAAATTTTCTCAGTAGTCTCCCGAGAAAAACTACCACTGGCCTAGATTTTTTTAGTAAAGAGAAGGATATAACTATGGCAGCATATCATGTGCAAACGGAAGTGGCTCTAAGTGTTAGGATCGTGGGTGTACCTCTCTATAACCGTAGATCCGGGAAGGCTCCTCGCCTTTCTCTGTTGAGGCGCATCGGCAAGTGTGGACGCCGATGCCGTGGTGTAGTAGACGTCATAGTGGCGAGGAGGTGAAGTCGAGTGGCCCGGTGTAGACCTGCAAGGGCGACGGCGGTGCGGTAGGACATCCCGTCACTGGCAGCACTTCTTTAGGATCGGATTAAGGTTTTCTGTAGGTGGGATGACGGCTCCAGTGAACCTCGTTATCCGAGCCTTGATCCTCACCTTCCTTTTATGTGTGTTGTGCGACAGGGGCCCACCAACCGTATTAGGGTTGGGCTCTCTCGATCAGGAAGCAGAGATAAGGGCTCAATAGGTCGTTGGGTCTATTGGTAGAGATCAACTAACATTCTCCCCCTTGATCTCATTCCATCTTTCACTTTCACATTATTTATTTTTGTTCATTTCATTACATATTAGCGCATAGAGCATATCTTATCGTCACGGTCCATTGCCGATAGACTTAACAGATACAATACACTACTCTGTTCTGAAATAGATACTTATTTTTGGGCCTTCTTTTGTCCAGGAATTTTAGGCTTTCCCTTAAACCCATGCTAGCTACATGTTCTCTGACACATGTTGGGTGGTAAGCCTTTTGTAAGCGGATCCGCGAGCATCATTTCTGTACTTATATGCTCAAGATTTATGACTTGATCTCGAACTTTATCTTTCACAACATAATACTGTATGTCAATGTGTTTGGCAGCACCACTTGACTTATGTTGTGAGTATACTGTACTACCTGATTATTATCGTAGTATCACTTAAGTGGTCTATAGATGTCGTCAACCACCTTCAAACCGGGTATGAACTTTTTTAGCCAGTTCACCTACCCGTTGCCTCATAACACGCTACAAACTGTCATACATTGTGGACGATGTAGTCATAGTTTGCTTTGAGCTTTTCCATAAAATAGCTCCTCTTTGTGAGATGATAGAAAATCCACGTCTTGATATGTATTCACTCTCGCATAATCAGAATCTGAATATCTCACTATTTGGAGTCAATCAGATCTTCTATACGTCATCATGAGGCCTTTCATTCCTTGTAAATAACGCAAGACTTTCTTTATCAATTTCAGTATTCTATTCCAGAATTGCTCTAGAATCTGCCAAGTAAAAACCCGGTAACAAATGCCAAGTCAGGGCGCGTACATACTTGAGCATGTTATAAGCTTTCGACAGCTGAAGCATATGGAACCCTTTTCACTTTATCGATTTTATATTGATTTCTAGGGCATTGAAAATCCCCATATATGTCGCCCTTGACTATAGGAGCAGGTGAGGGACTATATTTGTGCATACTGAATTTCTTTAAGATCTTTTCTATGTATGCCTTTTGTGACAATCCTAATACATCTTTTCTTCTATCTCGGTGAATCTTGATCCCTAGAACGAACGAGCTTCACCAAGATCTTTTATATCAAGTTTTGAGAACAAAACTTCTTTATCTCCTATAGTAGACTGACATCACTACCAGCAAGTAAGATATCATCCACATACAGGACAAGAAAGATAAACTTTCTATTCTTAAACTTTGTATAGACACAATTGTCCTCTACATTCTCTTCAAACCCAAAATTCTTTATTGTCTGATCAAACTTCAAGTATCACTGTCTTAAAGCTTGTTTTAATCCATAAATGGATTTCTTTATGCGGCATCCCATACGTTCTTTTCCTTCTATGACAAAACCTTTTAGTTGTGCCATATAAACATTTTCCTCCAAGTCCCTGTTGAGGAATATCGTCTTTATATCCAAATGATGTAATTCTAAAACGTAATGTGCCACTAATGCCATTATAATTTTGAAGGAAACTTTACATGAGACTGGAGAAAAGGTCTCATTGTAATCAATTCATTCTCTTTGCATAAAGCCTTTTGCCACAAGTCATGCTTTATATCTCTCTATATTCTCTTGAGAGTCAAGTTTTGTTCTGTAGACTAATTTACAGCCTACTGTTTTGACTCCTTTAGGAATTCTTTCCAAGTCCCAAACTTTATTGGCATTCATTGATTTCATTTCATCTTCATGGCCTCAAGCCACTTTGATGAATGATCACTTCTCATGGCTTCTTCAAATGAGGTGGGATCATCCTCTATTTGAAATTCCTTAGTGTTGTACACTTTATAATCAGCAGGAATAGCTGATTTACTAACTCTTTGAGACTTTCTAGGGGCCTCCACATTTGGCACATCTTCTATTTGAGGCTGTTGTTGCTCCCCTTCATGTGTGGTAATAGGTTCTATAGGATCCTGAAGAATAGATTCCTTATTTTTATTCATTGTTGCCACAAGCGGAATAACAACAGGTGCTGACACCATAGTATCTTGCACTGTCAGTGCAGCGACAGTATGTAGTGAGAAAATTAGCTCATGAATTATTGGAGTGGGCGCATACACCCGCTTCACTTCAAGGTCAATTTCTCGAGCTACCATGCTCCCCCTCATCTTTTCATCCTCTAGGAAAACAGCGTGTCTCATTTTCATAAACTTTGTATATCACTCTGGACAGTAGAAACGAAAACCTTTTGACTTTTCTTTGTAGCCAATGAAATGGCAACTTACTATTTTGGGATCTAGTTTCCTAATATTTGGGTTAAATACTTTAGCCTCAGCAGGGCTCCCCCACACACTCAAGTGTTTAGTGAGGGTACTCTTTTGTCCACAACTCATACGGTGTTTTGGGCATCGACTTTCTTGATACTTTATTGAGAATATGAATGACCATTTTCAACGCCTTCATCCACAGGCTTAACTGTAAGGTGGAGTAACTTATCATACTATCCACCATATCCATCAGGGTGCGATTGATTCTTTTAGCTACTCTATTCTGCTGAGGTTCACCCGGTGTAGAATACTGGGCTACTATGCCATTCTTTTAGGGTATGCCGACTGTAGTACTCCCCTACGGTCAGACCTGACTATCTTAATCTTTAATATCTTAAATTTATCCAGTACATCTTTTCTTTCTTTGATTGGATAAATATAGCCATAATGAGAGTAATCATCTGTGAATGTTATGAATGAATCATAACCATCCACACTCTTTACAGGAAAGCTGATCACAGATGTCTGTGTGAATAATCTGTAAAATTTCTACGCTTAGTTTGTCATCTTTCTTAATCTTCTTGACATACTTTTCTTTTATGCATTCTCTGCATTATTCTAAATCTGAGAGCTCTAATAGAGAAAGAATATCTTCTTAACTTATCTTTCTATTCTCCCTCTCGAAATATGGTCTAAACGACAATGTCATAATTTCGACAACGCATCGTGAGCTCTTTTATGCCACCACTTCCAGATTAACAATCTATCACCAGCTGCTTCATCAGCTGAGTGGCATATATCTTTGAAGAGCCAGTGAACTGACTCTTTATATGTCTTTGAAGAGCCAATGAACTGCCTCTTTATTCTATTGAGATACTCGGTGACAGTGTCACACTCTAGGATTAAGCACACAATTTCAGGTTCAATCATATTCTTTATCACAGCCAAATATTTTTTATTGGTAGTGACACACTTCCTATATTCAAAAGTCATAGGACTTCTTTTGGGATTCAAAATCCTTCTCTTTAGTTGCCCAAGCGGCATCATTCTCTTTTGTCTCTCTCACCGGTGCCACAAACTCAGTGGAACACGGTGAGGTGACTACTCAGGCCACCTTAGACAAGATGAAAACTAGGTCAAAGCTTTTCTTAACATAAAAATAACACCATTTGCATGCCTTAATTCCAACGTTGATCAAAATCAAAACATACAATTATTCTTATACACTAATTCTATATCACCGTTGGGCAGAAATAGAATTAATGTATAACTCATTAACTTTCACAACTGTTCTTACACACTAATTCTACATCACCGTTGGACAGAAATAGAATTAATGCATAAATCATTAACTTTGACAATTGTTCTTACACACTAATTCTACATCACCGTTGGACAGAAGTAGAATTAATGCATAAATCATTAAAATTTACAACTCTTCTTATACACTAATTCTACATCACCGTTGGGCAGAAGTAGAATTAATACATAAATCATTAAAATTATGATATTGTTATTAACAACGTTGGTAAAAAAATAACAACATCATAATCATGTCAAATCTCCTTTTCTCCAATTAAATACCACATTGGTTCAAAATAACTGGAGTATAAACAACTTTTCTTTGGCTGTGGAAAAACTCTCTTTTTCTTGAATTTTACCCACATGGAAAATTGCTTTTTCTATTTCCTTTAATCCATTAATCAATTTCTAGGAAATAAACCTTTACTGGAAAACCTTTCTTTTTCTCCAGTTAAATATCACTTCGGTTCAAAATCACTGGAGAAGTATACTTTTTCTTTAGCAGCGGAAAACATATACTCAATTTTTTGAATTTTACCCACAGGGAAAAATTACTTTTCTATTTTTCTTTTGAGCTAATTTGCATTTTCAATTTTCTAGGAAAAAGAAAAAAAACGAAATTGGACTCTTGTTCTTCCTGTGTCGGCCCAAATCGGTCAAAATCAGGCTCGGCCCATCTGTCCGCGCGCGCACAGGCCGCACCCAGGCCGCAACCTAGGCCTGGGCCGGCAAAGTGCCGCTGGCGCGCTCGCTGCCTGCCTGGGCCAGCGACGGCCCGATCAATCTCGGCCGTCCGTGCTGATCCGACGGCCGAGCGTCGATTTCGGGCGGTATAAAAACCCGTCGACGCCTGAGTTCCTCAGAAACCCTAGTTCATTTTCCCCTTCCCACTCTCTCTCTTCGCTCTCTCAACCGCAGCGGCTCCCCTCTTCACTTCTCCTCAGCGCAAGGACAAGAGCCATCGAGAGTGAGACGACGAGCGAGCGGACGGTGGAGCGAGGCAGCCATGGCACCGTCGCCGCCCCCTCAGCCGACGAGCGTGCTCCCCGATGGGTGAGCACGTCGCCCGTCGAGCGGCCTGGCCACTGCGCCCCCTTGGCCAAGCCCGACGAATAGCCCGCCCCCTAGCTCAGCCCTTCTTCTCCCACGCTGGCGAAGGGCCATCTCGACGCACGACGAGGTTTGTCCCAGTCCCCTTTCCCTTTCTCTTTCTCCGATTTGAATTGATCTCTGTTTTCTGAACCAGAGGTGGGGATTAGGGTTAGGGTTTCTTTGATTCCTTTTCTTTCTTTTCATTCGACCGATTCGATTTTCCTCTTTAGAGTTCATCCGAATCAGGATCTAGGGTTAGGGTTCGTGTGCTGACCCCTGTTCTTTTTCTCTTCTTTGGATTTTTCTTTTCTTTAATTTCTTTCTTTTGATTGATTCCGGTTGGAATGGGGATGAAATTGGGGTTAGGTCTTAGGGTTCGGCCAAATTTGAACCCACTCTTCTTCTTCTCCGAGCTTTCTACGCGGGTTATGGTTAGGGTTCTTGAGATCCTTTTCCCCTTTCTCTTCTCTGATCCGAACATAGATCTTTTCTATTCTTGCCATGTGCCAGGTGAGAACGGCGGTGCGGCATCTCTTCCCCGTGCACGGTGGCAGGTGGTGACTGGGGTTCCAGTGACGTCCACCACCCCCGGTCCCTTTTCGCTTTGCTTTTACCCTGGTTAGGGTTAGGGTTACACAGAGGCAACCTAGCTCTGGTACCATTGTTAGGATCATGGGTGTACCTCTCTAGTAACCATAGATTCAGGGAAGGCTGCTCGCCTTTCTCTGTTGAGGCACATCGGCAAGCGTGGATGCCGATGCTACGGTGTAGTAGACGTCGTAGTGGCGAGGAGGTGAAGTCCAGTGGCCCGGTGTAGACCTGCAAGGGCGACGGTGGTGTGGTAGGACATCCCGTCGCTAGCAGCACTTCTTTAGGATCAGATTAGGGTTTTCTGTAGGTGGGATGGTGGCTCCAGTGAACCTCAGTTATCCGAGCCTTGATCCACACATTCCTTTTATGTGTGCTGTGCGATAGGAGCCCACCAACCGTATTAGGGTTGGGCTCCCCCGATCAGGGAGTAGAGACAAGGGTCCAATAGACCGTTGGGCCTATTGGTGGAGATCAACTAACATCAAGAACCTAGCACTTTCCCAACCATATTATAACATATCAACACTTCACCATCACAGATTACAATCCCATGCCCTGATGCTTCCTTGGAACGCAATAATTTCAGGTTCGACCCGATGGTGTTCGCGTTCGCCACCGATAGGTGCTGACGGCACTGTTCGCCCGGCAGGTGGTAACCGGGCGGTGGTTCATGTTGTTCGCATGCCTGCTGATCCTGTCTTCGTCGAGGGGGGGGCACCTACGCCTTCGGCATCTACTCCCGGGAGCTACGGTCGGCGATGGGCTACGACCAGCGTGTCGTTGCCACGCTTGCCTTCTTCAAGGACCTCGGCGCCAACGTCGGTGTCCCCGCGGGGCTCCTCAACGAGGTCGCCCTGCCGTGGCTCGTGCTCCCCACCGGTGCCGCCATGAACCTCGCTAGGCACCTCATGGTCTACCTCTCCCTCGCCGGCCGCGTCGCGCGCCCGCCGGTCTGGCTCATGTGCGCCTACATCTACGTCGGCGCCAACTCGCAGACGTTCGCCGACACCAGAGCCGTGATCACCTCCGTCAAGAACTTCCCGGACAGCAGTCGTGGCGCTTTGCTCGGCTTGCTTAAGGGATACGTCGGCCTCAGCAGCGTCATCCTCGCACAGCTCTACCTCGCCATCTATGGCCGTGGCGACGCCAAGTCGCTCGTCGTGCTCATCGCCTGGCTCCCCGCCATAGTGTCCAGTCATTTTCCTCGGCACCGTCCGCGTGATGCTGCCGCACCGCCCGAGGCAGAGCGCGACGCGCGGTGGAGGCGGCGATGTGTTCCGCTGCTTGCTCTACATCTCGGTCGCGCTCGCGGTGTACATCCTCGCCATGACCATCGTGCAGAGGCAGTCTAGCTTCTCCTGCACCGGCTACCTCGCGTCGACGACCGGGCTCCTCCTGCTCCTCTTCCTCCCCATCGCCGTCGTCGTCTGGCAGGAGTACCGAGCGGCGAAGAACGAACTTGAGGAGCCTCTGCTAACGCTGCCCACGACGGTGACCATTATCGATAAAGCAACTGCCTTGGCAATGGAAGGACAAGGATCGACGAACACGCCGGCGCCGCTGCCGTCGTTGGCGTCTCCTTGCCACCGCTCGTGGTTGGTGCGCACGTTCTGCCCGCCGGCGCACGGCGAGGAGTACTCCATCCCGCAGGCGCTGGCGAGCGTGGACATGCTGATCCTATTCGTGGGCTCGTGGCCATCGCCTGCGGCACCACCGGTGGCACGCTGACGGCGATCAACAACATGGGGCAGATCGGGCAGTCCCTAGGCTACCCTTCCGAGACCGTCGACGCCTTCGTCTCCCTCATCAGCGTCTAGGAACTACGCCGGCCGCAGTCGTTCGCCGGGTATGCCTCGGAGTCCCTCCTAGTCCCAGCACGGCATCCCGCGTCCAGCTCGCGCTCATGGCGGTGCTCGTCGTCTCCTGCGCCGGCCACCTCCTCATCGTCCGCCGGCGCGTCAGGGGCCACGCTGTACGCGGCGTCGGTGCTCGTCAGGCTTCTGCTTCGGCGCGCAGTGGCCGCTGCTGTTCGCTGCCCTGTCCGAGCTCTTCGAGCTCGCGCGCTACTCCACGCTCTACAACCTCAGCGCCGCCGTGAGCCTCGTGGGGTCCTACGCGCTCAACGCGCTCGTCGCCAGGAGGCTCTACGACGCCGAGGCCGCCTGGCAGCATGGCGGCGCGCTCCCGGTCCCATGTGGCGGCGGTAGGGACAATGACAAGGCGTGCCTGAGCGTGGAGTGCTTCGGGCGGTCGTTCCTGATCATCGCGGCGGCCACGGCGGCCGAAACGCTCGTGTCGCTCGTGCTGGTTTGGAGGACGAGGGAGTTCTACCGGGGCGATATATACGCCAAGTTCAAGGACGCGGCGGAGGCCGACGAGTCGCTGGACGGTGGAGGCGGAATCATCGGAGGACAACCGGAATACCGGATGGCTAAGGCTAACTGCCACGCTAACTTTGTCGTCGCCTGCATTATTCTTTTGCAACCATGCCTTTTGAACCATAAGACGCGTTCCCTTTCCGCCAATGCCACGCCGCGCCAACGGCGTCTCCGGCCGGACGAGCACTTGCGTGCGCCGCTACGCCTACCTTGCACATGCCGCCTCCGATCCGTCCCCGGCTCTCGGCGCGGCGTAGGCGTAGCGCGCGCGTGCGGTAGCCATGGCGCCGGGCTGCAGTGAGGAGCCAAATAATAAAGACTCCTAGCCTGACGCCGGACTGGCCGGCCGGCGGACGGCGGCGGAGCTCTGGCGAGCGACGCGAGCGGCGGTGGTCGATTGGCGTACGTGGACCCACCCGTCAGACTCCAAGCCTGACACGGACGAGGAAGAGACTCTCCTGCGAAGCGCCGATCTCGGCCGCCAACATCGCATCTGACAGCAGCAAGGCACCCAGGGGTGAACGGTATTTGAAGTACCGTCCACACCCCCGGACGGTACCCGAAACACCGTCCGCCCCCCAGGGTCGCCCGAGCGCCGTCTCCGCCACACGCCGCGGCTCGCCGGAACGCCGCCGAGTCCCAGCGGCCCCGCCTGCAATGTGCGCTTGCTCCTGGAGACCCTACGACCGGCGCCAATTGATCGCTCAGGTGCGTCCGCGAGTTTCTGAAGATGACACACACAACCCGCCCCCCCCCCCCCCCCCCCCCCCCCCCCACCCCCACACACACACAGTGGTGGACTGAACTGAACAGTGGTCAGTGGTCACATCACAGCAAACTTATTATCCACTGCCTTATTCACAGTAGCAACGATCGTCAGCCTGTTCGGCAGACCGTAAACGATCGTGGATTATTTACTGCTGACTGGTTTGGTGTGAGAGAAAAATACTGTTACAGCTTATAATCCGCGATCGTATACGAGCAAACGAACAGGCTGACATGTATTGTTCAGATAATGGAAATTGTCCTTAGGTAAGAGATTCTGGCATGATTCAACTCCACTAATCATTTTGCAACGGTGCTGAATTCTTGAACAAATAATATAACAGAAACTTCCGTTTCTATCAGAAAATGCACTGCTCTGGCCACGCCAGTTTTGTTCTTCATTAGCTCTGCGAGGTAGATGAACAGAAAACTTCAGGCTTTGAACTGCAGTTACATAGAAACTACAAGTACAACGTGATCAAACATGTCATGCTATGCTGTACAATAAGGATCCGGTTGTCATGGTAGCGCATGATTATTCATCTTCTAGGTTCTAACACAAACTATGGTACTATCTGCATCAACAGAAATGGTTGCAAACTTGCAATAACTCAATAGTTTACACATCATGTGTATCATTTCAACAATATCTCTATGCTTCTTCCAAAGTCGTTACATGCAACTTCTTTCTGATAGACTTGTCTATGGTTGCACCGCTCTGATGTTGGCAAGCATGGTAACAACTTCTGACATGGTAGGGCGACGTTTGGCATCATGGCGAATGCACAAGAGCGCTACCTTGACACACTGGATAATCTGAGCCATTCCTTGCTCCTCAGCACGTAAAAATGGATCGACGAGCTTCCGTGGCTTCTTTTGATACTTGCGTGCCTGGAAGAATTTCGAATGTATTACAAGTCAAAATCCAAATTTTCTCAGTAGTCTCCCGAGAAAAACTACCACTGGCCTAGATTTTTTTAGTAAAGAGAAGGATATAACTATGGCAGCATATCATGTGCAAACTAATCATCCTATGCAAACTTGGAAACTACCAATCAGGACCACTGGATGCTGATCCAGTGGATGGGGTGAGGGAGCTTAAGCTGAGGCTACGTGGCTCCGTCAGCTTTTGCTTGAGTTGGGTACTCCTCCGTCCAAAGCGACCCTGGTGTATTGTGACAGCATTAGTTCAATTTACATGGCGTCCAACCCGGTCCATTATTAGCGCACCAACCATGTGGAGATTGATCTGCATTTTGTTCGGGAGCGCGTCTCTCTAGGTGATGTCCGCGTACTACATGTTCCGACATCCTCTCAGTTCGCCAACATCTTCACCAAAGGACTGCCGTCTTCAGTGTTTTGTGAGTTTAGATCCAGTCTGAATGTTCGTTGCGCCGATGTTCCGACTGCGGGGGTGTTAGATTGTATTAGTAATAGTGGGACCTGAGCCCCTGTTATGATTGTGGGCCGGCTGGCGGCCCGTCTGTGGGCGCCGCCGGCCCTAGGCGTGTGAAGGGTGGCGGCTAGGGTTTCCAACCCTAGCCGCCCCTGCCTGGTCTCCCCAGGCCTTTATATGGTTGTAGCCTGTGCTCCCGTATAATCAATCTATTATTCCTCGCCTCAATTACTCTTTCAATTTGGTTGGAGAAGGTGGATTTTGTTATGTTTACAAGGTAATGCTTTATTTGAGACAGTCTTGAATGATTTTGTTATAGTACGAGGTAGCGCTATCTTGAGATCATGTTTAGTGTGAGATAAAATTGTGAACTTGTTAAATTACAATGCTAACTTGGGATGGGACTTCTCACCCATAGAATCTCGCCTATGCCTTTCCCTTTTCTTCATACTGTATGGATAACCCAAAGGACCCACCAAGAATTATATGCTAGTAGTATTCGCTTTAAACTTCCAATTGGGGCCATGTTCTAAAGTCATCCCTGTGAAGGGTGGGCTTCTTTAAAAAACACCACATACATGGAAACTTTCTAGAAGGCTTGATCACCCCTAGAAGCAACCTGCATGTCATGGGTATTGGTGGAATGCTAGCTCAATGCTTGCATATGCCAGTAATACCATTGATCATGGGCATTTGCTTTGTTTTAGTAATGAAAATTTTCTTATTCCATTAATCAAATGCTATGGCCAAATCGCATTTTAGCACTGTATATAAACTTTTAGCTGAAATCTTCTAGTCCCCTCTACATGTTGTGATGTATAACATTGGCCTTCAATATCTTTAGGGACAACTGCATAACGGTCTTGATGTTGCTGTCAAAAAACATAGGTCACCTAGGTTACAAGATCCAAGAGAGTTCATCGCTGAGATTTTAGCCATTTCAAATCTTAGACATAAAAATGTAATTGTGCTACATGGAATTTGTGTTCAAGGAGAAGAAAAGATACTCGTTTATGAATACAACAACAACAACAACAACAACAACAACAAAACCTTTAAGTCCCAAACAAGTTGGGGTAGGCTAGAGTTGAAACCCAGCAGAAGCAATCAAGGTTCAGGCACGTGAATAGCTGTTTTCCAAGCACTCCTATCTAAGGCTAAGTCTTTGGGTATATTCCATCCTTTCAGGTCTCTTTTTATTACCTCTACCCAAGTCAACTTCGGTCTTCCTCTGTCTCTCTTCACATTACTATCCTAGCTTAGGATTCCACTACACACCGGTGCCTCTGAAGGTCTCCGTTAGACATGTCCAAACCATCTCAACCGGTGTTGGAGAAGCTTTTCTTCAATTGGTGCTACACCTAATCTATCACGTATATCATCGTTCCGAACTCGATCCCTTCTGGTATGACCGTAAATCCAACGCAACATACGCATTTCCGCGACACTTATCTATTGAACATGTCGTCTTTTCGTAGGCCAATATTCTGCACCATACAACATAGCAGGTCTAATCGTCGTCCTATAAAACTTGTCTTTTAACTTCTGTGGTACCCTTTTGTCACATAGGACACCAGATGCTTGGCGCCACTTCATCCACCCTGCTTTGATTTTATGACTAATATCTTCATCAATATCCCAGTCTCTCTGTAGCATTGATCATAAATATCGAAAGGTATCCTTCCTAGCAAATATCATCGTTCCGAATTCGATCCCTTCTTGTATGACCACAAATCCAACGCAACATACGTATTTCCGCGACACTTATCTGTTGAACATGTCGTCTTTTCGTAGGCCAACATTCTGCACCATACAACATAGCAGGTCCAATCGCCGTCCTATAAAACTTGTCTTTTAACTTCTGTGGTACCCTTTTGTCACATAGGACACCAGATGCTTGGCGCTACTTCATCCACCCAATACATGCCAAAGAAATGCTTGGCATCTATCATTGCTGGCAAGTTTTAATTAAGATTGTAATCTCTTTCAATTCTTTTTGTTCACTGTTCTACTAGTATTTCTCAGTGATTTCTGCTGCAATGCATAAATGATTTGTGTAGATTAAGGAGAAATGAGTTTGTTAAATTGGCCTAAACGTCCTTCGAATAATTCAAGGGATAGCAGATGGTCTTGCTTATCTGCATGGGCATCCTCAGTACATTGTCCACAGGGACATGAAAGCAGGCAACATCCTTTTGGATCATGAAATGAATCCTAAGATTACTTATTTTGGTTTCGCTGTGAGGTTAGTTCCAAGTAGGCCTATGGAGGTGGATTTGTCTGTTGTTGGTACAATGTAAGTTCATCTGATACAACATTTAAGTTCGAAATGCAACCTTCTTTTATCTTCTGAGAGTTTGCACATTCTTTGGCATGACATCCTATATACCTGTCCTTCTCTTAGAGGCTATGCAGCTCCCGAATACATTGCCACAGGGAAAATATCGAAGAAGCAGGATGTATATGGCTTCGGCATTGTACTTCTTGAGATAATAGGTGGAAAGCTGTGCAAATCGTCTTATATAAGGAGTAAAGAGGTTACATCTCTAGCGCAAGCACTACCTGAATATGTAAGTATTGTTTTCCCAAAAAAGGCATGTCTTAAAAGATTTTACCTCAATAAATGTCTTGTTTTACAACTAGTTATTATTGATAAATAATCATAAAATTTCTATGTACAAATTTGTCAACTGCTATATAAATTTACCTCAATACAGTAAGATGTGCGTCTACACATCTTATGAGTTGCCTTAAATTTATTGGTCATTTTAAGACATTGGATTTTGGTGCACACTTGCAGAACTTGTTTGATTGATCCATCACTACTGAAAATTTGTTTGTGTACAATATTGTTTCTGTACTAAAACTTGCATATAGTAGGCTAGGATTCCAGCTGCATGGCCTCATGGCTCCCTTTCCATAATAGTTATAAGCAACGTATCATGTGCAAACCAACTAACCTATGTAAACTTGAAAACTACTAATCAGGACCACTAGATGCTGATCCAATGAATAGGGTGAGTGGTGGGATTTTTTTGCGCTTAAGCCCCCACCGTCGTCCTTTTTTTTACCAATACCCATACCATATCCCTGCCCGGTCTCCATTTCATTTCACCATTTTATTATGAGTGATAATAATCACCTATTGGGAGTAACGACAGGTAACTCAAGCTATCGAAAAATCCTAAGCATAGCAGCTACTCGCACCTGTACTAGTAGGACTCATAGGACAGATATATTTATGTAGGTGGTTTCCATAAAATGCATGTAACATAAATATGCATCATATATATATATATATATATATATATATATATATATATATATTTCAGTGCTTATTCAAAATAAGGATTATGCACCGGGACTTGCCTTGGGCAGGCGGGTGGTCAGCTATGTCAGTTGTCGGTGGCTCCGAGGCTTCCTCCTGTACGAAGACCTCCTCCTCGTACTCCTCAATCACCACCTCGTATTTCTGCTCTCCAGTGATCACGAACTCCACCAACGCGTTCTCTACATGCATGCAATGATGATGCCACACAGCATTTTAGCAAAAGCAGCTCTTAAAATAACAATACATCTACCAAGCTACTAAGCTAACTCTAATGACTAAGATACCAAGCTAATCATTATTCCCATCAAACCAGCTGGATTTCGCCTACAAGTGCTACTTAGCAACTAAAATATATTCTTACTCTTATTAACGATTTCCTATATACTACAACAAGGAGTATTTAGCTATCATATTTCTCAACCTATTCTAAGGTTACAAAAATTACAGTGAGCACATAATAATACAATGAATCTACTATAAAAATTTCCTGGCCAAAGCTATTACCAATTTGCCACAAAAAATCCAACAAATACTAATCTAAATAATACTAAACACTCACAAATGATTTAATAGCCGCTGGTATCAACAAATATATATATATATGAACTAAATACACTAACAGATAGAGCACAATTTCAGGAACCTAACAAAATTGGTTTCACAATTTTTGGACACCTATGCGAATTGATATTATTTTTCAAAGTTCAGCTCAGAAATTAAAATATAAGGCTATTTCTAATTTCTTAAGAAAAGGAAAAATGAATTCCACCTGTGGCCCACCACCGCGTGGCCCTGCGCGGACAGTAGCCCAACGCGAGGCGGCCCATAACGGGGAGGCCCACTGTGCGCGACACACATGCAAAAACGCCCCTAAACTCTGGGCAAACTAACCCGCAATCTATGTTACTATTCCTAGAGACAACACTTATGCAAAAGAACACTCAGACCTTTCTCCACTTTACAACGGTGAGGCCCTTGGCCACCCGCGCGCGCGCGCCGGCGCGGCGATGATGGCATTGGATGGCCACTGCGCGGACTAGCTGGGACCCGCGCTGGCACCACTAATGGGCCAACCCCTGTCTACAACCCTAGCACCTACACTAGCCCTAGGTTACAGGAGCGACGGAGCTCGCGGGAATTGGTGATCACGGCGTGCGGCCATGCGCGACAATGGCGCGGCCATGCCAGCCACCCTAAGCCACCGCGGGGTGAACTAGCTAGTGCTATAGCATCACTATCTTACCCTAGTTGCGGTTGCGGTGGTGGTTTGGCCAGAGGTTTCCCAGAACAGGGCTGGCCACAGTGTGGCAATGGGATGCGGCGGTGCTTCGAGATGGCGCGGCCACATCAGTGGCTACGACTGAGGCGGTAGAGGTGCAAGAGAGGTGTGTAGGGTGAAGTGGAGGTGAAGTCGGAGTTCGTGGTGTAGATGGATTAACGAGGGGTGGAGCGGTGGATGGCTGCCCTCGGCCACGGCCGGTCCCGACCTTAATGGAACGGTGAAGGGAAAACTCTAAATTGGAGTTCATCGTGGCTCGATTCAAGGCGGGTGGGGACGGTTGGCACGCAGACATCAATGCAGCATACACGGACATGCGAAATTGAAGGCAAGTGCCTACGCCCTAGCTCACCGTGGCCACAACACGACGATGAAAATAGAGGCTTGTCGGGCGCATAGAGGCGGGCAGGGGAGAAACGAGAGGACGGGAGGCGGTGAGGACGCGGTCGGTAGCTAGCGAGTGCACCTTGGCGCGATGTGGCTGGTGCAACCAGTATGGCCCATGGCCGGCGCTAGCCGACGGCACACGCTCGAGGTCGGCGTGGCCCACGCGCTGCAGTGCCATACATGGCATGGCGACGGCGGTTCGGCCCCGCACACACAGTGCCTAGGCGGACCAGAGGTGCAGCTCGGTGCAGCAGCAGGCGGGAGTGAGATGGTGATGCGATGGCAACGCCAGCGTCGTGACATGTGGTGGGGCAGCGTGTGGGGTAGGTGGCCGCGGTGCTCGGTTGTGCGAGCAGCAGCAACGCACGGCAACGGCAACAGGCGGTGGGGCAGCGCGACAGGGATGAGTCGGCATCCACGGCTCCACGCGGTGGCAGGGCGAGGAGGCTAGTGATGTGGCTAGAGCAGCAGCACGATAGCGAGACAGGACGTCCGCACGGCAGGGAGGCAACGGTGGTCAGGACGCCGAGCCCACGTGGTAGCAGCAATGCGCAGCCAGGCCGACCGACCCACGGTGGACCGCCGAGCGCGCCAACGCGCGCACGCATAGAACGCCCAACGCGGGGCGACGACCCCTAACGCATGGTGACCATGCCCACGTGAGGGAAACAAACCAGAAACATTGCTGTGCAAGGATTTTAAAGCATTGACCATGACTAAACCGTTGATCCAATACCCAAACCACTTTCGCTATACCAAAGAGGGTATATTAGACTACAAAAACAAGTCATAATACTACCCTACTGCTTAACCCAATCTCACCCAATAAATTGCCAAACATGGCAGTGTCTAACTATCGGTAGACTTGAAAATTTCTAAGTGTTAGAAGCTGAATTTGATTTCCAATTGCGATTTCTAAGCTAGTGGAAGTATTAGCTAGCAATCTCATTTTTTGACCGTGAGTATTTCATTGTCATCTACAAAGTTTACACTTCGAACCTTATTTAAGTATCACATACATGTTCTATAGCATTTTTGCTTAATAAAAATTGATTTTAAACCCTAAGTGATATAACATGACTATGGAATTAACTTTCATTTCATATTTCCATTGATCGTTTTGAGTTACGTAAATTGATCTACACTCTTTATTACATGCATTAACACATAAACATGATGCTCATGACATGTTTTAGTAAATGATTTATAGTGTAACACCAAGGGTGTTACAAATCTATCCCCCTAAAACCAAATCTCGCCCCAAGATTTCATGTGCTTAGTGTGGGAAAAGAGATAAGAAATACATTTCAATGTAACAACTACCTCGGTGAACTAGAAAGAAGGTGGGGATAATGCTTCAAAATATAACTTTCTTGCTCCCACGTTGCTTCGTTCTTCGAGTGATTTTGCCACTAAACTTTGTAGAACTTCACAACCCTGTTTCTAGTCACTCTTTATTTTTCGTCCAAGATCTTAACAGGATGCTCAATATACGATAAGTCATACTAGAGGGGAAGTCCTTCAATTTCCAAACTTCATCGGGGACCCGCAAACATTTCTTCAACTGAGATACGTGGAACACATTGTGGACCACAGAAAAAATATCTAGAAGTTGGAGACGATAAGCAACCAGGGCCACATCGCTCCAAAAACTTATAAGGCCTAACATAACGAGGAGCTAACTTTCCACGGACACCAAATTCGATGCACACCTCTCATGGGAGACACTTTTAGATACACATAGTCATCCACTTCAAACTACAAGGGCTTTCTTCTCTTGTTCAGCATAAGTTTTCTGTCGGCTCTGAGCTGCCTTCAAATGACTCTGAATAATACTGACTTGCTCTCGAGCCTCCTTGATAAAATCATGTCCAAAATATCCATGGTCTCCCACTTCAACCCAGTTAAGTGGTGTCCTACATTTCTTTCCATACAGAGCTTCAAAGGGTGCCATACCAATAGGTTTCTTGATAGCTATTGTTGTAAGAAAACTCAACTAAGTTCAAGCATTTGTCCCACTTCTCAAGAAAAGAAATGGCACAAGCTCTCAACATATCCTCAAGTACCTGATTTACCCTTTCTGTTAGCCCATTAGTTTATGGATGATAAGCTGAACTTCTGAGGAGGACTAGTACCAAGACATTGCTGAAGTTGCCCCTAGAAATGAGAGACAAAGACTGACCCTCTATTAGAGACTGATAGTAAGAGGAACATCATGTAGGGTCACAATCCTGGTCAAAATACAACTTGGCATACTTCTTAGCTAAATATCTGGCATCCATTGGGAGAAAATGAGCAGACTTAGTGAGACAGTCCATAATGACCCAAATAGAGTCATAGCCCTTGGACGTGTGGGGCAAACCCACAACAAAGTCTATGGAAATATCTTCCCATTTCCAAACAGGGATAGGCAAGGGCTACAAAAATCCTAGGGTACGCATATGGTCTGCCTTAAGTCTCCCATAAGTGTCGCACTCCATGTGACGTACTTGGTGATGTCCTGCTTCATATTGGACCACCAATACAAGTGGCGCAAATCATGGTACATCTTGTTACTGCCAGGATGGATAGACAACTTGGAATGATGAGCTTCATCCAAAATCTTTCTTCTAAGCTCCTCACTTGATGGAACAATCAATCTAGTTCTTGAACCTCACTACACCTTGATCATCAATACTAAACTAAGGACACGCCCTTCGGCAATTAATTTCTTGATGTGAAGAATTTCTAAAGTGTCTTGTCTTTGCTCTATAATAATTTGTTCAAGTAAATCCGAGACTAAGGCAATGTGAGCTAGCACCTCAGCATGGTTGAGAGACAAAGGTGTTTCTTCAACCTGATACGACTTCCGGCTCAAAGCATCAGCTACCACATTAGCTTTTTCGAGATGGTAATGAACCTCCAAATTATAATCATTGATTAACTCCAACCATCTCTGTTGCCTCATGTTCAATTTGGACTGAGTGAATATATTTGAGGCTCTTGTGATTCGTAAAAATGTGTACTTTATTTCCCTAGCAAATAATGCCTCCAAATTTTTAGAGCGTGCACCACAGTAGCCTAGCTCTAAGTCATGGGTGGGATAATTCACCTTGTGCTTTTTAGCTGACGTGAAGCATAAGCTATCACACGTCCATCCTGCATAAGTATGCATCCCAATCTAATCCTTGAGGCATCACAATACACATCAAATGGATTGTCAATATCTGGTTGAGCAAGAACTAGGAGCAGAGGTAATAAATTACTTCAAGGCTTGGAAAACTTCTTCATAAGTCAGGACTCCATAAAAATTTGATATCTTTCTAGAGCAACTTGGTCATTGGTTGGGCTATTTTGGAGAAGTCAGGAATGAAACACCGATAATATCCAACAAGACCAAGGAACTGACAAATCTGATGCACTGACTTGGGAGATTTCTAATTTAACATATCCTTACACCTTGCTTGGGTCTACAGAGATACCTTCAGGTGTCAGAACATGTCCCAAAAACTGCACTCGAATCTAACCAAAACTCACACTTGCTGAATTTGGCATACAGCTTATGTTCCCTTAATCGAGTCAGTACTATCCGAAGATGCAGTGCATGCTCTTCTTGGTTCTTGGAGTATATCAAAATATCATCAATAAACACCACTACAAACTTATCCAACTTTGGCATGAAGACTGAATTCATAAGATACATGAAGAATGCAGGAGCATTGGTGAGACCAAAAGTCATGACTAGGTACTCATACAGCTCGTACCTAGTTGAGAAGGTTGTCTTCGGTATATCTTGAGGTCTGATCTTGATTTGATCATATCCTGAACAAAGGTCAATCTTGGAAAACACCTTGGCACCCGCTAGCTGATCGAACAAAGTATTAATACAAGGTAAAGGATACTTGTTCTTAATGGTTACCGCATTAAGAGGGTGGTAATCCACACACATCCGCAAGGTACCGTCCTTCTTCACAAAAATAGCTAGACAACCCCTATGGTGAAGAACTAGGATAGAAAAATCCCTTTTCCAACAACTCCTCTAACTGCTTCTTCATTTCAGCCAATTCCTTCGGGGCCATGCGGTACGAGCACCGAAAAATAGGAGCAGTGCTAGGTTCTAACTCAATGGAAAACTCTACATCCCTATCCGGTGGCAACCCAGGTAGATCTTTGGGAAAGACATCTAGGAACTCATAGACCATAGGAATAGAGGCGAGATTAGGAGAAGCTTCAACATGAGCAGCAATAGGTAAGGCTAGATCTGAGGGCATAAGAAGAGACATTCTATCCTCGGAAGAAGGAAGCTATAACTCAACAATTCTCTGCTTAAGATCTAAGACTACCCCATACACTCACAACTAGTTCATGCCCTAGAATTGTATCTATGCCTTGCCCACGCAGCACCTTGAACTAAAGGTGGTAAGTGTGAGTGGCTAGCACTAACCCAACTATGTCCGTCTGAGTATTAACGCACAACTACGCACCTAGAGTACTGATTCTATAGGCAATAGATATAGCCATAAGAGATATAATGTGCCTTTGTGCAAACCCCATGCTCACAAATGAATGTGATGCACCAGAATCAAACAACACATAGGCTGGGTGGAAATCAATGGTAAACATACCAGCCATCATCGGTTCATTCTGCAAGATTTCCTCTACCTTAGTGAAGTTAACTTGCCCAGAGTGGCTCACGGGCACCTTCTTTTTTATGATCGTCCGCTTGATCAGATGGGAGTTAGCTAAGGGCTGAGCAGACTATGCAGGCTAGTTCTGCGAACACTCTCAAGCATAGTGGCCTTCCTTGCCATACTTTAAACAAGCACTAGGCTTGTTCCCCTACCCTTGATAAGGCAAAACCTGCTATCCCTAGGGGCTGTTGTTGTTGCGCCTATTGAGTAGGTGCACGGTACTAGGTGGAAGGTGCCTGGTAGGTCTGCTGAGGCTGAACAAAATGAATGCCCACCTAAAGACTGATAGGGCACCCGCCTGACAACCTATACCTTATAAGCCTGAGAGTGACTAGAAGACCTAGTAGTCACCTGCTTGTGCTTCTACTCAGCCTGAGAGTCATGCTGCAGTCCCTTCCATGGCAATAGTAGCATTCATCATAGCACCAAAAGTCTGGTAGTTCCCTATGTATAGCTCCTTCTGCATACTACAAGAGAGACCATGATAGAAATGATCCCGCTTCTTCTCATCAGTATCAACATGAGTCCTAGCATACTGTGATAGATGGTTGAACTTGTTTACATAGTCCATCATAGACATGCTCCCTTGTCTCAGGTTCAGGAACTCAGTCAACTTCCTATTTAGCACACCAGCAAGAATGTAGTACTCTCTGAAAGTGGCAGTAAACTCCTGCCAAGTCACACAGTGATCCACCAGCTGCATGGCATTGAACATGTCCCACCATGCAATGGTAGAACCCAATAGCTGCTGCACTGCAAAGCGCACCTTCAGTTCTTCAGTTACAGTGAGTAGCTGAAACTTCTACTCTAGAATACGAAGCTAATACTCCACATCTAGAGGCTTAGCAGTCAGCGTGAACATGGGCGGGTGCGTCTTCAAGAAGTCCTGGTAAGAACAGGGCCCCTCGGGACTATGGGCACCACCCCCTTTCCCACCATTGCCTCTATGGTCCCCATGGGTGAAGCCACCAATCGCATGGGCTAGCATCTCTAAGGCACGGGCTGACTCGCACCGAGCAGCCAGCATCTCCGTCATCATCTTCGCATGGGTCATCGGAGGTGGTGGTGGCGGAGGAGGAGGAGGAGGCAGAGGTAGGGCCTTATGGCCCTCCCTATTGCCGTTCTCATTGCCATAGCCACTTTCACCATGACCTTCGCCAAGACCATAGCCTGCTCTGGCACTGGTGCTCCCACGACCGGATCTCAGGTTCATCTATAAACATATAGGAACCAACCATTTAGGACAACCCTCTAGATTAGGAGCAAGAGACTAGAGAAATGACAAGACATTTATTCTAGCATTCTTTTAGGTTGTCCTATCAATTCACTAATCCAAATTATACATGTAGAGGGAGTTTAGTTTAAACAAGATTCTCCTTTCATGATGCATGCATCGGCCTACCTGTTCACTCAAGCCAGAATATAGCGGTATTCGCAAAAAATTTCGGCACATCATACACTCAGTTTCCATACGCTAAACGATTCTTACACAACATAAGTTAGTGTACCTATAGAAACTTGATTAGATAAAACCAGTGTCGCTATCTTAGATAGACCATATTGCTAGGGCTTATACTTATTTACATAATTTTATCACATTCTACTTTTCGCAAAACTTTTATTGGTCAAATTTTAGGTTTTGAAAAGAGTTATGAAACTCGCAAGTCATTATTGGCTCTAATACCACCTATGGCAGAACCGCCCAAAATAGCACACCCTTGGAGGCGCTCGTCTTCCACCAGACACTAAGCACCCTGAAAGCAAGCTACATCGGGCGGATTCCGTCGAGCACACTCTAAGGGAGAAATCGAATAATCCACGTTTTTTCTCTAGGATCCAATAACGAGAACTGAGTTTATAATACTTAGTCCATCTCATACAACCAGAGTTCTTAAAAATACTATTATTACAGTACCAAGTTCAGAGTGCGGAATTTAAACAGTGGAATTACAATAAACATCTAACAGTAGAATACAATGATCTGTCTGTGCCCACCAGAAGAATCCTCCACACAACAGCTACTTTTCAAACTGCACCTGCAACAGGGGTAATAAACCTTGAGTACACAATGTACTCGCAAGACTTAACCGACTAGTGGAAATAACTTCTCGAGTCCAAATGATATGATAAGCTTTTTGGGTTATTGGGTTTTCTTTTTGCGGAAAGCAATACTAGTAGTGAATCCTTATGTATGTTTCTTATTAGCAGTCATGATTATTTCATTATCTAGCCATTCTATGTAAGCACCTATTCTACTTTCAAGCAAGAGATTGAGCAAATAGATCCATTTCACCATTTTTCATCTTCCAGTTCTTACTATGGTCCTAGATTGTAGACAGGCCATAGCGGATTACCCAGTGATTCGTGAATCAATGTGCCTAGCTAGGTACCCCGAAACACACGTCTCGCTTGTACCCAAGGCACAAGCATGACCAACCCACCACTCTCCTGTTAAGGGGTCTAGGTCCCTGTCCAAACTTGGATTCCAAGCCCCCACACCTGAGTCCCAGACTCAGTGTGGTGCTTAGACCTCCACCATCCCCGCCTTCAATCAGTCTATCTAAAAAGAGCCGAAACCCACGACAAGAGAGCAATGAGTCTTCCCTGCTCCCCTAAACAAGTATGTGCTCAGGATAATAAGTCTATGACATGCCTAGAACCCAATAGCAACGGTCGGTCCTTAACCAACATGGATAGGGAAAATAGTGTAACCAAGCTATGCCCCGTTGGCCATGGGATACAACCTCTTACACCCACCAATACTCGTACCATATCCCTGCCCGATCTCTATTTCCTTTCACCATTTTATCATGAGTGATAATAATAATCACCTATTGTGAGTAACGGCAGGTTACTCACGCTACCGAAAATTCTAAGCATAGCAGCTACTCGCACCTATACTAGTAGGACTCATAAGATAGAGATATTTATGTAGGTGGTTTCCATAAAATGCCTATAACATAAATGTGCATCATAGATATATATATATATATTTAGTGCTTATTCAAAATAAGGGTTATGCACCGGGGCTTGCCTTAGGCGGCGGGTGGTCAGCTATGTCAGTCATTGGTGGCTCCGAGGCTTCCTCCTGTATGAAGACCTCCTCCTCATACTCCTCAATCACCTTCTCGTATTCCTGCTCTCCAGCGATCACGAACTCCACTAACGTGTTCTCTACATGCATGCAATGATGATGCAACACTTAGCATTTTAGCAACAGTAACTCTTAAAATAACAATACATCTACCAAGCTACTAAGCTAACTCTAATAACTAAGATACCAAGCTAATCATCATTCCCATCAAACCAGCCGAGTTTCGCCTACAAGTGCTACTTAGCAACTAAAATATATTCTTACTCTTATTAATGATTTTCTATATACTACAACAAGGAGTACTTAGCTATCATATTTCTCAACCTATTCTAAGTCTACAAAAATTATAGTGAGCACATAATAATACAATGAATTTACTGTAAAAATTTCATGGCCAAAGCTATTACCAATTTGCCACAAAAATTCCTACAAATATTAATCTAAATAATACTAAACACTCACAAATGATTTAATAGCCGCTGGTGTCAACAAATATATATATATATATATATATATGAACTAAATACACTAACAGATAGAGCATAATTTCAGAAACCTAACAAAATTGGTTTCACAATTTTTGGACACCTATGCGAATTGATATTAATTTTCAAAGTTTAGCTCAAAAATTAAAATATAAAGCTATTTCTAATTCCTTAAGAAAAAAGGAAAAACGAATTCCACCCACGGCCCACCACTGTGTGGCCCACGCGGATGCAGCCCAACGCTAGGCGGACCACAATAGGGAGGCCCACGCGCATGACACACATGCAAAAACGCCCCTAAACTCTAGGCAAAGTAACCCACAGTCCGCGTTACAATTCCTAGAGACATCACTTATGCAAACGAACCCCCAGACCTTTCTCCACTTTACAACAGGTGAGGCCCTCGGCCACCCACGCATGCGGCTGGCAATGGCATTGGATGGCCACGTGGGCTAGCTGGGACCTACGCTGGCACCACTAACGGGCCGACCTCCGTCTACAACCCTAGCGCCTACACTAGCCTAGGTTACAAGAGCGATGGAGCTCATGGAAGTGGTGACCATGACGTGCGGCCATGCTGGCCACCCTAAGCCACCATGGGGTGAACTAGCTAGCGCTATAGCATAACTATCTTACCCTAGTTGTGGCTGCGGTCGTGGTTTGGCCGAAGGTTCCCCGAACAGGGCTGGCCACGTGCGGCAGTGGAATGCGGTGGCGCTCTGAGATGGCGCGGCCATGTCAGTAGCTATGGTGAGGTGGTAGAGGTGCAAGTGAGGTGCGTAGGGTGAAGTGGAGGTGAAGTCGGAGTTCGTGGTGTAGATGGATTGACAAGGGGTGGAGCGATGGGTGGCTGCCCTCGGCCACGGCCGGTCCTGGCCTTAATGGCATGGCGGAGGGGAAACTCCAAATTGGAGTTTGTCATGGCTCGATTCAAGGCGGGGTGGGGATGGTTGGCACGTGGACATCAATGCGCATACATGGGCAAGCAAAATTGAAGGCAAGTGCCTACGCCCTAGCTCACCGTGGCCGCGATGCGATGGTGAAAACAGAGGCGGTCGGGCACACAGAGGCGGACAGGGGAGAAACTAGAGGACGGGAGGCTTGAGGACACGGTTGGTAGCTAGCGAGTGCACCTTGGCGCGATGCGGCTGGCGCAACTAGTATAGCCCACGGTCGGTGCTAGCCGACTGGCACACGCTCGAGGTCGGATGTGGCCCACGCAGCCGCAGTGCCATACATGGCATGGCGATGGCAGTTCGGCCCCACACGCACAGCGCCCAGGTGGACCAGAGGCGTAGCTCAGTGCAGCGATAGGCGAGAGCGAGATGGTGATGCGAAGGCAATGGTAGTGTCGTGACGTGCGATGGGGCAGCGCGTGAGGTAGGTGGCCACGGCGCTCAGGTTGTGCGAGCAGCAGCAACGCACGGCAACGGCAGCAGGCGGTGGGGTAGCGCGATGGGACGAGTCAGGCATCCATGGCTCCACACAACGGTAGGTCGAGGAGGCCTAGTGATGCAGGCCAAAGCAGCCGCACGACAGCGGGATAGGATGTCTGCATGGTAGGGCAGCAATGGTGGTCAGGACTGTCGAGCCCGCGTGGCAGCAGCAACGCGTAGCCAGGCCGACCGGCCCATGGTGGACCACCGAGCAGCGCCAACGTGTGCACGCATAGAATGCCCAACGCGGCGACGATGACCCTTGATGCACGGTAGATCGTGGCCACGCGAGGGAAGCAAACCTAGAAACTGTGTTGTGCATGGATTTTAAAGCATTGACCACAACTAAACTGTTGATCCAATACCTAAACCACTTTCACTATACCAAAGAGGGTATATTAGACTACAAAAACAAGCCATAATACTACCCTACTGCTTAACCCAATCTCACCCAATAAATTGCCAAACTATGGCAGTGTCTAACTGTCGGTAGACTTAAAAATTTCTAAGTGTTAGAGCTGAATTTGATTTCCAATTGCGATTTCTAAGCTAGTGGAAGTATTAGCTAGCAATCTCATTTTTCGACCAGCAGGTATTTTATTGTCATCTACAAAGTTTGCAATTCGAACCTTATTTAAGTATCACATACATGTTCTATAGTATTTTTGCTTAATAAAAATTAGGTTTTAAACCCTAAGTGATATAACATGACTATGGAATTAACTTTCATTTCGCATTTTCAGTTGATCGTTTTGAGTTACGGAAATTGATCTACACTCTTTATTATATGCATTAACACATAAACATGATGCTCATAACATATTTTAGTAAATAATTTACAGTGTAACACCGAGGGTGTTACACTTGTGAGTACCATCACGACTTGTATTGTGCTTATGAAGCTGCATCAGCTGATTGATCTTTTATGAGATATAATATAAGTTAGTTATCGATCCATATCATTGTTTATAAGGCTGCGTCAGCTGATTGATCTCTTACGAATCATAATATAGATCAAAGTTATCGATCTTGTGTTAAATAACTTATTATTTAATATAATATCACCAGTTATCGAATCTGCTAAGATTAGTAAGATTTTCCTTGCTGATTTTGGTTGATTCACCAGTTATCGATCTTGTTATAATTAATAGTTTTATTAATTATAACGAAATCACCCGATTGAGATAGAGATAGATCGGTATCATATCATCTTAATTGGTTGTTCTTTGATCTGGTTACGCTTTAAATCTTATAATTGATGGCTTAATTATGCTAGATCGGCTTGTTTTATCTCTATTTCAATCAAACATAGTATGAATCCAAAGACATGTTTCAATCTTGAATAAACTCACTAGTCAATAAGATCTAATCTAATGACACTACCATAGCTACATCGATCCGATCGAACCTCACTGGTAAGACTTTAGATTAGAAATTATCGATTAGTGGTCTTGTTCACTGATCAAGATATGTACTCTGTTTATTTGCTATGACTGCATCGGCTATTTTAGCCGATTTGTCTATACTCTCAAGCATATAACATGTTTTCATGACTGTCAATATATAGATGGCTTTATAGATTCTTTGGCTTTAGTTTGTTATCATTATCATAGCTGCATCGATCCGATCAAACCTCACTGTCGGGTTCATAAACCCGGGGTCTCTTGTGGACTGGTTTCACCAGCAAAGGCTTGGCCCAACAGATGATGTTGTGAACGACAGCACAACTCCTAGGCCGGCCCAAATACCTAAAACGACGAGTTAAAAGGGCGATCCAGTCTGTCTGACCGGAAGAGCCCGCTAAAGAGGAACAACACTTACTTCTGACTCTAGCCCGCCTCTTCGACCAGAAGGCATGGCCAAGAAGGAACAACGCTCACTTCCGACTCCGGCCCAGCCTCCGGATGGCCTCTCCGATCGGAGGCCTAGCCAAACACCACTTTTGACTCCAACCCACGTCTCTGACTGGGGATGCACCGAAACCCTGCTTATAGCTCCCCTCTGACTAGCACAATCAGAGCCGACTGGGACCAACCGACCAGGGGACACCCGCTCAGGTAAGGACCAAGAAGCGGATGGAGAAAGTAAGGCAGGGCACTCAAGTCAACCATAATACCAATGACCATACCCTATACACCTGTAGGACAGTACCTTGCAACCTTCCTGGCATATCAGAACCCAAGCAGTATTGTGGGCGCCGACATTTTCCCTACAGCGTTGTGGGCGCCATTAACTCCCATACCAGACAAACACGGTAAAGCTCCCCCCACGTGCCTCTAGGCATCAATAGTGCTGTGGGCGTCGGCATTTACCATACTAGGCGAACATGGTAAAACCCCTACATGCTTTCTGGGTGTCAACTAGTATGGTAGACACCGATGTCTGCCATACCAGAGGAAGACGACTGAAACCTCCCACATGTGTCTAACAACAAATAGTGTTATGGGCGCCTACCATCATCTTGTACCCTAGTAGGCGTGAGCAACAAGACTTGGTAGCATCTGTACCTCTCTCTCTCTCTTATAAGGTCCATCCCCTTTATCTATAAAAGGGAATACGCTTTCTCCCAAAAGGGGAGGATCAGTTCACTTAGATCGATTCAACACACTACAACAATAGAACCACCTAGGTTTGGACCTCAAGCACACGTTCGAACACTTAGCATGTAGCGAAGTTCCCATCACTCTTGGCCTTTTAGACCAGAGTCCAACCGGACCTCTTGTACCTACTATCTTTCTCCTCCTCGTTTGTAACCCCACTACAAACTTCGAGCACTTGGGCCTAGGAATAAAGTTACCAACCGACTCAAACTAGACGTAGGTCATGTTACCTAAACCTAATATAAACCCTATGTCATTGAGTGCTAGGCCACATCCGATCACAACATATGGCAAAACTACAAATATTTACGTGTTGGTCACTTAAGCTCTCCCCGAGCGATTGGATGTCCTCCGTGCTCCAACCGTCGGCATACCCACTATAGATGGTGGCAAAGTCCTAGGTCTGGGTGGTACATCGCCACCGAAGTCAACACCCCCGAATGACCCATAAAATAGCTCGTTGGTAATGAGGGCCCTAAACCTCATCCGAAACCTCCGCCTAGCCGGATGGCGGGTGCACTGGTAGTTGGCACCTGAACCGAAGACCTCCAAGACGACAAGCTAGGCAACATTACGTATCTAGTCAAGTTCCCCCTCAAGAGCACGTCAGCTCTTCTAGGGACTTGGCCAGTGCCTCCGCATTCTGGCCAAACATCGCCTTAGCCATCTCCAGGTCCTGCTCCAATGACTTCACCTTTCGACCTAGCTCTAGAAGAAGGACGACAAGCTCAGAAGCAAGCTAAAGAAAGAAACCAACATGATGAAAGCAGAAAAAGTACTTACCAAGGTGGGTCTTCTTGAGGATGGAGAGTCCCTTCGCATGCTGGGTCACCTGCTCACGTAGCCGGGCTTTCGCCTCCTCTATCCCCATCACCTGGCCTCGGAGCACAAGCACTTCTTGGCCGGCCTCTGGCCGGGCCTTCCACTCTGACTCCAGGGCATTCCTCTTCATCTCCAAGGTCTCTAGGGTACCTTGGAGCACCCCCTTGGTGTTCACCAGGGACTTCCACAGCGCCGCCTCAGTCTTCACCGGATGGGCCTTGGTCACCTTAAGCCCCTGCTCGGCGGCAGTCACCCGTTCCACCGTAAGCACTCCCGCCGCCCGTGCCTCGGCCGCCTCCACCACTCGGTCCTAGGACTCATGGCGAGCGGATTCCAATTGGTGCTCAAGATCCTCCATTCGGGAGTGCTCCATCTAGAGAAAATGAGACTTGCAGCTCAACATCTCCTCTAGACCCTACAAAACAAGAAGCAAGCGTGCTAAGGCAACCGATGAAAGACTAGGGGTCAAGGACGAGCGTGGGAAACTCACCGCCATGGCGCGGCGTAGGTCGACCATGACCAACCATTAGATGGACTCAACTTGCTCTTAGGCCTCCTCAAGCTTCTTCGATAGCTTGGCGAGATCAGACTCCATGGCAAATCCTCTCCCCTAAGGATGTCCTAGAGCTAACACTCCTGTGAATCCCGAAGGACAACCGAACCTTTGTTGGGTCCTCGGGGCAAGGCCACACCAGGTCAGTCTCCTCTAGCCTACTAGAGGGCCCAGCCTCCGACCGGACCACCGCCAGCTCCCACGACAGCACCGGTGGCTCCACCTCGTCGTCTGCTTTGGCAACGGAGGGGATCTCCACCACCACAATTTCATGAGTCGTTGGTAGACGTTTTGGCTCCAGCCCGGCCGCATCTCCCCTCGACACCTTCAACTTCGACTGGGAGGGTGAGCCGTGCGACCGTCTGCCCAGTGAGGCAGGGAACCCGATCTCCCTCTCCTATTCTGCCATAGCCGGTGGAGGAGCCGCAAGGGTTACCTCCAATGTGGCCTCCGCCGTCACCACTAGGATTACCGCCAACACCGACGTCACCGCTGCCGCCGTACTAGCGGCCGATCCGAGGGGCGCCGCCCCTAGAAGGGAAGGATCCACCGCCACGACCCTACTCTCCCCGCCAATCACTATGACGCACTGCAAGGTGGGCCTTTAAACCTCATACACGGGAGTTGGGGCGATGTTCAGCCCCGTTAGTATCCGGCCGCTATCAAAAAAGTACAGGTCAGTCATACTCCAAAAAAACTCAACATCAAGATCGAAAAGAAACAAAGAAAGGCATACCAGGATGTAAGCAGTACGACTCTAAAGCCCTGACCCGATGTCAATGGGCCCATGGGGCGAGGACCGCTCCTAGGCCACGACCCACGCCCCCTCGCTTCAACCGAGGGAGTTGACCCAACCTGGCTCCTGCTTAGCCTATGAATCACCATGACCTTTGGCTTAGGGGCACGTCGACTAGAGCAGATGGCAGGGCATCCTCCTATTGCGGGTTGCACACTAGCACTAGCCCCAATGACGCATGGGTGTGAGCCTACTCCTCCGACCGCCGAGCTTGTCTTGCCGTGTCCACAGCAGGCGGGGACGAGGCCGGCGAACACCGTCGAAGGGCACGGTGACCGCGTTCGCTTTGCCTCCCGTTCGCCAACGGTGTCCATGCTCACAGCATGCTTCCTTGGCATGGGAACATCGCCGCACCTCTCTCCCTCCTGCTCATCGCCAGTGGACATGGCCACAGGATCGCAATGCTACGCTAAGGTCGCAACAACCTCTCAGCTTTCCTCCTCCTCGGAGAAGATCATGTCATCACCCACCTCTGTGGGGTCCTTTGACTCAAGCTCTGACTCGACAGTCGCTCCTATTTTCCCTGACCCGCACTGCATCGGGTAATCTCCTTCTCCTTCTCATACTTCTGCCGAGCATCCTCGGCTTTCTTATTCTTCTTGGCATCTACCGCCTCCTTCTGGGCAGCCTACCGAGCTACACCCTCTGGTCCCTTCGGAAGGTGTGGCCGGGACTTGTAAACCCCAAGTCCCTATAGAACAAGCGACTCAAAATAAAAAACTGGAAAGCAAAGGAGAAAAGAACATAGAGTAGAGAGAGAGAGAGGAGCATACCAGTTTGGACACTGTCGTGGAGTTGAGAGGTCTAGGCTTTCTATCGAGGTTCTCTTTAGGCCTCAGCTGCAGCACCCGGTCGAGGCGACTCTAGATCTCATCGTTCGGTAGCTCCTCCGGCAACGCACAGTTGGGGTCTGTCGGGCCGTTGTACTTCCACATCGGCCGCTTCCTCTCCGCCAACGGAGCAACCCGATGGCGGAACAGGGTGTGGAACACCCGCACCCCCTCAAGGCCGCGCCGCACGAGCTTCTGGAGCTCTGCCTCGATGATCTCCACCTTCTTCTTCTACTGGTGAAAGGAGGGAACGACATCTCCGCTGGGTTCCTGATGTAGAACCATTCCCCGTGCCACCCCGATTGGAATTGCAGGGGGTATACACGGGGTACTAGCCCCCCGTGCTCGGTTTCTTCTACAGCGCGAAGCCCCCCATTGGCGTGATCATGGGTGGCTTCCCCTCTGACAAAGCTCGCCTAGAGAACATCCACCGGAAGAAGTCCACGTGTGGCTCCATCCTGAGGAAGGCCTCGCACACGGTGACGAAGTCGGCGATATGCAGCACCCCACTCGGATTGAGGTGCTATAGCTCCAAACCCCACTCATTGAGGAGCCTATGCAAGAACCAGTGCACGAGGTATCCTAACCCACACTCATGGAAGGCAAGGAAGGAAACAACCTCGCTGGCCCGAGGTTGCAGGAAATCCTCCCTCCCGGGAGCCCTCCAGTGCGCCACCTCCTTCGGCAGCAGGAACCCCTTCTCGGCGAAGGCAACCAGCACCGACTCCCTCATGATGGATGACCTCCAGCTCGACATTTCACTTCAGGTTCGTAGATGGATCTATGAGTTTTTTCTCCTCACCCCCGCTCTCCCCTTTTCTCTCCTAGGAACCGTCGCGTCACTCAAATGCTCTTGGCAAGAAGGAAGAAAAAGAAGAGACCATAGATAAGGAATAGGCAAAGGAACAGGGCGAAAGCCCTCTCCCTTCCCCTACTTAAAGAAAGAGGCACAATAGTTGGGAAAGGCACTGCGATCGGGAAAAGGTGAAACGACGAGGGCAAAAAACCCTGTTCCTTACCCCATTCAATGCGGATGGGATACGATGGGACACGCCCTAACCGATGGGATGCACCCTGTCCAATGGAACGGCGCCTGGTCAGACAGGACATGGCCTGGGTATAGCCCACCACTATCGCACGCCGGGCGTGAGAAACAAGGCGCCACTGCGTGTAGGTGGCCCTCCGCCTTCCTAGGTGGGACTTGGAAATGCCCAACTACGGGATCTCCGCCCAAGAGAGACCAACAGGCCTCCTAAGTCGATCGAACAGGCTTAGGCAAGCACCGAGAGACAGGTAAGGAGCAGAGGGACGCCCCATGCGGGCCATGCCGACTCCATCACGAACGACGAGCGCGGATCCCGATCGGACATATACGATAGGAGCTCCTCAAACCCCGTCACTCGAGTCTTCAAGGTAACGTTACCAACCCCCACTATTTCTTTATATAAACATTCATTGACCCATGCATGCATTAATTCATTCCATACATCCAAAGCATTGCATATGCAGTCAAAATGCATCACAACGCTCCATGTTGCGTCATGAAGCGGCAGTTGCCTCATTCAAAATGAGCAACGACCGACCTGGGGTTCGAAGGTCGGCCCACAAAGGGCTCGAGGCCACCTCGCGTTCAAATAGAAGCTAGGGGAGAAAACGCAAATGAGCCCCAAGCAGCCCTGCCCTAGTCTACTCCGAAGTAGATAGGGTCATCTCAACCTTCTTGTTCGATCCGAACCTCAGCCAAACCCATAGAATCTCCATTGAGGGCAGGCCAGTGGGCCACCCTGGGTCAGTCTCTAGAATGACCCAGGCATCTGTCGGGTTGTAGGTTAAGGAGCAGTGGAGTGCCACATGAGGGCTATGCTGACCCCGTCATGAACGATGGACCTAGACTTCACTCGATCATACCCGTTAGCTGAGCTCACCGAGCACTGTCACTCGAGCCTGAGCCATCGAGGCAAACGACGTTAGCTCAGCCCCTCCGGTTGCGAGAAACCGCGAATGGGGTAACTCACAAAACTCAAAAACTGACCCCTACCAAGCCCAATGGGGCTCAGGGGCTCAAGACATCCAAACGCCTCGGCTATGCCTGGGACCATGACTCCGACTCGCCCGATCCCTCGGCGCCTGGATCCGCTGACTCTGACTCACCTGATCCCCCAACGTATGGATCCACTGACTCTGACTCGCCTAATCCCACGACACACCCGACGCGTGCGCCCAACGCCAGGATCCGCGAGATCCGTCTCGCCCAATCCCTAAAAACAACTGCCTCGGCTGCGCCTGATGCTAGGATCCATGAGCTTCGTCTCGCCTGATCCCTAAAAGCAACTGCCTCGGCTACGCACGATGGGTCTATGAGTCCTGCCTCGACCGATCCCTCGGCTGCGCCCGACGCTAGGATCCGCGAGCTCCGTCTCACCCGATCCCTAAAAAATAGCCTCGGCTGCACACAACACCTTGGTTGACAACTCTGTCTCAACTAAAATGCACGCACACATGCCCGCTGGCAACACGAAACCCCCCTAGATGATTCTGCCCGAATCGCCCGGGGGCTCAAGGGCTACACCCGTGGGTGCGCTCGCGTGCATCCGCTGTTAAAACAAAAATCTCCCAGACGATTCTACCCGAATCGCCCGAGGGCTCAGGGGCTCTTGTCGGGTTCATAAACCCGGGGTCCCTCGTGGACCAATTTCACCAGCAAAGGCTTGACCCAGCAGATGACGTTGTGAACGACGCTCAACTCCTGGACTGGCCCAAATACCTAAAACGATGGGCCAAAAGGGCGATCTAGTCAGTCTAATTAGAAGACCCCGCTAAAGAGGAACAGCGCTCGCTTCCGACTCCGGCCCGCCTTCGGACGGCCTCTCCGACCGGAGGCCTGGCCAAACACCACTTCCAACTCCGATCCGCGTCTCCGACCGGGGATGCACCAAAATCCTGCTTACAGCTCTTCTCCGACTGGCACAATCAGAGCCGACTGGGACCAATCAACCGGGGACGCCCGCTCGGTAAGGACTAGGAAGCGGACGGAGAAAGTAAGGGAAGGCACTCAAGTCAACCGTAATACCAAGGACCATATCCTGTACACCTGCAGGACAGTACCCTGCAACCTTCCTGGCATGTCAGAACCCAAGCAGTGTTGTGGGCGCTGACATTTTCCCTACAGTGTTGTGGACGCCATCAACTCTCATACCAGACAAACACGATAAAGCTCCCCCACGTGTCTCTAGGCATCAACAGTGTTGCGGACACCGGCATTTACCATACCTAGGCAAATATGGTAAAACCCCATATATGCCTCTGGGCATCAATAGTATGGTAGGCACCTGATGTCTGCCATACCAGAGGAAGACGACGAAACCTCCCACATGCGTCTGACAACAAACTAGTATTATGGACGCCTACCATCATCTTGTACCCAACGACGTGAGCAACAAGATTTGGTAGCATACGTACCTCTCTCTCTCTCTTGTAAGGCCACCCCTTCATCTATAAAAGGGGATGCGCTTTCTCTCAAAAGGGGAGGATCAGTTCACTTAGATCGATTCAACACACACAACAACAGAACCATTGGGTTCGGATCTCGAGCACACGTTCGAACACTTAGCACATATCGGAGTTCCCGTCACTCTCGGCCTTTCAGATCCAGAGTCCGACCGGACCTCTTGTACCCCCATCTTTCTCCTCCTCGTTTGTGACCTCACTGTAAACTTTGAGCACTTAGGCTCAGGAATAAAATCACCGACCGACTCAAACTGGACGTAGGGCACGTTGTCTGAACCAGTATAAACCTTGTGTCATTGAGTGCTAGGCCACATTCGATTACAACGTATGACAAAACTACAAATATTTACGTGTTGATCACTTTTTGCACCGACACTCACTATTGATGATAATATATTAGATTTAAACTGTTTGTAGATTCATTTATATTAAACAGTCGATTTGTTCGCATGTTATCCTCTTTTCATCAAACTTATCGACTCGATGTTTTATATCGATCATGTTCTATTTAGCCGATGATGCTTTCTTATATCGCTTCTTTGCTGATTATGAATTCTCTAATCGATCGATGACATGAATCGACCATTTGGTCATATATGTTGGAATTTTAAGGAAAGATCTTTTGATTTTATATTTGGGTGTATTGTACTTATTTTTGTCTAGATTAACCAGTCATCATAAAATCTGCTATGATCCACGAGCATTGGTTATTTTAATTTATATCATTATTATTTAATTTTAGCCGATAATCCTTGATTTAAAGATTTCATGGATACACCGGATATTGGCTATTTAGTCGATAGCCTTATTGAATCGGCTATCTAGCCGTACATTTAGAACTGTTTGGTGCAACACCGACATGTTCCACCTTAAATTATTGATAAGATTTTCTCTCCTTGTCAATTGCAGGTCAAATTGACTGGCACATCATTGGGTTTTCAAAATCGGCTGGTTCTGTGTTGAAGCCAAGCAGATCTCTGGTCTCGTTCCACTCAGATCTTCCGGCTTACTGTGTGTTAATCATATCGCCACATTTTTATGTGAACACCGCCCTTGAATTCCCAACATGAACAGGCAAAACAAGACAGCGATCATTCATGGTTTTTTTAGCTATCCACAGGATTGACTTCACCTCAGCACGATCGGTTGTCCTTTGTGTTGGAGCTAAACAAAACGATAGAGTGTGTATGGGGAGCAACCAAATAGGTGGAGATTGTACTATGAAGATGTAGATAAAAGATTATACAATCAACTAATCAAATCCTGTGCTAATGCTAGTATGTAAGATCACCGTTCCCTGTGACATGAACGACCACGCAAAACGTCAAGTTATGGTAAGGACGGCACGGTGTACTCTCGTTGGTAAAGATGGCAACGGGGCGGGTCTGGACCTGAAACCCGTGGGTTTCAGACCCGCCAGGGGCGGGGTGGGTCTACTTCTCGCCCCGCGGGTTTTCGGGTTCGGGGACTCGAAATGGGGCGGGTCAGGGTCGGGTTTTGAATCCCCCCACGGGTGCCCGTCAAGGACCTGCCATACTGGCCCACCTAAGGTTGTAACTCTATGTATAAATGAACCAATCGACTGACTCTCCTGTCTCCTTCCCATTCCTCCGCCACCCCTGACGCGCACCCCGACCTCCCCGCGCGCGCCCCTGCACCTGAGCGCGATGAGCGCGTCGCATCCCCCCGTCGCGACCCCCTGCACCCCGCACCAGTCCCGCCGCTGCTCCCCTTTGTGAATCGCGACTCTTCGCTACTCCTCACTCCACGGCCGTCTCCACGCCGCACTCCACGACGCCGGCAGCGGGCTTGGCGTCTCTACCCCTACGCAGCTGGCGGGCGGCGATACCCTACGTGCCTGTGCAGCCGGTGGCAAGAAGACCCTCGGCGGCTGGCAGCGAGTCGGCGACCCCAGTCTCCAGGGCACCTACGAGGCTGCGACAGACGAACAGAGCCTCATCTCGTCGACGAGCACCATCTCCGTTCGGGTTGCGGGGAACCCGACCCGACGGGTTTGGGGTTGGGTGTGGATTTTCACCTGAAGCACAGTTCGGGGCCGGCGCGGGTTTCGTTGTTAGGTTTCGGGTGCGGGTCCACGGACGCTCCACCCGTCCCGTTGCCATCTTTACTCGTTGGGCATGACCTTAAGGCGTAAATCAGATATTGCGCAACCGCAAAAGGGAGGCGAAAATTGGCAAGTACGTATCGAAACACCTGCAATCTCCTAAGACCCCAAGTGACGACTCGACTGAGTGGTCGTCCCTAGCAGAAACGGCGAGATCGACGGCGAGAGTTTTCCTATGACCGGCGGCGGCGGCAGCAGCACCCCGCGTCCGACCGCCGCGGCCAGGAGCCGCGGGAGGCCATCTGAGGCCTCGGAGCCGGAGCCGGGCGCACGCCGAGCCGCGGCCGCAGCGGCGCGGCGCCGTGGCCGCGGCGACCATGGGCCCCTGCGCCTCATGGACGTGAGGCCCCGAACCCTCGCGCTCTTCGTGCTTGCTTCCTTCGCCCTCGTGTTGGTCGCCTTCGTGGTGTATACTGGTGGGTGGTGGGAGGAGGCGGAAGGGGAGGGCGCGGCGACACTGCGAAAGGTCATGCGCTCCGTAACCCCGCTGTCAGCGCCCAGGATGATGGATCTGCCTCAGGTGATGCCCATTTGTTTGCCACGTTGTTTTTGTTGATCGTTCTATGTTCTGTGGTGCTGTCTAGACTCTACAACCCGAAGGTTGAAATTGCACGACAACTAAAGCTAGTATAGAAGTACGCACTCTAGTTTCAGGGCCTCTAGTTGATTTGGGAAGGGTTGCTTTATGTATTCGTGAAGTAGTGGTGACTATGATTTAGCATCAGGTGAGATTGGCACCATGAGCTATTAATTGTGCATCACTTCATATTTAACGATGATAGAGTTATGTTGAAACTGCAGTAGTCTATACTGATGTTGGTACACGAAGCTAGTTAAATTTGTTTGTCACGAAGTATGAATATGCTACCTGGGGACCAAACACCGCTTTTGATGTGCACACTAATATATGTATCTGTACTTCTTTTTCTAGTATGCACTTGATTTTCTCTTGATCTAGTTTTTTTTCCTTCTGAATGATGCATAATTGAAAGGCTCTCATTTCTTTGTATTCTTAGGTTTTATTAGTAACCATGTTACCTTTCTGATGGTTCATGCCTAAATGATTGCAGTTTCAAAGTAACCACAAGGAAAGTTTGTATTGGGGCACTTATAGACCAAATGTGTACCTTGGAATTCGTGCAAGGTGCTAAACTTGTGCAAAGTCTCCCTATTCTCCTTCATAACAAGTTAATTACTGAAAATTATTCCCTTCCTGTAGTTCTCTACTGCTTGGACTACATTTGAAAGTTCATGTTCCTCGTATAAAATAGTTTTGATGATATTTCCTTATACTGTCATGAAAGTTAGAATCTTATAGACACTGAGAAGTCTCTCTGTTCCTTCATGTGGAGTCAATCATCTTTATACAATGAAACTACTTCTATACTGTGGCTTTTAAAATAATACGCCATGCTATTTTTTTAGCTGAAAGTACCATCTTTATGCAATGAGAATTCTTTGGAACCAAGGATTCAAGAATTTCTTGCTAATATTACCTCTATTTCAGAACCCCTCTGTCTCTAATTGCCGGACTGATGTGGATTGGCTTGAAAAATGGACAATATTTTCTTCGCCATGTTTGCCAAGATTCTGATGAGCTGAGCACATTTGGGTGGACAGCTCACAATGGTAGGGATTATGGACGTCAAGTGCTGGTTGATCATGGCCTATTCTTGACTACTAGTTTTCTGAAAGAGAAAGGAGAGAACAGTGGTTATGGTGGAGACTGGGCAGTTCGATTGGATGCTAACAGTGAGAGGTAAATATAATTTCATTATCTGCAAATTGAAGAAAAGAGCAGTTCAATCTTACAGAAAAGATGTTTTAACACATCTCAGTTTGTAAACTACTAAACAGAGGATGGAAAGAATGATAGGTCTGAATTGTTTTCTTCGTTGCCTGATCCCAGCTCAGTAGGATATCACCTGTGATTACTTACTTGCAACCGTGCAAAGTTACCAAACCAAAATAAATTTATTCCATGTTGTTAAACTTTCTCTAGGTCAGGCTTAAGTGATGCTCAAGAAAGCACCACACATCTTTTTTTCTACATTGCTGATGAAACTGGAAATCAGATCACTATGGGTTCATATGAACCTTCATCAAAAGGCCCTGTTCTTTTGGCTTCTGGGTCGCATGAGGAGATTGGTGATTGGGAATTGCACTTGAGATCTGAGGTATCCTTGTCTTGATAGTTTTTGACCTTGTTAACTCCTCAGTATTGTTTGCGACTGGGATATGCTGGTGCAACTCCATTTGACTAACTCTCATATGGTTATATGCAACTCTGTTTCTCACAGGACAATTTGGAAATTCACAGAGCTGGATTCAAATCAATGAGTATGCATAATCTGAGTGACCTAGTACAACAAGCTGTTGCGACTAATGTATTTTAAATTCCTCATCATTTACCTTATTACTCCCTCCGCTCCAAATTGTAAATTGTTTTGCATTTTGACTTTATCCTAAGTCAAACTTATCTAGTTTTGACCAAGTTTATAGGAAAATGTATTAATATTTACAATATCAAATGAATCCACTATCAAAATATATTTCATGGTGTATCTAATGAATATAGTTTGACATAGTAGATGTTTGTATATTTTTTTCTATGAACTTGGTCAAATTAGAAAAGTTTGACTTAGAACAAAGCTAAAATGGTTTACAATTTGGAATGGAGTGAGTATTTGGGAAAAATCAGAAGATTTTGTATTTCATTAATTACCTTTCAATGTAGCTACTTATACGGATTTATGTCTAGGCAATGCAAACTGGAAACCTTAACCTACCAGATATTACTGAGGATTCTTCAAATATAATGGTCTATCAGGTAACTGGAAGAGGGCAAGGAAATTTATTCCATCATTATAATTATGTATTCCCCATGTATGTGTGCAGCCTTTCGATAGAAAGAGTCATTAACACCATCTTATTTCCTTTCGACTTTCGTAAATGGTAAATGATGCGCAACATGTGCTTGTTTCCTCAGTATAATGTCGAGAAGCAGGTGTTGCATGCCATAACTTTGATCACTGGCACGTCATATTTCAGTTAAGCATTAGCAATAGAAATATATTAGCACATTAGCTATACTCACTGTTATGTAGTAGTAATATGTATGGATTGGACACATGGAGGATGTATTGAGGCTCTTTTTTTTTTGGTGAACTACGTTATACATTTTATTGTTTTCTTTTGTTTCTTCGAAGAACCTATTTTATTTTATTGTTTTCTACTTTATAAATTATATAACCAAATGTTACTGGTATCCTCTGTTAATTCTTCTGATCCATGTTTGCTGTGGTCTAGGCTTTATGTTGTTGTTTCTTGTCAGCTATTGCATTATGATTTATACTTTACTTTATTTTGATTTGATAGGTTTCCATAAAGACTCCTGCTCAAATAGACATAGTATTCTTGTCAGGGTCTGCCTCAAAGTCTCCAGTGATTGAAGAGCGGATTAGCAAGCTAACAGGTGATTCTGCTGCATAGTGCTTACTGCAAACACTATATGTGATTCTTCTGATTCTATTGTCATGGGATGCAAAGTCACCACCCATATTCTTTACGCACTGATCATTTTGAACAAATCTACTTGGCTCTTGGCTTGTTCTACATCCTTGCATAATTTTCTGGATCTGTTTTATCTACATCTTGTCTTTGTGATGAATATGAAAATCAAGAACATTGTAAGCACAACATATTTGTTGTCTTAGTCACTTCTCACTAATGATGTCAGGTCCCATGCTGAGTACCCGTCTTGAAACAAAACAAAAGGAATTTGAAGAGAGATATGATCAAATCTTCAATGTAAATAATAAGGTGCGCTTTGTTGGATGAGCATTTTGTTTAACATTCCACTTTTTTTATCTTGTTTTTGCAGCATCTGAAGTTGTTTTATTCTCACTGTATTATTGTTTCCTACGAATGAATTAAAATATTTCTTTCCCAAGGGATGTTACTCATTACTTTATTGGCTCTTGTATTTGTTTGTGTATATATCAGTGTGCATGATAGTGTCATTCAGTGTGAAGTGTTTGTGTGCTTCAATTTACTACAGTTGAAAACATTTTAATCGTTAATTTGTTTTTGCTGTTAGATAAGAAATGTTGTAGACAGTTAGTAAAACTTGACTAAAGTTTTTGTCGTTGACCTATGCTGATGTAGTTTTCATTTTGATTAAGATTGATTCCAGAGAATTATCTGTTGGTAGAGCTGCCTTGTCAAGTCTTCTTGGCGGCGTTGGCTACTTCTATGGGCAATCCAAAGTTGCAATTCCGAAAGGTTTTACAGTAAGTTTTAGAGCTTCACCTGACATCAGTTTCATTTGTTCATATTGATAGAGGAAGGGCAATAGGCTTAGATTGCTTAATGGGATTACAGGAGGAGTTACACGTATATATAGGAGAGCAGGGAGAGCCCAAAGGGCCTGGCCAGCCTGGAGGTGCGCATAGGACTAAGAGATTACAGCTAAGAGGTAATTAATTCTAACACCCCCCCGCAGTCGGAACGTTGTTAGAGCGAACGTTCAGACTGGAGCGGAAATCCGTAAATACAGAAGAAGGAAGCCCCTTGGTGAAGACATCGGTGAACTGAGACGTGGTGGGAACATGAAGAACACGGACGGCTCCAATGGCGACCCGTTCCCGGACGAAGTGGAGGTCGATTTCCACGTGCTTGGTGCGCTGATGCTGAATGGGGTTGGTGGAGAGGTAGATGGCGCTGACGTTGTCGCAGTAGACGAGGCAGGCAGAATCTAGAGGATGGTGAAGCTCCTGTAGAAGCTGCCGCAGCCAGGAGACTTCAGCGACACCGTTGGCAACGACACGGTACTCGGCCTCGGCGCTTGACCGAGAAACGGTGGGTTGGCGCTTAGACGACCAGGAAACAAGGCTGCCTCCGAGGAAGACAGCGTAGCCTGAGGTGGAACGGCGGGTGTCGGGGCAGCCGGTCCAGTCGGCGTCAGTGTACACGACGAGCTGAGTTGGAGCAGATCTGGGAATGACCAGACCATGACCGATAGTGCCCTGAAGGTAGCGAAGAATCCGCTTACCAGCAACAAGAACTTCCCGGGGATCATGAATGTGGAGGCAGACTTGTTGGACGGCGTATGCAATGTCAGGCCGGGTGAAGGTCAGGTATTGAAGAGCTCCCACAAGGCTGCGGTAGGCTGTAGGATCATCAACAGAAGGGCCGACGTCAACAGACACTTTGGCACAAGTGTCGACAGGGGTAGAGCATGGTTTATAGTCACTCATGCCATGTCGAGTGAGAATGTCCAGAGTGTACTGACGTTGTGAGAGAAAGAGAGTATCCCTGTGTCGCTGAACTGCCACGCCGAGAAAGTGGTGCAGGGGACCGAGATCAGTCATGGCAAATTCCTTCTTCAGTGCATCAATCACACGGTGTAGGAGCTGCTCAGAGGAGGCTGTAAGGACAATATCGTCCACATATAGAAGCAAGTAGACTGTCGCGGTGCCACGGCGATATATGAAGAGAGAGGTGTCTGACTTGGCTTCAGTGAAACCCAGTGAGAGCAGAAAAGAGGCAAACCGGCTGTACCATGCTCGCGGTGCCTGCTTTAAGCTGTAGAGGGATCTGTTGAGCTTGCAGACGTGTCCAAGAAGAGTAGGATCAGCAAAGCCAGTAGGTTGAGAGCAATACACTGTTTCTGACAAAGTCCCGTGGAGGAAGGCGTTCTTCACATCAAGTTGATGGATGGGCCAATCCCGAGAGTGAGCCAGAGTGAGGACGGTGCGAACGGTAGTGGGCTTGACGACGGGACTGAAAGTCTCATCGTAATCAACTCCGGGGCGCTGTGTGAACCCACGGAGCACCCAACGAGCCTTGTATTTGTCCAAGGAGCCATCAGCATGAAACTTGTGTTTGAAGATCCATTTTTCCGGTGACCACATTTGCCTTGGCAGGCCGAGGAACGAGATCCCGAGTGTGGTTGTTTAAGAGGGCAGCAAATTCTTCTTCCATGGCCCGACGCCAGTGCGGATTAGCAAGAGCGTCACGACAGGACCGTGGCAGTGGGGACAGAGCCTCGGTGTGTAGAGCAAGGCGAGGCTGCCTGTATCCGGACTTCCCGCGGGTCGCCATGCCATGAGAGTTGGCGATTGGCGGGATGGAGACGGATCCTGTTGGCAGTGGAGGACCACTCTGGACGTAGCGCGGTGGAGAGGGAATCATGCCGGAGCGTCGAGGAGGAGCCCCATCGGGGGACTCAGGTGGCGGGCTAGGTGCGGGGGCACGCTGGGTGTAGACGTGGACGACGGGCGGCTTGCTGAAGGAGGAAGCCGGGGGGCGCCTGTACAGCGAGCGCCTGTGGAGGGGGCGCCATGGGCGCGGTGAAGCCGGGTGGAGGAGACTGGGACGCTGGCGTGCTCGGAGTGGCACCGAGGCGCCCATTGGTTTGGGTATGGTGAAGCCCGGCGGAGGCGACCTGGATGCCGGTGTGCCCAGTCCCGGCGCCGAAGTGACTGAAGACACCGGCTGGGAGGGGCCCCGCAGTGGTGCAGGCGCTGGCAGGGTGGCAGCGACTCCAGGTGTACCTGCAGGGAGAAAAGGGACTGACGGAGGATCGTCATCAGTTAGAAAATCCAGTTCGTGTGTAGGTGGTGAGGGCCGGCGAAGTGAGAAAGGGAACGTTGTTTCGTCGAAAACAACACGGCGAGAGATGATGACACGGTTTGTGGCGAGGTTGAGGCACCTGTAACCCTTGTGATCGGGAGAGTAGCCAATGAAAACGCATAAAGAAGAGCGCGGGGCAAGTTTGTGAGGAGTGGTAGCGGTGAGATTAGGGTAGCAGGTGCACCCGAAGGCCCGGAGGTCATGATAGGAAGGGTGAGTGCCATAGAGTGCGAAGAAGGGAGTGCTCATGTTCAGCGTTTTGGTGGGGAGGCGATTTATGAGGTGGGTGGCAGTAGCAAGTGCATCGGCCCAGTAGGAGGGGGGCATGGACGCTTGGAAGAGCAGGGTGCGGGTGACATTGTTGGTGGTGCGAAGCATGCGTTCGGCTTTGCCATTTTGCTGCGAGGTGTAAGGGCATGACATGCGGAGAGAAACACCTTTGGCAAGAAAGAAAGCACGAGACGTAGAGTTGTCAAACTCACGACCGTTGTCACATTGCACGGATTTGATGGTACAACCAAACTGAGTGTGCACAGAGGTGAAGAAATTGGAGAGGACAGTAAAAGTGTCGGACTTTAATCGAAGAGGAAAAGTCCAAAGAAAATGAGAGCAATCATCGAGAATAACGAGATAATATTTAAATCTGGATACACTGACAATAGGGGATGTCCACAGGTCACAATGTATCAGATCGAAATTTTTAGGTGCTCTAGACAAGGAACTAGTAAAAGGCAAGCGAACATGGCGCCCAAGCTGACAGGCATGGCAGATGGAGTCATCTTTAGACTTGCTGCAGATAATGGAAGATGACTGGACGAGACTCTGAAGGGCAGCCCTGCCGGGGTGGCCGAGACGACGATGCCAGGTAGTTGGAGAGGAGTGGCCACAAGAGCACAAGGATCAGAAGGCGACGACGAGAGCTGCAAGGTGTAGAGAGGCCCTGAGCTGTTACATCGAAGGAGGGTGTTCCTGGTACGGAGATCCTTCACAGAGACACCAAGAGGGTCAAACTCCACAGAAACAAAGTTATCAGTAGTGAACTTGCGAACAGAAAGAAGATTTTTAATGATGTCAGGAGCTATAAGGACATTGTTGAGACGGAAAGGGCCTAGGAAGAGTGGAGTATCCGGTGCCAACAACCGGGAGAGTGGCGCCATTTCCCACAACAATGGAGGAAGGAAAAGAGGAGGATGGAGATATGGTAATCATACCAGGGTTGGAGGCAATGTGAGACGAAGCACCCGAGTCGATCACCCAGTCCGAGGAGTTCGGTGGCGGGGTGAGGGTGACGGTGCTGAAGGCGTTGGCGAGGGACTGGGGATCCCACGGTGACCAAGCAGGAGGCGTCGGAGGTGGTGCTGGCGTCCAGGCAGGATGAGACGCCTGGGTGGGCACCTGGTGGTATGTCCCAGGAGCCGAAAGGGTAGTAGGCTGGAGGCACGTCAGGCCACTAGAGCGTGCTGCTGCGACGGAGGCGGGCCGGTGCGGGGAGGTGGACCGCGAGGGCCACCGGGAGTGGACCCGGGCCACATGTGGATGGACCCGGCCCACGGGTTGAGGAGGGAGGGCCACTAGGAACCACCTGGTGAGCCACTGTTCGAGCCGCCTTGGCCACGGCCGCCACGACGACTGCCGGCCACGGCCACTACCAGACGAGGCCCCCCCCGGCGTTCTCTTGAGGACGCGGGGTTGCAGACCCAGAGGCCGGCTGGGATGCAGGTGGCTTGCTGGACGAAGAGACGACGAGAGCCGATGGAGGTGCCATGTTGAGCTCGGCCAGGCGCAGGTCGGCGCGGACGTCCGCAAAGGAGGGGAACGACTTCTGGCGCGTGATGAACTGCGACATGAACTGGAAGCGCTCATTGAGTCCTCGCAGTATGTTCAACACCAGAGTACGGTCATGGACGGGCTCACCAAGATCGGCAAGGGCATCAGCCATGCCCTTCATCTTGCGGCAGTAGTCATCGATGGAGAGGGCGCCCTGGGAGAGGGTGCGGAACTCAGCGTCGAGGAGCATGGCGCGTGACTCGCGATTGTTTCAGGAACTGCTGTTCAATGCCGAGCCACGCTGCCCGAGCGGAGATGCCGTCACGCTCGTGGATGACGTCCAGAAGGTCGGTGGAGATGGTGTTGAAGATCCAGGAGACGACCACGCAGTCCATGCTGGGACCACGCTGGATCGTTGAAGCGGGAGGCGTCACTGAGGACGTGGTCCTTCAACGCGAAGCAGCCGAGGATGAGGAGGACGTAGCCGCGCCACCTGGAGTAGATGGAGGACTGGAGGTCCGGAACGATCGGAATCAAGTTCTTGATGTTCTGGACAGCAGCAGCCTGGCTGTGTAGATGAGCGATGGTCGCGGCGTCGGAGGAGATGGAGTGATCGTCGCCTTCCTGAGAGTCGTCGTCGTGGAGGGAGTCCGTGCGGAGACAGTCCCGGAGGGCAGCGGCCTGCTGTTCCAGGGCGTCGGCCTGCGCGCGCTCCTTCTCGAGGGCGTCAGCGGTGGCACGAACGCGATCCTGAACGGCAGCAGCGGACTTGAGGAGGTCGGCCTCCGTCTGAAGCTGCTGGCTGCGTTCGGTGTTGGTGGAGTGCAGGGAGGCGGCCTCCTCCTCCAGCTTCTGGGCGGCGGCGAGAGCTTCATCACGAAGCTTGATTGCGGTGGCCGCGGCGGAGGCGCCGGAGGTCGAAGTGGCCATGGGCGCGCGGCTGGGGCGGCACCAGGCGCGGCGACGGGGGCAGCTCCGGGCACGCCGGCGACAGGGAAGGGTCGCGGGTCGCGGCGGCTCCGGGCGCGACTCGAGGCTGCGCGCGAGAGAGAGATGAAGGAGCGGGCGCGGCTCGAGGCGGGCGCCGGGAATAGCGGAAGCAGAGGAATCGAAGTTAGTCTGATACCATGATAGAGGAAGGGCAATAGGCTTAGATTGCTTAATGGGATTACAGGAGGAGTTACACGTATATATAGGAGAGCAGGGAGAGCCCAAAGGGCCTGGCCAGCCTGGAGGTGGCGCATAGGACTAAGAGATTACAGCTAAGAGGTAATTAATTCTAACACATATGTTGTGATCTGCTCTTGTTCTGAGAAATTGCTATCTCAGGATACTTTTTAAAAAAAAATTAGCTGTGTTATTTTTATACTGTTTTGTAGTTATGTTGCATCTGAATTCCTAAGCTACAAGTCACAGCTCACAGACAACCAAAACTTATTGCTTATGTTTCTCTGCCAGCAAAAAAATGGGGATAAGTATATTCCATATTGGCCTGCTGCGTTATATACAGCTGTTCCCAGTCGCTCATTCTTTCCAAGGGGATTTCTGTGGGATGAGGGCTTCCATCAATTAGTCATTTGGTAACTATTAGTTTTTCTCAGTGTTCAACAAAGGTTTTCTGCTGTATGCTCTAACGCACATCCTCAGTGGTGATGTACAGGCGGTGGGATGTGCATATATCTATGGATATCATTGGGCATTGGTTAGATCTGCTTAATTCAGATGGATGGATTCCCAGGGAGCAAATCTTAGGAGCTGAAGCTTTAAGGTTGTTTCTACTGTCACAACCAGTGATAAGTTTAGTGCGACACTTATTATATAATCCAACTTTTCCAATCATGCAGTAAAGTTCCTGAGGAGTTTGTTCTGCAGTACCCTTCAAATGGAAACCCTCCAACTTTATTTCTTGCGATACGTGGTAAGCCATTACTTTCTTTCTTCCTCCTCGTGTTGATGATGTGTTTATTGTATCTTGTGATATCTAACTCTTTGTTTCCTCTGATATTTAGTGTAACTTGCCCGCATGGCATGCCTTTAAATGAAAAATGTTGAAGCATAACCCTATAAAATGAATTTACAAACTGCAGTTTTCTGTTCCTCTTTCTCCAATATTCAAATGCCATAATATATGAAAAAGGGCACGGCAAAGTGTTCAAGGAACAGAAGACCTGTCTTGGGAGTATTACAAAATATGTTAGTTTGTAACGTTTTGGTGTATGCTTATCCAATTATAAGCATTGAATGCTAAGAAGTTTTGTTGACTGGCAAGCACCTAAAGTCTGTTAAACATGTGAAGGTCTGTAGAGTTGAAGTCTTGAATTGAACTGTAATAAAGTCTTGCTTTCGATTAATTTGACATATGCCCTTTGTCTCGGCACAGATTTGGCAAGTGGTATACATGCACAGCAGTTTTCAGATGAGGAAGCTGAAAAGGTTTCCAGTTTCCTTCAAAGGGCTTATATACGGCTAAATTCTTGGTTTCAGTGGTTCAACAGTACACAATCAGGTGAGCTTTCTTTTACCACTTTCATCTTCTGTACTCATACTGACTAGTTGGAGTTTTAATGCTATTGCCACGGTTATTTTCTGAAACACACAAACATGATAAACCGACAAGCTGTTATATGGTGTATGGAGATGATAGTTGAAAGCCTAACAAGAGGCACTAGCTCAGTCTATTATTAGGTGCTAACTGTGGTTGTACAGCAAAAAGAGAGAGAGAGAGAGAGAGAGAGAGAGAGAGAGAGAGACGATTGGGACTTTGAAGCCTTCACTAGGTGCTATTAATTTTTAGAGTATATTTCGGTCGCAGAATTTCACTTTCAGTTACTGCTGGCTTCAATTCATAATTGTAGTGAGCACAATTTCTTATAAGACATGAACCTAAGCTTGAGCAGAAATTAATTGTTGACACAGCTGACAGTCTTTCCAGTCGATCTCCTAGACTTCCTTTTGTAGACACAGATTTGCAGAACTGATCTCCAGTAGCTCCATATTTTATACTCTCACCTCAAGTCGGTGAAAAAAGTATATTTGGTTCTAAACTATTCTTTTTGTAATTGTGGTCCTCAGCTAGTTAAGTAGCTGTTACATCTCAAATCCACTGTTGCATATATGATTCTACTTGTCGTGTCAACACTTCTACCTTTGGCTTATTTATCATAATTTTTTTATAGGTAAATATGAAGGCACCTTCTATTGGCATGGAAGAGACAACATAACAAGAAGGGAGTTGAACCCAAAGGTTTTTACATAATTCATTGTTGCTTGTTCTCCGCACTGATCAATTGATCAAAAGCTTTTTCATTGAGCACACGTCATGCCATATTAGAGTTCCTTCACTTTGCACTTCTGATGTTCCCAATTACTTTGCAGACTTTGACATCTGGATTGGATGACTATCCTCGTGCATCTCACCCTAATGATGAAGAACACCATGTTGACCTTCGTTGTTGGATGCTTCTTGCTACAAACTGCATCCGTTCCATTGCGGAGTTTCTTAAAATGGATAGTTCTCTTGAGAAGGTAGTTCAGTGTGGATGTAGGAACATGACTTGCTAATTCAAGTTGATTTGTCTCAATCATTGACTTTGGCTCTTTTCTTTGAAAAACTTTGTTGAATTTTTGCAGGATTACTATAAGATGTCAAATCAACTTTCTGATTTTGGAACACTTAACAAGGTACTGTGCTGTCAATCCCTTGATTTTTTTTTCTGTGAAACAAAGTACAGACGCAGACACAAATACATGGAAGTCCTTGAATTTTGTATCATATTGGAATTGTTTTTTTGGAGATCTCTCAAGTATTTTGGCCCTGTCTTGACTCCACCATAAACCTGTTCCACTCTCCTCTTGAGAGTGGACCTCTCAATAATTTCCTCTGTATGGAATCTTCTAGAAAATTGTACGTTTATAAAAAATTCTGCCTTAAAACATGGTTTTATTCTAGTTGATATATTGATCATGTTCTGAACCCCGATTGTGCCTTTATGAGACTATTGGTTTAGTTCCAAAATCGAAACAATCCGATGACTACTGCTTGTTTCATCCAGTTATGTAATCATTGGCATTTTTACAGTTGCACTTGGATGACAAAATTGGTGCTTATTTTGATTATGGTAACCATACTGAAAAGGTCAGCACCGTGCTTCCTCTGACCTTTGGTACTTTGTTTTCCACACACTATTCTCAAACTGTGATTGTGAGGTTATTTTTGTAGGTTCGATTGAGATGGTTTGATGTGAAAGACAAGGATACTATGAGGCGAGAATTCTTGCGAGAAACATTACAACCCCCTCAGCTGCAGTTAGTACCCCATGTTGGCTATGTCAGCCTCTTCCCATTCATGATGGGGACTATTCCACCTGTATATTCTTTACTTCTATCTGTCTTGTTTATCACTGAAATGGTTTTTCTGATGTCCATCCTAATTAGTAATCACATGTGGCTACTCAGGAGTCATGGGTTCTTGAGAAGCAGCTCAATCTGATATCTAATACCTCTATTTTATGGACAGATTATGGCCTTCGATCGCTTTCTAGAACAAGGTAAATGGTCATGAATTGGTCTATTATTTTGTCCATTCTCCCCTCCCCCTCATCCACCCCAACCCTTCTCCCAAAACACCACATAAGTTTTGGATATCTGGAGCATATATGCTATTGCTTTCCTACCCTATGAACGCATCAATATGACTAGATGGAATTGTCAAACTGCATTCATGCTCCCAATACCTTATTACTGTAGCTCACGATGGTTTATATAGCTATATTATTTGGTCATCCAATAACCGGGTTCTGAACTATTTATTGATATATGGTCCAGTTCAATATATATGAAGCGTAATACAGAGCATGACCCCCCTTATTGGAGAGGTGCCATTTGGATAAACATGAACTACATGGTTCTTTCCGCACTACATCACTATGCACATGGTAAGTTCTTTAAGTGCCTAGTTTATACCCTTTGCAAACCCTTCTGCTGGCACAATGATCTCACATTGTGCTTTCGTGTAGAGGATGGTCCATATAGCAGCAGGGCAGGGGAATTGTATGACAAGCTAAGATCAAATCTTATCCGGTGTGTTCATTCTTCTCTTGAGTTGAAACCAAATAAATTAGCTGAACTGTAGCTTGTCTAATGGATTGCTGACGCTACTTTCCGGTTTTACATTTACAGGAATATCGTGCAGAATTACGATGAAACAGGGTTCTTCTGGGAAAACTATGACCAGAAGAACAAAGGAAAGGGAAAGGGTGCACGGTCATTTACTGGATGGACTTCACTTATTGTTCTGATCATGGCTGAGTCCTACCCAACATTGCATAGGTGAGATATTCATTGCAAACAACCAGAGCAGAAGGGGCTGACAGCTGGCTGTTGTTTAGCTTGATTTCCAACCAGAATACTCGGAGAACTTGATTCATAGCATTAACTGCCTTAATCATGAAAATTTTGACAATAACTCCTGGTCAATCTGTTCAGCATCATTTATACAGTGTTAGTGGTCATCGCTGTTCACTCTCATACTGTAAACTAGTTCCTCGAAGAACTAACTTTTGGGGTCCCGAAAACCACCCCAGGAAAGCATGAGCATATGGAAACATTTGGTTCTTGAAAGCTGATACTACGTGGAGCTGTTATTTGCTATTGAACGTCTATGAATGTACTCTGTTACTGCATGTTTCTTCAGGGATCATTGAGCTGTCATTTGGTTCTTGTAATCTGTTACTGCTCTTACTATGCCTGGCCATTTGCACAATACGGGTATAACGGCCCAATGATCCCTGAAGAAACATGCTGGCCCGAGTACGTGACTGATACATTCGCATTTACTGTGAGATCTGAACCTGTTCGAAACGACCTGTTCGGTTGGCTGGTTAGTATCGTTGCTGGTTCGTTTATGTGAGAAAGAAGTACTGCTGGCTGGTTCATGTGAATAGTGTCTATGTGAGAGAATTTTGATTGCAGCAGTTCTTGTATGTGAGAGAATTTTGACTGCAGCAGTGTTGCTTTTAAGAGCAGTCGAACATTGTGAATGTATGGCATGTGTTTTGAAATCGTTTAACCCTCTGGAAAGCGGGCCCTGTCTGTGCTGTGACTGCCTGTACTTTCCTTTGCTGTGTCTGCAAGCATCATGTATCCCCTGTTTTGCAAGCAAAGTACTCCCAACATTCTGAATTCAAATTATCGTCAGAAGCCAAAAATGTTTCCTTCCCCAGGTAAGTTGTTGCCCAGTTGATCACTGGGAAGTGGGACCCCTTTTGAGCCGAGACCACCGGGCTGGTAGCAGCTTGCCTTGGATTCGTGGTACTGGTCAAATCATGGAGAGGGGAGACTTCCTGAATCCGTAGTCCTGATGGAGAATCTCTTGCGATCAACTCACGGATTCCCGGTTCTACCAGGTTCAGCAGCTTGTATCGTATCGTAAATTATTTACTACTGGCTGATTTGGTGTAAGAGAAAAACACTATTTCTGACTAAAAATTTACAATCATTTACGAGCAAGCGAACAGGCTACAGGTCGCCTGCCACTGACAACTTTGGTGCACGCGTCCGGCGTCCACGCCATTATGGATGGAAGTCAGTACTTCCAATGTCAAAAGTCAAAATATGTACTCTACCCATCTCGCACCGCGGAATTTCCCTTCTGGATGGAAGAATCAAATCCGTTTGCTTGAACATATTAGCCGTATCGTTTTAGTAAAACAACAGCATTTTTTTCTCACAATAAATCATTATCATTATCAGCATCAGTCATTTTTACCGGCCAACGGAGACAGTACTGTAGCATTGAATTTCTCGCGTGGCGGTTAGCAGTCAGTCACCGTGGCCACGGTCCAAGCAGAAGCGGACGGAGCACTGAGCACACGAGCGCAGAGAGCCGTCGCCATCGTCCGTTGAAGATTCGCAAATTTGCTAGCGGACACAGTTTGCTCCATCCAAACTCTCAATGCTCTGTTCGCTTGGCTAAAAGTATTGTTGATTAATTAGTTACGAGAGAAAAATATTATTTGTTGGCTGAAAAAATATAGCTTATAAGTCAAGCGAATAGGACGTAAACCCACCCAAATTCCCAACAGCCCCAGCCCAATCATCACATTCCAATAGCACACCAGAGCAACGACGGAAGATGAACACGAAAGTTTATCCCGTTGTTGATTGCGCATGAGTAAAATGCAAGTCAGGTCCTTAAATTTTTGGGACATTCCTATTTAGGTCCTTGAACTGTAAAATCTACTATCTAGGTCTCTCATCTGTTGCTATTGCGCACTAAAGGACCAAAACCTGCCACGTCAGTGTCAACATCCAACGGCGATGCCACAGTGGCAGCTGGACACTGTGGGGCCGTGCCAACTTCTAAAAAAACCCTCAAACGTTTGGAGCACAGCGCATGCACGCCCGGCCATGCGGGCACGCGAGCAGGCGCCGTCGCTGGCGTGCATGCGAGCCGCCGCCGCGGCGGCCACGCGGGCCAGCAGCAGCTGCCGGCGTGTGGGCTTGCGTGCGAGCAGGGGTTGCCACAGCCGCTGCGGGCACGCAAGCAGGCGCCACCGCCGCCTCTGCAGGCACGCGTGCGAGCCACCGCCGCGGCCACGCGAGCGAGCAGGCGCCGCCGCAGCCGTCGCAGCCACTGCGGGCGCGCAGTGCGAGTCGCCGCCGCCACTGCAGGCGTGCATGCGAGACTCGGCCGTGGGTGCGCGTGCGAGCCTCTGCCGCGGCGCGCGGCGGAGGATCATTGGGGTCACCGGGTGGAGCCGCAGCGCCTCCTTGACGCTGCGGTGGAGGACGTCCATCCGGAGCAGGACGTCGCAGTCGATGATTGAAGCATCGTCGTTCGATCGTTCAGCAGCAGCCGCCTCTGCTCCTTCGTGGCCGCGTGCAGCCACTCTGCGTGGCAGAGCAGGTGTGATGGTCGCGGCGGCAGTGAGCCGGGGTCGGGAGGTACGTGAAGAAAAGGCTGACTAGGTGCAGGCCGCCGATGAGCTCGCGGAGGAGCGAGGACACGTCGTCGTACATGTGATCCCGGACCTCCTTCCCCAGCAGGCACCGGTTCGCGATCAGCAGGAGATCGTTCTCGACGGCGCCTGCTCGCGCGCCCGCGTTGCCGGGGCGTGCATGCGCTGTGCTCCAAACGTGTGAGGGTTTTAGAAGTTGGCATGGCCCCACAGTGTCCAGCTGTCACTGTGGCATCGCCACGTCGGTTGTTGGCACTGACATGGCAGGTTTTAGATCTTTGGTGTGCGTTGGGACCTAAATAGTTGTTTTTTAGTCTGAAGACCTAAATAAAAATATTACAAAAGTTTAAGGACCTTACGTGTATTTTACTCATTGCGCATTGATTGCGTCTGGAACTGAAGTCCACGCCGTGGCCAGACCGAGATCAAGCTGGAAATCGACGGCCTGTTTGTTTGCTCCATCGTAAATTTTTAGTTAGAATAATATTTTTTTTCTCGTATCAAACCAGTCAATAATAATAATCTATGATCGTATATGGTTATATCAGCATCAGCCGAACAAATTACGAGATTAAGACCTATTTATTTGAACTATTTATCAATCATGATTAAATATTTTTTTCTTACAACGAAATAGCATCAGCCGGAGACGTGCAATCGTGCCTGCATTCAGTATTAGTGTTCCATCAGGTCCACCCACCCGTTCATCGAGTGACAAGTTCCCATCCCCGACTACTTTACCACCACCACCACCACCGTCGGAAAGCACAGCACAGCCGAGCCAACCAACGGGCGTGCCCACTGCGCGGCGCCATTGGGGTCGGCGGGCGCCATGGGGGCGCCGAGCAGCCTCGCGCTGGCGCTGGGCGCGGCCTTCCTGCTGCTCCTCGTCGCGCTGCCCTCGGCCTTCCTCTACCTCACCTCCTCCACGGCGCCCGCGGCCACCCGCGCCACCCTCCTCAACCTCAAGCCCTTCTCCGCCAGGTGCGCGCCCGCCGCCGCCGCGCCGCTCCGCGTCTTCATGTACGACCTGCCCGCTCCCTTCCACGTAGCCATGATGAGGGCCGACGCCGGCGCCGGCGGCGCGGGTTTCCCCGCGTGGCCGCCGTCCGCGGGCGGGATCAGGCGCCAGCACAGCGTGGAGTACTGGATGATGGCGTCGCTCCAGGACGCGGGCGCGGGGCCGGAGGGGGGAAAGGGAGGTCGTCAGGGTGCGGGATCCTGACGCCGCCGATGCCTTCTTCGTGCCCTTCTTCTCCTCGCTCAGCTTCAACGTGCACGGCCGCAACATGACCGACCCCGACACCGAGGCCGACCGCCTCCTGCAGGTGCCGCCATTAATCACATTCACATACAGATAATTTTTTAGATACTACAGTAGCTCTGTACAAATTGTTACTCCTACAGCCTACTTATTATTATTATTTTCTGTTGGCTCATTGGTGGTTGATAATTTTGCGTTGTCATGGGACCTACGATTGATTACCATTTAATTAGGCTCAGATTGAGACAGCTCTGTACAAATTGCTACTCTAAAATTAAGAAGCAGCCAAAATTACCCAGTGAAAGCTGCACTAATACACCCACTAGAACAGCCACAACATCACCAAAAATCATTGAGCCATTGAACACAGACAAGCGCATCAAAGATATTACGCAGAGGAACAAACTGTTGCTATTTTGACAATTCTCTCGCCAGTTGGTGTTCTTTTACCATCAACCCAGCCTGTTCGGTTGGCTGATTCGTATCGTTGCTGGTTCGTGAAGAAGTACTGCTGGCTGGTTTGTGTGAGAGAAAAATATTGTTCCAGCTGGAAATTTACGATCGTTTACGACAAGCCACAGCCAAACGAACAAGCTGTGGTGCTATCAAGAAAAGAAACATACTTCTTTTCAAATTCCGAATCTATCTGATAGGTTGGCAAATGTCCCCCTTTCCTCGTTGATACAATGTGGCATCTTTTGTCACTGTATGTTTTGCTCTCTAGTTCTGGACTGTTGGGACTTAGTTACTGTGACCTGTTTCTTAGTTTAGGATTTCTGTGATTAAACCTTGGTCACTGCTAAGGATATTTCGGAAGAACTGAAATCAATTAAGATGGGAAATGGTGCATTTGCTTATTCTGCTAAGGTTGACAGGATTTGCACATATGGTTAAATCTGTAGGAGAAATTCTTGATTGTAGATGGTATGGTGCTTCCCATATATGTTAAGGCCAGTGAATGTAGCTCCTTGTGGGCAGCAATGCCCTGAAGCTAGCTTGATGTGCATGACAACTAGCAACCTCTACGGACTTATAGGTGCCAATGTGCTATGATGGTGTTTTCGAGAGTTATACGAGGATAATAGAACAGGCAGTAGCTAAGAGTTCTACGGTTCAACATCTCTGAGAACAGGACACTGTTTAATCCATGCCCTGGTGTCCTTCTGATCTCTTTGATAATGCAATTTGTGCTTGAGGCAAAGAAAATTTATTCCAAGAAGATACCACTACTTTCTTGTCACCTAATTTTTACTTTCGCCATCTCACTATGCCAAGTTTGTTTAGCCAACACAAAACACTAGGCATGTATGGTAAGAAATAAAATAAAAGTAGTCTACTACTCCTCTAGAGTTTATTAGTTAATCAGGATTTGCAATCCATTTTAACATTAGGAAAATATTTTTCATGTAAATAATCTCACTGTCTTTTTATCTTGCTATTGTTTTCTTGCAGGTTGAACTTGTGGACATTCTATGGAAGTCTAAATATTGGCAATGGTCTGCGGGCCGTGACCATGTCATTCCTATGCATCACCCTAATGCTTTCAGATTCCTGCGAGCAATGGTGAATGCATCTATTCTTATAGTTTCAGACTTTGGGAGATACACAAAGGAGCTGGCTTCCCTGAGGAAAGATGTTGTGGCACCATATGTGCATGTTGTGGATTCCTTCCTTGATGATGATCCACCTGATCCATTTGAGGCTCGTCATACACTGCTTTTCTTTCGAGGCCGTACTGTCAGGAAAGATGTATGGAACTGATTTATGATTGTAATAACAACCTCTGCCCCTTCTCTGTGATCTGTCTTAATTTGCCAGTTTAGTTCACTCTTTTTTTTTCTCCGTTCTGGAATCTGACTAGGCATTAAAGAACTTTAAGGTTAAAGTTGTTTATAGCATTCATTTTATTTTTTCAGGAAGGGAAGATCCGGGCAAAACTTGGGAAGATATTAAAAGGCAAGGAAGGGGTGCGCTTTGAGAATAGCATTGCCACGGGCGACAGGCATTAAAATAGTAAGTCAATTTTCTCATTTGTACTCTCCTTTCCTTAGTGATATTAACATTTTTCTATTAAGGCTTCTTTATATGAGAGCATGAAATTTACAAATCTGTTTGATCCTAACAGTCTACAGAAGGTATGCGGTCGTCAAAGTTTTGTCTTCACCCTGCTGGGGACACTCCTTCCTCATGCCGCCTGTTTGATGCCATAGTCAGTCATTGTGTTCCTGTGATAGTCAGCAGTCGCATTGAGCTCCCTTTTGAAGATGAGATTGATTACAGTGAGTTCTCCCTTTTCTTCTCGGTTGAAGAAGCTCTAAGACCTGATTACTTGTTGAACCAGCTCAGACAGATCCCCAAAAAGAAGTGGGTTGATATGTGGTCAAAGCTTAAAAATGTCTCTCATCATTATGAATTCCAGTATCCGCCCAGGAAGGGTGATGCTGTGAACATGATATGGAGGCAGGTGAGGCACAAAATCCCTGCAGTTAACCTTGCTATTCACAGGAATAGAAGACTCAAAATTCCAGACTGGTGGGGATAATAATTGGTGAATAGTGTACATATTACCACATCCACTGTTAGACCTGGTTATTTTCTGTGGGTTATGGAAACAACGCTCATCGTCCATGGTGAACCAACTGCTCATCTTAAGATCCAAGGACTGAGTCCACAACTATTTGCAGACAGGAACTGACATTATCACCCTTTTTTGGTTCATTTTGTGACGGCTTCCTATTTTTCCCTGATGCTACAAAATAGAGGGGACAAATAAACTTACTGTAATATTATAGAGGAGACATACCTGACAAATAGGATCTGTAGCTTCTTTGTACTCGCACACTGGAAGTTTAAATACATTCAGTCGATACGGTCCTCTCTGTGTTTGCTACTTTGAATCTGTTGACTTGAATAACGGAGGTTTCAATATGGTTGGTGTCTATTTCAGTATATGCTGTCTTGTAGCGTGATCGAGCTACTAAAATTCACCTTGGTTGGAACTTGCTGTGAACTCTGGTGGAACCTTCTTTTGGTTTGTAGGGTCCTGCATTAGTCGTCAAGCAAACACGACCAAGCATCAGATGTGAATGAATCTGGGTCATCCTGTTTTTTTAGTTTAGACGTGGAAATGAGGTTGCTGAAAAGATTGGATGAAAGGAACTTTCTGTGGGATCATCATCGTTCGCCTGTTTTTATATAGGCATGCCTTTTATATACCGTTGACTTGGTACTTGGTAAGTACATGCCTGATGGGGAGTATAATATATCTTTTGTGCTCAAGTTGCAACTTTTCAATGACTTTTCCCCCGAGCTAATTCGCATTTCAGCAATTGATTAAACACAAGAGGCATCGCGCATCGGCACCCTGCATATGGTTGGCAGCTCCATTGGTCCAAGTTCCATGTCCTTTGGATTAACAAAGGATAATCAACAGGGCAAAGCACCAGGAGTTGAGAACCATGACATGTATGAAACGCCTACTTCAACTTTAGACTCGCTACACCGATCACTAAGATTAGCTATAAAGCAGCCTCTTGGTTCCAACAAAGCGCTGACTGTTGCCTGACTGGTTGACCATCAGGATCTAGAGTTAGTAGGAAAAGGTGAACAGAAAATACAGAGCGTTGCTGCTGATGTGAACTAGAGGAGGGTGCACATGCAGTGATGCACGCGGCACACATGACAGTAAGCATGACACTCCCCGGGATTAGTAGAGATGATGATGATGATGATGCAATCACAGGAGAGCCAAGCAGAGCAGGACAGCCAGAGCAACCATTCTTTTTGTCGATGCTTGGTTGCAAAGCTAGCGGTGGTTGGTTGGAGCTTGATATAGAAGTGGAACTATGGGAGGATGTATATATAATATATAATGGGTTAAGCCATGCCACGGTGTGTCCGAAGGACAAGCGAACAGCACGAGCACGAGGCCATGTGCCTGCAGGCTGCAGGCTGAGAAACTTTGGTTTAGTGCAACAAAACAGCTAGACAAAGATAATGACGTTACTAGTTGGCCATTAGGAGTGAGGGGACTAGGATATCCTCCTGCATCCTCTAGCCGTCCATTGCAAGTTGCTTCATGTACCGGATGAGCATGTTCCATTTAAGCGAGACAATTTGTCGGCTTTATGTACCGGATGAGCATGTTCCATTTAAGCGAGACAATTTGTCGGCTTTGTAAACCCAGGATCTTTGGGCCTGCTTCTCAGCAAAAACTCGGTCCAGCAGACGGCATTACAACGACGCGCGATTCATGGGCCGGCCCATATACCTAACGACAAACCGGAAGAGCGATCCAATCTTCGACCGAAAGGCCTGGCTAAGGAGGGGATGGCGCTCGCTTCCGACTCCGACCCGCTTTTCCGACCGGGAATACACCGAACCTCTGTTTACAGCTCTTCTCGGACCGACGCGGTCAGAGCCGTCTGGGAACAACCGACCGAGGACGCCCGCTCGATAAGGACCCAAGAATCAGGCGGAGCAGATAAAGCAAGACGCTCAAGTCAACCGCAATACCGAGGACCGTACCCTACACACCTGCAAGACAGTACTGACAGGCCATGCCAGAAGGGTGCTTTGCAACCCTTCAGACATGTAAGAACACAAACGGTATTGTGGGCGTCGATATTTGTCCTACAGTATGGTAGGCGCCGACATTTGTCATACTAGAAGAACACGATGGAACCTGCCACATGCATCTAAGCGTTAACAATATTGTGGGCGCCGACAAACTGTCTTATACCCGACGGCGTGAACAACAAGACTAGAAAACACGCACACTCTCTTTCTCTCTCTCCTAACTTGTAAGGCCGTCCTCTTCACCTATAAAAGGAGATGCGCTCTCTCTTAAAAGGACGGTCATTTTTTCCAACTCTCTCTCTCTGTTAAGCTTTAGACATTTTGAGCACTCGAACAGCTCCACAGCTCTAGAACTCTTAAGCTACACAAAGTATACATTCCAATACTTAGCGCACATTGAAGCTCCCGTCACTCTTGGCCCTTCGGTTCGGAGCTTGATCGGACCTTTAACACCCCTTTCTCATTCCCACTCGTTTGCAACATCACTGTAAACTTCGAGCACCTGAGCTCAGGAATAAAGTCACCGATCGACTAAAACTGGACGTAGGGCACGTTGTCTGAACCAGTATAAACCCTGTGTCATTGAGTGCTAGTCCACATCTGATCACAACGAACGATAAAACCATAAATATTTACTTGTTGATCACTTTTCACACCGACACAATTACTCCCACAAATGGCCATGCAAGGTCGCCAATGCAGGCACATTGTTGAAAGCGTTGGGCAATGTCGACGAAATCCCTTTTTCTTTATTATTATTGCATAGACAGGAGCTTTGGTGTTCTCGTAGGTGCGTTTGTCCAGGTTTCAGTCCCGACACGGCTCCCTACACTACCAACCAAGCACAAGCGCTAGGGACCAAACTTGGATTTGCGATGGCATCAAGGAAAGCAACAGTCGTAAGAACGCACGTTTTTCATTTCCCGAAAGACCACATGAGCATGCATCTTATCGTAGTAACCGTGCGCTCCAACTAGTCTTTCCCCTTTGCTTTGCAAGTGCTATCTCTGTCAAAAAAAAACTTTGACGTTTCAGAACTTTTGGATTAGATCAAAATGATCATGGATGCCTCCATTAATTAGGGGGCTAGTTCTGACTTTCAATGGTTGCGGATGCTAACGGTTCCACCAGAGAAGGGTTAATTTAGTAGTACATGGTTTCACTAATCTACTCTCTCTCCGTCCCAAAAATAAGTACATATCTCGCACTTTGAGTCATCACCACATATATAAAAGAATACTAATGTTTGTGATATCAAATAAACATTATTGATTAATCACACCATATGTTTTTCTAGTAAACCGATTTAGAGATACAAATGTTAAAACTATGTTTTATAAATTCAGTCAAATTTTAGATTGGTTGACTTCACAAGAAGCGAGATGTACTATTGTTTTAGGCAAAATGAAGTAAATGTTAGAATAGCATGTTTTTTAGGAAATTTAATAAATCCTAATGTTAAGTCTTTTTTGGATGGATAGAGTAATTAATGGACAAACATGGACACACTTCTGGGTCACAGATAAGCGAGGTCTCAATGTTGTCTCAAGTCAACTATTTTAAAGTTTAACTATTGCCTTTTAATATTATTATATTATCTATAAACTTATAAAAGATATATACTTTAGGAAAGTATCTTTCAAGACAACCATACTAGAATCACTTTAAACATTTAGGTTGATTACACAAAAGAGAGGTATTTTGTAGTCATGATGTAGAACAATTGACTTAGGCTCTATTTGAATGCACTAGAAACTAATAATCTATAGTTAATATTGACTAACTAACTATTATCTGACTACCTATTAGTTTGGTTATGTTTGGATCCACTAGAGGTGGATGTATTGGTCGTTTTGTTTATAATACCATTCATCAATTTATAATTGGTAGGACATATGGATAGAAGTAGATGGAATGACAAAAGTGACTTTTTATAATATATCATATGTGTCGACGAAATATGGTCGGCAGTCTACCTAGGGGTATGCCCAAGGTAGTAGATTATCGGCAGACAGATGCGCAAGCCCCAAACAAGACGGTGACGCGAGACAGACACGAGGTTTTATCCAGGTTCGGCCGCCAAGAAGGCGTAATACCTACGTCCTGCGTCTGATTTGTATTGCTGTATGTCAATGAGAGATATTTTTTAGAGGGGTCCCCTGCCCGCCTTATATAGTCCGGGGGGCAGGGTTACAGATCTGGAAACTAATCCTAGTCAGTTACAATTGCCATATGTGGCCGGATAAGGATTCCTATTCTAACCGACCAGGATCCTGCTTGGTCGCCAAATCCGTCTTGATTCCTTGTGCGGGACTCCGACCAGGTTAACTGGGCCGCACGTCATCTTTCGGGTGGACTGAACCCATCGATCCGGGCCAGCCCAAGCTTAGCCGTAAGGGTATAGGGGTTAATACCCCCACAGCTAGTCCCCGAGCATCATGTATTATGCTGCGACACGCCATTTTAACCTTCTCCGACAAGCGAGGCTTAAATCCTTGACGCCTCCGACCACCGTCATCATCGGAGAAGTAGGTTGTCCAAAGAATGTATGGTGCTCTTAAGAAAAAAGAAAAAGATTTCTGTCCTGAGAAGTGTGCCCACTTATATTTCTGAAAAGAAATGTAAGTGGTCTTGAAGCATAGCATCCCTAAACATCAGAAGCGTAGGGGTCGAAAAACAAACACATTCACCGCAAGGTGAAGTGTGCCCACTTAGTCCCCGAGCCTGGTAGTAGGTGACGTAGGCACGTGGTGCCGGGGTCTAAAAAGAATCCATAGTTTAGTAAAAAACCGAATTGCCGTACAGGCAAAACATGATGCATCGGGAGGTGCATCGTACCGACGTAGTCCCCGAGCTTGCTGGAAGGCAAAAGTATGAGCCTTGTAGCAAGGTCTAAAGAAAAGTCTCTTAACTGTATGTGAGTACAGATCACATGTAGCCAAGGAGAACCATTATTCAAGCAGTGGTCGGGGCAGTCCCCGAGCACACTAATAATCCTCATAATCATTCAAAACATAGGGGTCGATTTAAACAAACACATTCACCGCAAGGTGAAGTGTGCCCACTTAGCCCCCGAGCCTGGTAGTAGGTGACGCAGGCACGTGGTGCCAGGGTCTAAAAAAGAAATTCCACTGAAGTTAAGAATCCAATTGCCATACAGGCAAAACAAGATACACCGGCTGGTGCATCGTACCGACGTAGTCCCCGAGCTTGCTGGAAGGCAAAGTATGAGCCTTGTAGCAAGGTCTAAAGAAAAGTCTCTTAACTATATGTGAGTACAGATCACATGTAGCCAAGGAGAACCATTATTCAAGCAGTGGTCGGGGCAGTCCCCGGGCGCGGCCGTGGTCGGAGCGGACCCCGAGCACAAAAGTGGTCTGGGCAGTATCCAAGCACAGTAGTGATCTGGGCAGTCCCCGAGCACAATAGTGGTCTGGGCAGTCCCCGAGCACATTAGTGGTCTGGGCAGTATCCAAGCACAGTATTGGTCAAGGCAAATCCACGATCACTTGCGCTGCTTGTACTATTATTTGGTGTACTTATTTTTCTCTATTCTCTGCCAAGGCCAGTCTGACACGTCTGGTCAAAAAAGTAAATAGGTATAGTACGTCATTCTGTCTTTTCTCTTTTTTTTTTTGCAAACAGTCGGTTGACACCTGTATTGAGGTGTGTCAGTGTGGGCCCCCTTACACTATCAACGAAGAGGCGCGTACACTGTTAACGAAGGAGCGCGTTTATTGGCACAGATTTCGAGGTTGTGTGAACAACCGTCTGCGGCGCGTGCGCACGACTCCCAATATTCTCGGGCGAACGAAACGACAGTGCTCTTTGTTTTATATAATGCAGATCTGGTAAGTTACTCATACCGTTCCCCATTGTCATCCGCCACCGCAACCTTCTTCATTCCTCCTGCCGAACCCTATTCCCCCAAAAATCATCACCAATCCCCTCAGTCTCCCGCATCCACCCACTTAGTAAGGACGAACTAATGGCGAAGAGAGACGCCCAGAAGAAAGGCGGGGTCATGGCGAAGGAATGGTGGAAGTCGCGGAGCAATGAGCAGACCATCGAGGACCTCGTCGCCATGGGAGTGCTCCACAACAAGGCACTTGCGGGATGGCGTGCACCGGAAGGAGAAAGCTTCCCCGATCCACAACCAGGTGAGATTGTGGTCTTTGAAGATTTCTTCAAACGGGGTTTTGGGATTCCAGTGCACCCTTTCCTTCAGGGTCTCTGCTTGTACTACGAGATTGGGATTTGCAATCTGCATCCCAACTCGATTCTTCTTGTCTCCACCTTCATCCATCTCTGCGAGGCTTATGGTGGCTTCCAGCCCCATTTCGACCTCTTTCGCCACCTATTCTGTCTTCGGAAGAAAGGGAGCGGTGGCTCGAAGATCGCCGGAGGCGTCTACCTAAACCTGCGTGACGGCATGAAGGCTCAATACCTGCACTGCCCCTGGAACACCTCATTGGACGAGTGGTACAAGAAGTGGTTCTACATCCGTGAAGAGCCGAACACCATCACTCTGTGCGATGTGGGACTTGATTCCAGAGAAGAAGAGCAGCTGGTCGGAGAGGCCTGAGAACTTAGAGCAGATCACCGAACTACTCGGGATGATCCTGTGGGGAAGGCTGGATGGCCCGAGCGTTGTCGGCAACTTCATCAGCCGAAGAATTCAGCCCTGCCAGAAAAGGATTCACCCTGGCTTCGAGTACCAAGGAGGCGCTGATCCGACGAGGACCAGGAAGGAGCCGCTCGACAAGATGGAAATCAAGGCCAGGATTGGAGAGCTGTTCAACCTGGCCGATCCCAATTATGTTGCACTGAGCGCCATCGAACACGCCTTCAAGCTGGCTCGACCTCCCCCAAAGGTAAATGACGCCTCCTTTTAACTGTAGAGTCATGTTGTATCAAGAAAATAACTGTCTTTTCCTTCATTTTGTGTCTCAGTGTAATGGCCGTGACCGGGCAGGAGTGTTCATGTCGCCTCCCCCCGGTGTAGAATGGCCGCAAGCTACCGGGCCAAGCCGCCCAGACCAGCGCCAGGACCGACAACGTTCACTGGGCGGTACTCGAGACCGTAGAGGACGCCTCGACCAGAGCCGCTGGCAAGCGTCCGGCTGCCAGCAAACGTCGTCAAGCCATCTTCCCCCTGTCGGACGACGAAGCAGAGGATGCGGACATCTTCCCGCTCGTCCCCCGAAAGAGGAGAAGGCAGATGGGACCGATGGAGCAGGGTGGCTCCTCTGGGCCAGCAGTGGTCACAGCACCGACCACTGCAGCACAGAGGACAGACGAAGGGAACATGCCGCATCATACTCCGACGCCCGTACCGGAGGAAGAACAAGTCCCGGTGGAAACTACCGAGCAAGCAGAGCAGGGGCGGTCGAGGAGACGTTCCTTCGCCACATCCTTCCGCAAGTCAAAACTGTAAGTATCTATATTTTTGATGCAAGCTTTGCATTTTGCATTGGATGCTATTATCTTCTGAATTTGTCTCTGAATGCATTAGATCGGCGTCCACTGAAAGCCCCAACCAGCTAGCTGGGTGCGGAACGTCCTCACCAACAACGGTGGGACAAACTACTCAGCAACCAGCCATGGAGGAGCCCATGGCAGGGACTCTGCCTGGGCCTCAGTAGGCGGACGACCAGGCGCCAGTCCCCGAGCAGCTGGTCGAGAAGACAACCGAGCAGAATACAAGTGCTCCAAGCATGAACCCTGATGAGGCAGGATACCACGGCGCCAAGGGAGCTGGATCCACCCGAGGGGCAGCAGCCAGAAGATGCCCTGGAACATGGCTGCCGACGCGACGGCTCGTGGGAAAGCCCTGGTGGTCGTGGAGTCTGCGAACTCCAGACCAGTGCCACCTCCCGAACAGGAGGCTGAAGAGGATGAAGTGGAAGAAATCCTGGGCCGTCCCCAAGATAGGCGACAACATGTATATGTGTCGCGCTATCGGAACGACGAATGGGTTATGCACGAGGAAATCCCAGAGGTCGAAGAGACCTTAAGAGTCGAACGGGCGGCCAAGCGCCTAGTGACAGAAGTCCAGGTATATTTGGCTTTAGTCCTTGACCCTGTTGTGTAGTCAAACTGTCTGACGTAGCTTGTCTGTATGCAGGACTTGATGAAAACTGCAAGATACCGAAAAAGGTGCTTCGACCAGATAGAAGGAATCACGACGACCAATAAGGAGCTGATGGCTGAAGTGGAACGCCTACGGCGTCAACTTGAAGCCGCCGACCAGGAGAGGACAGACCAAGAAGCAAAGAACCAAAACCTGGTTGGCCAGCTCATAAACAAAGAGCGGGAGAAAACAGGTAAGTTTTCACCGTAACATAGCAAGTGTGGGACTTTGTGTTATTTTGTTCTTGGCAGTAATAGCTGTAATGCAGGTTTAGAAGCTGAAGTGACCTGCCTCCAGGGGGAGAACAGCCGTGCGCTTGCAGAATGTGGTCGCCTGAAGGAGGACAATGAGAAACTGGCACGCCGCCAGTCGGAACTCCAAGACCATACTAACAAAATGAAGGACGACCTGAAAAGTAAGCACTCCAGACCACCGTTCTCATTCGATTGCCCACATTGCCTTGTCGTGTCATCACGTTTTATGTCTTGTACTGTTTGCAGTTTTGAAAGTCAATGCCAAGAGGCACCTGGAGGCCGTGATCAAGGAGCGTGACGACTGGAAAGCACAATGCCTTAAGGCCACCGAGGAACGGGACACGTGGAACAAGCGGTGCCTAAGAAATGGCAACTGGCATTGTGCCCGTCCTCGACCTTATCGACCCGGCGCTCACAGAGGAAGAGCTAAGGACGCCTCAGCTCGGACTGGTCGAGAGATGCAAGCAAGCATGGGGATGGTTCCAAGACTTCGTGAAGGAGGCGGGTGAGTACACGGGTGCCCATGTGCTAAGCATGGTGCGTGCTCACTACCCCCTGATCGATCTCAAACGCTTGGAAGCTGGGTACCCGAAGGAGATAGACCCAGACAAGGCCGAAGAGCTTCGGATGGCCCAGCTAGACTTGTCGTCAAAGATAATTGGCGATATTAACCTGTGCGGAGGTGGGACAGCACCTGTGCAGGGTATGCCATCGACAAGCCAGCTGGAAATGCCATCAGCTGCAAGCCAACCAACGAAGCCTGCAGTCTCAACCAGCCAGGCACCGGTGGGGCCATCCCCTTCAGCTTGACTAGCTCAAAAGTCCCCGAGACTTGAGTAGGGTATCAGAGGCGGCGAGCAGTAAATGCCATGCGCCCCGACCAGCCAATGTAATAGGCGTAGAGCTGTAGAAGGAGGACATAGTTGTGTTATTGTAAACTTGAGCCTTTTCAGGCAAGCTTGTAATAACGTAACTGTATATCATTATAAGCTTGTTTGTTTTATACAAAACGCACTTTAAGCTTGAAATTTTTTGTTGGTGTAACTAAGTGGGAACGTGTTAACGTTCTGTTTAGTTGTACCGTTTTGCTCGACACGTCATCCTAAAAGTTTGTGCGGCCCTAGTCTGGCATGTGGTCGGAGTATGAGGTACTATGACCTGTGCACATGTGGACGCAGACAAGTCAGACTAGGGGGGACCTGTCGATCACCCGCAACGTAGAGAGCGGATCCCGTGCACGTGTTGGGAGGAACCTGGAGACAGGGCCTGCTCCGAAAACCGTAGAAGGAGTGGTGGTCGGCTTGTACTGGCTTAAGTTAGAATAACCATAAAATTCGGAGTGACACATTAGAGTGGTCGGAAGAATCATAGTTGCTTTAGTAAAGTAAATCGAAAATACAAGTAGAGTACATATCTCAGTAGTTAAGCATAGAAGCGTCTAAGCTTGTCGATGTGCCATGAGTTCGGTATGTCCGTGCCGTCTAGATGAGCTAACCTATAAGACGTTGGACGTGTGACTTCCTTGATCATGAAGGGTCCCTCCCATAGGGGTTGCGAGTTTGTGGACACCAGCCTGGTTCGTCTTCCACTTCAGGACTAAGTCCCCGACCACGAAGAAACGCTCTTTAACTGTTCTTGTTGTAGTACCTGCGCAAAACAGCAAGGTATTTGGCCGTGCGTACGCAAGAATCAAGCCTTTTTTCTTCTGCGCTGTTGACTTCTAGCTCTCCGTACTTCGTTGACCTTGCCTTCGTCGAAGTTCTCTACCCGTGCTGATCTGAAAGCTATATCTGGTGGGAGGACTGCCTCAGCGCCGTAAACCATAAAGTATGGTGAGACGCCGGTGTTACGACTGGGCTGAGTTCGGAGGCCCCAGACAACGGCTGGTAACTCCTTGAGCCATCTTCCAGGAGCTTTATCATTTTCTCTGTACATCCTCTTCTTCAATGCGTCCAAGATCATGCCATTTGCCCGCTCGACTTGTCCATTAGCTCTAGGATGCGCCACCGAGACGTATTTTACAACTATGCTCCTTTCATCGTAGAAGTCCCAAAAAGCGTTCCCGGTGAACTGAGTACCCAGATCAGTAATGATGCTGTTGGGCATGCCAAAACGGTGGATGACCTGGTCGAGGAATGTGACAGCTTTCTCTGAGGATGCCTGTACCAGAGGCATGTACTCTATCCACTTAGAAAACTTATCAATTAGCACGAAGACGCATGTAAATTTTCTAGGAGCTGGTTTGAAAGGCCCGATCATGTCCAGTCCCTAGCATGCGAAGGGCCAAGAGGCTGGAATCGTCTGGATCTCATGTGCTGGTACATGGATTCTCTTGGAGAAGAACTGACAACCCTCACAACGGCGGACTAGCTTCTCTGCGTCGGCCACTGCTGACGGCCAATAGAAACCTGCTCGGAAAGCCTTACCGACCAGTGTTCGTGAGGCCGCGTGGTTGCCGCAGGAGCCAGAGTGGATTTGGTCTAGGAGATGCTCACCTTCCTCCTGGGTTATACACTTCATCAAGATTTCCTCCTTAGCGTTTTTGCGCCATAACTTGCCATCGACGAGCAGATATTGCTTACTACGACGCATCAGGCGCTCATTTTCTGTTCGATCGACATAACCGCTACCATCTGTCAAGTACTTGATGAAAGGCGTTCTCCAGTCCGGCTCATGAGTGGTCGGAAGCGGCTCGGTTGTGCTCGGCGCCGGAACCGTAGCCACTAATTGCTGGTCTAAAACTTTGTCGGTCGTTGAATCTTTGTCTTCAATGGAAGGCGTGAGCAGGTCTTGGATGAATACGCCATGTGGGATTTTGGCTCGGGATGATCCTAACTTTGACAACGCATCCGCTGCCTGGTTCTTGTCCCGGACCACGTGTATATACTCGATGCCATAGAACCTGCCTTCCAGCTTTCTTATCGACTTGCAATATGCGTCCATCTTTTCACTGGTCGTGTCCCAGTCCTTGTTGAGTTGGTTGATGACCAGAGCCGAATCTCCGTAGACATAGAGACGTTTAACTCCAAGCTCAACCGCAATGCGTAGACCATGCAGGCATGCTTCATACTCGGCGGCATTATTAGATGCTAGGAAATAAATCCTAAAGACGTACCGGAGCTGCTCCTTGGATGGTGATACGAAAAGAACTCCTGCTCCCGCACCGTCAATGTTAAGAGAACCATCGAAGTACATCGTCCAATATTCGTCGGATCCCGGAGAGACAGGCGTGCTTAAGTCTATCCACTCGACGATGAAATCGATGAGTGCCTGAGACTTGATTGTAGTACGGCTTGCAAATTCCAAGGAAAGGGAGCATAGCTCCATTGCCCATTTGACGATGCGCCCGTTCGCATCCTTATTGCGAATGATGTCCCCCAAAGGATACTCGGTTATGACCACCACACGATATCCGTCGAAGTAATGTCTCAACTTTCGAGATGTTATCAGTATGGCGTAGAGCAGTTTCTGAATCTGTGGGTACCTGGTCTTGGATTCATTGAGTACCTCACTAATGAAATAAATTGGCCGCTGTACCTTGTAGGCGTGGCCCGGCTCGTCGCGCTCGACCACCAGTGTAGTGGAAACCACCCGATCGGTTGCCGTAATGTAAAGTAGGAGGGTTTCGTCTTCTCTGGGAGCGGTAAGTACCGGAGGTGACGTGAGGTATTGTTTCAGCTATGTGAAGGCAGCGTCTGCTTCCTCCGACCACTCAAACTTCTCGGACGCTTTGAGCAGTTTGAAGAACGGTAGTCCTTTTTCTCCTAATCTTGATATGAAACGGCTTAGAGCAGCCATGCAGCCAGTGAGCTTCTGAACATCCTTCACCTTTTTTGGGGGCTTCATGTCTAAGACAGCTTTGACTTTCTCTGGGTTAGGGCGTATGCCGTCGTAACTGACGACGTTGCCGAGCAATATGCCAGAAGGGACACCAAAGATATACTTCTTTGGGTTTAATTTCCATTGGAACATATTAAGGGCTGCGAAGGTGCGTTCCAGATTGTCAACAAGGGTATGTGCTTCCTTGGTTTTGACAACTACATCGTCGACGTAAGCCTCGACGAGGCCGTCTTTTATCTCGTCGTTGAGGCAGGCCTGTATAGCGCGTTGGTAGGTAGCACTGGCGTTTTTGAGCCTGAACGACATAGTCGTGTAGCAGTAGGCGCCGAAAGGCGTGATGAAAGATGTCTTGATCTGGTCGTCCTTTTTGAGAGCGATCTGGTGATAACCAGAGTAGCAATCGAGAAAGGAAAGCAGCTCGCAACCGGCGGTTGAATCTATGACCTCGTCTATGCGAGGTAAACCAAAGGGGTCCTTAGGGCAGTGTTTGTTGAGATCAGTGTAATCAACGCACATTCTTCATTCATTATTCTTTTTGCGTACAAGAACCGGGTTGGCTAACCATTCTGGATGATACACTTCTTTGATAAATCCGGCTGCCAAAAGCCGTGTAACTTCTACCCTAATCGCCTCCTTTTTGTCGCGAGCGAACCGTCGTAACTTCTGCTTGATTGGTTTGGCTTTGCTATTGACATTTAAGGAGTGCTCAATCAAGTCCCGAGGTACACCGGGCATGTCGGAAGGTTTCCATGCAAACACATCCACGTTGCCCCTCAAGAACCTGACGAGCGCGTCTTCCTATTTAGGATCCAGGTCGGCCCCGATGAGGGCCATTTTGCTGGGATCGCCCTCGACCAGCTGGATCATCTTGTGCTCCTTGGATCTGATGTTCTTGCACGGAGCCTCGAGCTCTGGGATCTCCAGGTGGTCGGCCGGGGTCTTCTTAGCGTCGAGCATGGTCTCGGCCATGCGAATAGAGAGGTCGTGGGCCTCTGCTATTTTGAAGCTATCGTCCTCGCAGGTATAAGCTGCGTATACGTTGCCCCTGAGGGTTAAAACTCCTTTCTCAGTAGGCATCTTGAGCACCAGATACTTGTAATGAGGTATGGCCATGAACTTGGTGAGCGACGGTCGACCAAGAATAGCATGGTAGGTGCCGTCGAAATCAGCGACCACGAAGTTGACGTAGTCGGTGCGGAAGTGGTCCGGAGTCCCAAACTGCATAGGTAGCGTGATCTGCCCGAGAGGTGTGGAGCTCTGTCCGGGGAGAACGCCCCAGAACTGTGCCTCGTATGGCTTCAGGTTCGCCTGGGCTATTTTCAGAGCGGGCAGGCTGTTCTTGAACAGTATATCAATGGAGCTGCCGCCGTCGATCAGTACCCTGTCGAATTGAACCTTGTTGATACAAGGATCGAGGACCAGGGGAAAACGCCCTGGCTCGGGTATGGCGGCCCATTGGTCCTTCCTGCTGAAGCAGATTTCACGGTGAGACCACGGAGGAAGCCGTGGATCGGTGAGAAGGTTGTCGGTCTTTGCCACGTTCAAGCAAGCGCGGGCGAGCAGCTTGCGTTCTTGTTTGGTCTCAATGGACACCTTGCCGCCGATGATGGTGTGCACGCGATCAGTCGGCTTGACGTATTTATGACGAGGATCTGCATCATCATCGTCGTTGTCCTCGTTGCGCTGTTCCCCCGCGTCGTTAGGCTTGTCGGACGTATCCGGAGCCTGTTGACGCGTGTAGATAGTCTTGAGGACGCGGCAATTCTCCATGGTGTGGTTCGACTTGGGATGGAGCTGGCAGGGTCCCTTCAATGCTTTGGCGTAGTCGTCCTCGTAGTTTCGACGTCCGCTGCCCTTTTTACAGTATTGACCTCGCCGTCGTCTTCCCGAGCGCGCTTGCTCCTGTAATCGTCCCGGCGGTTGCGCCGCTGATTACGTTGATCACGGTGGTCGCGGGAGTCGTTGCGCTAGGTTGCGGCGGTCAAAATTGTCGTTCCGACCATGATTGCCACGGTAATCGTCGTGGTGTGGGGGGTGGTCGGAGCGTGGAACCCTTGCTGCTTCTTCAACGATTATCTTTTTAGCGTCGTCAGCGTCCGCATATTTCTTAGCGGTGGCCAAAAGCGCTGTGACCGATTCGGGTCTCTTCCGGAGGAGCTTGTCTCTTAGGGCGTCGTGGAAGCGGAGGCCGGTGACAAAAGCCTCGATTGCTTCGTTGTCGGATATTGATGGGACCTTGATGCGCATCTCCGAGAAACGCTGAACGTACTCGCGCAGTGGTTCATCCTTTCGATCTCGGATCCGTTGCAGATCGTACTTATTGCCGGGTTGTTCACAAGTAGCGATGAAGTTGTCGATGAAGGCCTGCCTAAGCTCCTGCCAAGAGTCAAAATAGTTCGCTGGCAAGCTAACCAGCCATTGGTGACCTGCATGACCAACAGCGACTGGGAAGTAGTTAGACATGACGTGCTCGTCAGCCATGGCTGAGCGGCACGCGGTTTCATAGAGCATGATCCATAATTCGGGGTTTTCCTTGCCGTCGTACTTCTGAAGCTTCTCGAGCTTGAAATTCTTGGGCCATATGACTTGGCGCAGGTGTGGAGTGTACTGCTTTAGACCCGGCGGACCGTGGGCGGTGTCATACTCCATACGGCGATAGCTTTCATGGGATGCACGATCGTCGGCTCTCTGGTTGATGCGAGCACGCAGATCACGTCCCCCGAGGTAATGGCAGAGATCGTTATTGCCATCGCGGCGATCTCGATTGCCATCTGGATTAGCCCTGCGACCGTGGTTATCACGGCGATTGTCGCGGTTATCTCGGCGGTTGTCGCCTCGAACGTCGTGGCGGTTATCCTCCCGGCGGCGGTTGTCGTCCCGACCACCATCATGACCACCGTTTCCGCCTTGACGGTTGTCTGATGGGTCGTTATTGCGCGAGCCACGTTGGTTGAGTGGCTGTGAACGACTTGAGTATTGGCGGCTGTGGCTTGATTCGACAGAAACGGATGGAGCCCGGGCTTGGTTCATCTCTGCGGTCTGAGCCATAGCAGCCGTGAGATAAGCTTGTATGTCATCACGGATTACTTGAGTCTCGAGAGTGTTGGGCAGCCGCTGCATTATCGCCATGGCGACGGCTACATTGGCGCTTGGGGTCTTGAAGACTTGTTTGTCCCCCACCCTGTCGAAAGCATTGTTGAGGTCACGTGGTCGGAGCCTTATGCGTCGTGCCTCCTGGTCTGCTTCAGCTTCGATTTGCCGGCGATTAAACCGGTCAATATTGCGTGCTTCGCGTGCAGTCTTTTCTTGTTCTGTTTCGCCAACTGCTGGCGGCTCGTCGTTGCTGACAACATGGATCAAATCCCCTCGTCTTGGCGGGAAAGACAGAAATTGGGGGAAAACCGGGGCGTGGTCTGGTAGATCCAGATCGTATTTGACGTCTTCATCTTCGTAACGCTGAAGCTCGGTGTGGACAGATGCGTTGGATGCGATGTCGAATGAGGAGCTGGAGTCACCCTCTCGGACTATGTGGACGGATCCTTCTTGATAATCTTCAATTCGGACCATGTTGACGATGTTGCATGGCTTCGGCCGAGATCGGTGTATAGGACATAGATCCGAGCGGCGTCGCAGGTTGTACGCGTAGCTGGAGGCAGCGTTTTGCAGGCCGTAGGGCTGGACCTGGTGGTTCTCCGTCGGGGCTTCGTACTCGCAGAGTCGGAGACTCGTCGCGATGTCTGGCCGGCGATGAGCGAAACGCCCCTCAGGAGTTGATACGACCACAAGATCTGTTCCAAGTCGCACAGGACGACTGGTCCGAGCTGGTCGGATAGATCTATTGTGGAGAGCTGTTACCTGCTCGTTAGGTTGGATTTGAATCGTACTTACCAGAGCCAGGGTTTCAGCGAGTTGGATGCCGACCCGATCAACGGAGTTGAGCATGTCGGTGTTGTCGATCTGCTTCCCTCTGTAGCAGGGAAGCGGATGACGGGTTGTTGGCGTGGCTGTAGGCGTGGTCGGAGCCAGATGTCCCGTGGTCGGAGCCAGGTCCATCGTGGTCGGAGCCGTGTTCACCGTGGTCGGAGCCGTGTTCATCGTGGTCGGAGCCGTGTTCACCGTGGTCGGAGCCGTAGTCGATGCAGGTGAAGTAGTCGTCGGCGCAGGCTGAATCCATGCCTCCTCCGCGGTCATGGCGATGGAGTCATCGGAGCTGGTGGTCCAGGTGATCTGGCCGACGGTGAACGTGAGGCCGTTGGGCGTAGCCATGGAGCCGGAGATGATGACCATCTTGTTTGCTTGGAGAGCAGTACGCACACCCCCTACCTGGCGCGCCACTGTCGACGAAATATGGTCGGCAGTCTACCTAGGGGTATGCCCAAGGTAGTAGATTATCGGCAGACAGATGCGCAAGCCCCAAACAAGACGGTGACGTGAGACAGACATAAGGTTTTATCCAGGTTCGGCCGCCAAGAAGGCGTAATACCTACGTCCTGCGTCTGATTTGTATTGCTATATGTCAATGAGAGATATTTTTTAGAGGGGTCCCCTGCCCGTCTTATATAGTCCGGGGGGTAGGGTTACAGATCTGGAAACTAATCCTAGTCAGTTACAATTGCCATATGTGGCCGGATAAGGATCCCTATTCTAACCGACCAGGATCCTGCTTGGTCGCCAAATCCGTCTTGATTCCTTGTGCGGGACTCCGACCAGGTTAACTGGGCCGCACGTTATCTTTCGGGTGGACTGAACCCATCGATCCGGGCCAGCCCAAGCTTAGCCGTAAGGGTATAGGGGTTAATACCCCCACAATATGCTATTTATGTTATTAGTTATAAGTTGAGATTACGGATGAAAATGGACAGAAACATGCATAAAACTGCTCATTCTTGTTTCTGCATTTGATCACCGAGGACCTGGTACCGGGATAGTTAGGAACAGGAGTAAAAACAGAGTACGTGAAAATACGAGAAGGAACAAATATGATACAACTCAGGGCCCGTTTGATAGGGCTTTCGGCTCCTCAAAAAACAGCTCTGGTTCTAACTATTCTTAAGGAAGCATATTCTCTTAGGGAGCTAAAGCTTGTTTTTTATACTGTTTGGCGTAACAGCTTTCCCGGGTAGCCAACAAAGAGTAAAAAGTATATAATACCCTTATTTTTTTCTTTTCCTTTTTTCTTTCTCTTTTCTTTCCTTTTCTTTTCTTACGTTATCCTGTCCCTGTGCCTATTTTTCTCCTCCGTACCCTCCCCTTCATTCTTTCTCTCTCCTCATCTTCCCCAACCGCTCGCCTCACGCATCACGCAGGCGCGAGAGTCGCAACCTGCTTCGCCCTTGCACCCGGACATCCTCGGAGATCTAGTGGTCCAGCAACCCCGCGCCTAAGCGGCCCTGTGCGTGGTGCTCGGCTGCCCGGCGGCCTTGTGCTCGGGCACCCAAAGGCCCCGCGCGGCTCCGCACCCGGCGGCCACGCGTTCAAGCGCTCGGAGCTCCGACGAGCCACGCGCGGACGGCCGCCCCGGCGACTGCGCGCGCGGCCGCCCTCCCTGCATGCGTCTCCCTGAGGGCGGGGGTAGACTTGACCTGCACACGCTGGGTCTGCTGGTGTCCGATGGGAGCTAGGAGAAGCTTCATTTTTTAGCTCCACCTGACACACTGTGTCTATGAGAGCGCGTTTTGCGGAACTCCATGGTGAATCAGTTGAGGAAAGTGGCGTTTGGCAGCAGGAGCTAAAAAAAAAATGGCTGCTGGAGCCGCCTGTGAATCCATACCAAACGGCCCCTCAGTTAGCAGATGTTAGCAGTTTTGTTGAAGTGACTCACGGGCATCCTGAATCCTCGTGCTGTGATATGAGTCAGAGTATCAGACGGTGGCATGCATACTAGTACTCTGCATCCTTTTTGGCGACAGAGAAACCAGGAGGCAGGAAGGAGCAGCATACGGGCACTACAAATTCAGACAGCTGGAGCCGCTCTGTTGTGTTTGCGGAGAATCAGATCAGGGCACTCAGGAGTCAGGAGTCAGGACTCAGGAGTCAGGCAGGCCGCAGCCGCACTGCAGGCAGTCAGGCACAGCCCTACCCAAACGAACCCGTCCGTACGATCAAGAGCGAGCGATATCTGATGAGACAGCCCATTATGCTAGCAAACCAGCCGTGGACCCATTCAAAACCGCCCAGCCAGCTCAGCGCAGCGGGCAGATTAGTCGACTCCCGTCCATTCCTCTCCTCTCCTCCTCCTCCCCCTCACCCGGCCCTTTTCCCTTCTCCGTTCGAAGAAGCTCGCAGCAGCAGCCGAAATCCAGCGGCAGTCGAGGATGGCGGCGGCGCCGCCGCCGGACGGGCAGGAGAAGGTGATCGCGGCGGCGCAGCACATCGTCAAGTCGCTCGCCAGCTCCAAGAACGCCGCCGACGACATGATCCGCATCCTCTCCGGCTTCGACAACCGCCTCTCGCTCATGTCCGACCTCTTCCCCCCTCCCCCTTCCGCCGCTGCCGTCGATTCCATCCTGGAGGCGGACGGAGGGGACCTCGCAGGGGGAAGGGGGACGGGACGACCCCGACCCCGACGAGGATGACGCCGTGGCCCGGGCCGAGGCGGAGTGGGACGCGGCGGCCGAGGCTGATCGAGCGCTGGGAGTCCCCCGCCGCCGGGGACGCGCTGGTGTTCGACTCGCGCGAGGACGCCGAGGAAGTATCCTCGCCGCGGCCGCCTGCCTCGCCGGCGCGCCGGGCCAGCGCGCCGACGCCGCGCTGCAGGCCGCCATGGCGCGGCTCGAGGACGAGTTCCGCCACCTGCTCGTCCGCGGGGCGCCGCCGCTCGCCGCCGAGGACCTCCAGGCGTCGCTCCTCCGCCGGCTCTCGCTCACGGTGCCCTCCTTCAACTCCTCCGCCGTAGACCTTAGACTGCCCCTCCTTCGCCCAGCACCACGCCGCCGCCGCACGAGGGGGGCAGACGAGCAGCAGGGCGGCGGCAGGAGCTCCGCCTCCGACGACGAGATCTCGCCCTACCTCATCGCCCCGGACACCGTCAGCGCACTCAGGGATATCGCCGACGGTCATGCTGCGCGCGGGCTACGCGCCCGAGCTGTGCCAGATCTACGGGGAGGTGCGCAGGGACACGCTCATGGAATGCCTCGCCGTGCTCGGGGTCGACAAGATGAGCCTCGAGGAGGTGCAGCGGGTGGAGTGGGGCGTGCTTGACGGCAAGATGAAGAAGTGGATCCATGCGCTCAATGGTCGTTGTCCGGGGCCTCCTTGCTGAGGAGCGCCGCATCTGCAGCCAGATCCTTGCGGCCAACCCTAACGCTGAGGAGGAGTGCTTCACTGAGGCAGGCCAAGGGCTGTGTCCTGCAGATGCTCAACTTTGGTGACGCCATTGCGATTGGGAAGAGGTCCACAGAGAAGCTGTTCCGCATCCTTGGTATGTATGAGGCGCTAGCTGAGGTGCTGCCAGAGCTTGAGGGTTTGTTCTCCGGTGAGGCAAAGGATTTCATCAAGGAGGAGGCTGAGGGAATACTCGTACGGCTCGGGGATGCAGTGCGTGGCACGATTGAAGAGTTTGCTAATGCCATACAGGGAGAGACTTCTCGGAGACCACTGCCTGGTGGGGAGATCCATCCCCTTACCCGCTATGTCATGAACTATGTGCGGCTGCTTGCGGATTACAATGCCTCGCTAAATAAGCTTCTGGAATGTTGGGACACTGAGCTGACTGGGGTTGATAATCCAAACATGACTCCATCGGGGCACTGCGTGCTCATGCTGATCACACACCTACAGTGCAAGATTGATGAGAAATCAAGGCTGTATGAGGATGAAGGCCCTGCAGAACATATTTTTGATGAACAATCTGCTGTATATTGTGCAGAAGGTGAAGGATTCAGAGCTCAAGACATTGCTTGGTGATAACTGGATTCGCAAGCGTCGTGGTCAGATAAGGCAATACTCTACAGGGTATCTCCGGTCGTCATGGACTAGGGTTTTAGCTTGCCTGAGAGACGATGGGCTTCCACACACAATGGGTTCATCAAGCCAACTCAAGGCTGCACTGAAGGATAGATTCAAAAACTTCAACTTGGCCTTTGAGGAGTTGTACAGGACACAGACATCATGGAGGGTTGTGGATCCTCAGTTAAGAGAAGAGCTGAAGATTTCCATCTCCGAGAAGGTTCTTCCAGCATACCGTTCATTTGTTGGAAGATTTCGGGGACAACTAGAGGGAGGGAGGGGTTCTGCAAGGTATATAAAGTACAACCCTGATGATTTGGAGAACCAGGTCTCAGATTTTTTTGAAGGGAGAAAGCCAAATGCTTGATGGTCAAGGTGAGTGCTAACTCCCAGGCTGTGTTTCCATACATAATTCAGATGTATTATTGGAAGGTTATGCAGTCTGACCTTTTCATTTTGCTTGCTTCGTTGAATCTGTAAGAGCATGACGGTGCCTTGGCCTTCATTTTATAATTAACCTCAGCTATTTAGTTTTTACAGAAATGGTATCTATAGATTACCTCATAGATCATGAAATCGCAGCAAACCGCTACTATTTGAAGTAGTTTTCTAGTTTAGTAAGCAATATTTGTTGTAGATTCTTCAATAGTTTCTAGTTCTTGTACTTGAGTGATAACCTGTGATACCTCAGTTTGACAATGAATTTGCTACGACAGTCCAAAAAAATCTCCTAGAGAACTGAACATTTAGTCCTATGATACGAATTGCCTCTAGCTGTTTGTCTTAGCTGCCTTATTTTCAGAAGGGCACGTGTTTCTTGTGAACCCAGCACTTGCGAACATCATGTTAATTGAGAACCACAGTTTATCCTCTATCCTTTCACATTTTAATCCATTGAAAAATGTGAATATCATGTTAACTGAGAACAACAGTTTAGCCAGAGCCCTGCACAATTCCTTTCAAACACTGTTAATTTCAGTTGTCTTTCATTTGTTTTTGAAGAGAATATTGGCATGGTATATTGTCCATTCATAGATTAGTTACAATCATGATTTAAGACAATTGCAAAGTTTATGAAGGGGTGATTTTTTTTCCCTTCAAATTATATCACTCATCGTTCCGTTAGTCTGAGCAAGAAACTCACTATTATGACCCTTTCGATGTCCAGGGATGTTCATATCAACTATGCAACCTCAAGACCCATGCAAATTTTGATGATGCTATGCTAGTTCCAAGTCCCCTTCCAAATTTCTTGGCACTACTGTACAGGGAACTTGACCTTCAAACATCTTTTGAAGGTCTGAAGATGGAAATATAAGCTTGTCCTGAACTGACAGAAACTGTGTGAAGTGCAAAGCAACCTGAATTGAATACTTTAGCTTGTCATCCTTGATCCATGTCATGGTGAGTGGTGACATCATTGAGGCTTGCACATGGAATTGTGACAACTGCATCAGCCATGAGCTGTGTAAATTGCAATTCTTACATTTTACCCTTCTTTTGTCGATTGTAACATCTCATGACTCTTGTTTGACTTCAAAAGAATGTTGGTGCCTGGCACTTTTATGTACAATCCTACCAGCAGTTATGTTCACATCTACCTTGTTGCAACCTTTCTTATAGTGTGTTGCAGCCTTCTGTTATATTCATTCGTTAATGATAAACAAAACATATAGTTGATGCGACATGCTATTGGTCCCGTTGTCTTGTCAATCTCTGATCGTAAAAGTACCATTTTCATGATGGTTTACAATGTTCTTAAACATGTCAGTGTGTAAAAGATGTTCTCTGTTTATCCAATTTGGTTCCATTTGTTTTTGTACATGTGTCATCTGATTGTTGAAATTGGGTCCTTTCCCTTATTTGTGTAGTTTGGTATGATAGTTTTTTTTTGCCTGCTCTTGTATACCACTGAGGCACTGACCATACTCAGAAAACTTGTGATGTTTGAGGAAATAGCTGATAGAGTAGAATAGTAACCTGTCCTAATCATAGTTTCTTATAGCCTCATGCACATATACATGTTAGAGATGTGTAGTTAGGGAAAGGTAGATTATCTCAAACATAAGTAGACATAAAACGAGAAAACCTTTTTGGTTTATGCAGTAAATTGATATGAAAAATTCTGAACAGAAGGATAAAATGTGCTTCATAGATTCAAGCTGTTGAGAGTAATCAGTGAGAAAGTTCCAACAGATGATAAACCACAAAATCTTAAAATCTAGGAAACCTTTTTTTGGTTGACAATAAATTGATATCGAAAAATCTGGGGGGATAAAGAAAAGATGTGCTTCCTAAATTTAAACAACGGATGATAATTAATGAGGAAATTCTAGCAACTGATAAATAAAAACAAAAGGAAAGGGGAGAAAGAGAAATGGTATCTTTAACATAAAAGTTGTCACATTACATGGAATGAAACTTGAAAGCCCTTTGGGTTCAGCAATAAACAAAAATGCCAGGTTAAGTGGAGATAAGCAGTAAGCTAGTACCTAGTCCCAGGAACAGGATAAATGATACTCTGGAGATAAGTGAAGCTGGCGTGGCTAAATTCCAGGCATCGAACTTGTTTAACATAAACATGAACAGAGCATTAGTGTTCCACACATGGAAGCATTATGACAAGCTATGATTATTCATCTACATAAGTGACAATTATAGACGAAGGAAGCTCACTAAAAATTTATGGACACTAGAAATGGAAAGTAAGTGTACCAAATTCTACAGAGAAGGGGAGTAAACAGAGAGCATGGTAAAAAAGGATTTCCTGATCTGACTAAACTTTTTAGACCCTGCTGTTCGATGGTAGAGGGATAACACCATTGAAGAAGTCCCCAAAGTAGCCAGGCGGTTCATACACCAACTTGGCGATTATATCTCTGAGGGTGATCAAGCCGTCCAGGTTCCCTTTCTCGTTGATCACATAGATCCTCTGCCTCTTCTCTGCATCCAGCTTCAGTATTATGTCCTTGATACTGTCCCCTCTACTGCACGTTATGATGCTCATTTGCCTTTCGCCGGAGCTCTGCCTCGCGTTCGCGATGAATTTTTTTGCTGTTAGGGTCCTGCAAGTGGTAATTGTTAAACATACTTGTCTTCTGTTGTTTAATTTTACAGTTGTTTTGAACTGTTTTGTGCTTCAATACGCATCTCCCTTTCTTGCACACACACTAAGTTCATGTTCATGTGTGGTTAAGCTAGCAAATTTTATGTCCTCATTAGTAACAATGTTTCTGAGATTGATGATGTTGCCATGTAACGACCGGACCTGTAGTCTCTGTTTGTCTCCGATGCCGTAAGGAGATGCTTGACATCCTTGATCATTATGCTGCCTACGGCCCTGCCGCCATCATCCACCACCGGTATGCCTCCGACCCCTTTTCTCCTCATCAGACGGAAGGCCTTGAGAGCCGGCTCGTCCTCGCGAACCTGCCAATATAATTTCACCTCCTCCAGGATCAGGATCATCACCGTCACCGGGAAGGTGACCGAAAGAAAAATGGGGGCGGGATTCTGAATCAGAATTTCAGAAATGCGTAATGTACCTTGACGATCTTGCTGAGCCTCATGATGGGCAGGCCGATCTCGGAGAGCGTCTTGGTGCCCCACTCCTCGAACCAGTGGAGTCCGACGCACTCGGAGAGCATGTGCACGACGGCGGCCTGCGTGATGATGTTGCTGATGGTGCCCTCGCCGATGTCCACCACGGGCAGGCTCTTCATCCGGTACTTGGACAGCAGCAGCAGCATGGTAAGGAAGGTGTCGGAGCTCTGCAGCGCCAGGAATGGCGCCCACCGGAACGACCCGGAGATGTCCTTCACCTTTGTCTTGTTGAACAGGTCCGAAGACGGCAGGGCTCCGAACACTTCCGCGATGTCTCCTTCAGACTCCGCGTCCGCCGTCACTTTGGACGCGACCGCGGCGGCGGCGGCGGCGGCACCCTCGAACGTGACGGTGCCTAGCTTCGCTGCCAGCTCGTCGGCGCCTACGTCGTCGGCCTTCGCCGCGGCTTCAGACTGGTGGAGCAGCCAGACGGCGATGCCGGCGAACTCGACGATGCCGATGTAGCGGTCGATCCAGCTGGCGTCCTCGGGCGCGTCCACGTTCCTGACGGGCGCGCTGATGATCCTGTTGCGGGACAGGATGTCGACGGCCTCGGCGAGCGTGGCGTCGGAGGGGATCTCCACCAGCTGCGCGCCGTCGAAGGTGTGCGGGAACGACGCCACGGGGATGCTGTCGAAGCAGCTGTTGAGCTTGTCGCCGTGGCTCAGCTGCCGCTGCTGCACGTCCAGGCTGTCCCAGATGTCCTCCACGCGCATGCCGATCTCCGCCTCGGGGCTCCACGACCGCGCGCTCCCGTGCGGGGTCGCCTCTACCACCACCGCCGCCTCCGCCGCACGCTGCTCCGGCCGCGTCCGCACCGCCTGCATGGCCGCCTCGATCTCTCTCTACGGCGCGCTGCTTTTATTTGCCGGCGGGTGATTCTACTTCGTCGCGGATTGTTCTTCTTCTTGCTTCTCTTTCTTCATTCATTCATGCGCTAGCCGCTAGCTAATCTGTGTCCATTCCGATCACCAGAGCTATTTTGGTCCATCGCTTCGCTTGTGCAGCCGAGAACTGAGGCGTGCGCGGACCTCAGATAGTCAGATGTGTCGTTCCTAGCCATCGGCTTCGCGGGGTCGCAGGAACGCGCCCCTGCATGCATGCGTGGCTGGTGTACTGCGTCTGCATCTCCATGCACGAGGGGATGTTAGACATGCAAGGATTTAGCCATAGCTATCAGAGCCTAGTTATTATTCTCTCCACTCAAAAAAAAAGTTTTAGCTTTTATAGATACGTGATTTTGTTATGCAATTAGATATACATATATCTAGATACATAACAAAGTAATTGTGTCTAGAAATGCTAAAATATCTTATAATTTAAAACGTAGTATTTTTTTTAAAAAAAAACTTATCCCGCCTTTTATTGATAGGCCTAATGAATGGTGTCTACGATCGGATCACCAGATCATTTACAAAACTCGAGAGGGAGTAGCCCAATAATCTACCAACTCATGAGCACAACAAATTACATACATGAGGTGAGAAAGAAATTTGACCTTGAACCAAAACAAAAGGCATGAAAATAGAAAGAAATTTGACCTTGAACCAAAACAAAAGGCATGAAAATAGGCGCAACTCTTTAAATAGGACACCACTTGGAGCAAGATCGTAATGTGATGATTTGTGGGCCATGACCAGTTACAAAGAATCAGTTTCCACAAGATCCCTCTCGTCTTTGTTGCTTTTAGGCTATCTCCAACGGTGCACACCCAAACCAGATACCCATTCCCACATTTAGGTAACGCACAGTAAATAAATCCCAAACCCATACCGTATCTTCTCCAACATCCTACGCAGAAAAATCCTCCCCTGCTCCCTCTCCTCTCTCTCCGCTCGATCCCTCTCTTCTCTCCCCCAGGCGACAACCCCACGGCGCCGCTCCTCCCCGCCCCTCCGCTTTCGCGCCTCCTCCTCTGCCTCCGTGCCGCCCCAAGCCGACCGCAGCTCCCCCCGGCCGGCGCCGTCGCGCCCCATCCTCCTCCCTCTACGCGCGCCCCAGCCTCCTCAACATGGAGCACGAGCGCGCCACCCGGATCTGGGCCGCGCAGCCGCCTGCTCGGAGCATCGGCGGCTCCTCGGCGCGGTCGCGCCGGCCGCGCTCCTCTCCGCGCCGGCGGCTCCCCGCCGCGGTCCCGCCTAGACGCGCAGGCCGCGCCCGCCGCGGACCCGCCTTGCCCCGCTCCCTGCCTTGCCCCGCCGGCCGCGCCCCGCCGTGGACCCGTCTGGAAGCGCCGGCGGCTCCCCGCCGTGGGCTCGCCTCGTCGGGATCCACCGGGCGTCAGAGATTTGCATCTTCTCCCTGGAAGACGCTTATTTGCCTCTCGTTTTGGGTGCTATGCAAAATGGGTCATCTGTTTGCGTGCTCCGTTGGACTGTGTGTCCTGATACGCAAAACACTGTGTAGGACTCATTTTGCGTCTGGGTAACGTTATTGGAGACAGTCTTACTCCTACAAGACAAGCTTCTGCCTCTTCACATATATGTGCTTATGGTAAATTACGAGCTCCTGCAACCACGCTAGTTTCTTCATGATTCTGAATGATAGACCCCAAGACGGAGTAGCAAAGATGCCTCGGGTAGTGATGGTGATATTGTCATAGTGTCAAGTGAAAAATCTTGTGAATTGTGGTTGCTCAGCAAACTCGTTCCATGCGACGCCAGTGGCGAATGCATCCTTTGATTTAAATGGGGGCTTGGTTCTTCCTCTCCTTTCTTCTCCTATTTTCTTGCTTCCTTTCTTCCTCCCACCTCTTCTTCTTCTTCCTTTGTCTCCCACAAAAATGGAGGGGCTCAAGGGGGGCTTCATTGCGTGGGGGTGGTAGGGGGACTCGAGTCCAACCCGCTCGATCATATTGGATCCATCCCTATGCAACGTTGAATAAGGAGTAGTTATCATCACACACCGAGAAGGATAATGGTTTTTCTTACTTGGGGGTGGCTCAACATATCATGCCATAGGAGTAGGCGACATCAAGTTAAGTTGTGTGTGATGCTTAAAATATGCTTAAGGGTGTGAGGCATTGAAAGCATCTAGGCCCCTTGTTGAGTTTCGGTGATTAATGACAATACAAGATTACTATGACTAACGTGTGTTTTGCAGAGGCAATTAAGTTAGGTCATAGTAATAGAGATCAATTGGACAATCGAAGTGGTCATGCCCCTACGATGGAAATCATTTCAGTTTTCAAAGGATGGACGACAAGGTTAAGGATGACTAGTTCTAAGTGTCGATTGGAGTTGGAGAGACACTTAGAGTAGTTTAGGACTTTGTTTTTCCTTTGGCCGTACTATTAAGGGGGGTATGTGAAAGCATCTAGGCCCCTAGTTGGATTTCGGTGATTAATGTCAATACAAGATTACTATGACTAACGTGTGTTTTGTAGAGGCAATTAAGTTAGGTCATGGTAATGGAGATCGATTGGGCAATTGAGGTTGTCATGCCCCTACGATAGAAATCGTTTCAGTTTTTAAAGGATGGACGACAAGGTTAAGGATAACTAGTTCTAAGTGTCGATTGGAGTTGGAGAGACACTTAGAGTAGTTTAGGACTTTGTTTTTTCCTTTGGCCGTACTATTAAGGGGGGTATGAACGGGTAGCTTGATCTAGTTGAGTCTAGAGAGTTAGGTGTGGTGCACACTTGTTAAAACTAGCTCTAGGTAGCTCCTATGAATGCCTAAGATCCTTTGGAGCAAACTTCATTCACATATGTTCGAAAGTTGGAAGTGAATGGAGGGTCAAACACTGACCGGACGCTGGCTTCGGTGCGACCGGACGCTGGCCGCAGGGTCCGGTCAGTTCATTTGACCGTGAAGAACAAGTCTGCTGTGACCGGACGCTGGAAGGTCGTGTGACCGGACGCTGAGGGCTAGCGTCCGGTCGACTCCAGTAAGGGTCTAGACTTGGGAAAGAGTGACCGGACCCTGAGTATCCAGCGTCTGGTCGTTTACAGTAAGCATCCAAGAGCGACCGAACGTGTCTGGTCGGTACTGACCGGACCCTGACAGCGTCCGGTCATCACTTGAAAACTATTCACGGGTTGAACTGACCGGAGCGTCCGGTCAAAACGATCGGAGCGTCCAGTCATCCTGCAGAAACTCATAACGATTCATTTTTCAGGCTGCCTTATAAATAGAAGCTCCACTCATGAGTGGAGTAACTTTTGCTCATTCCAACAGCTGAGAAACATGTTTGTGAGTGCCAAGAAGAGCAAGGTCCTAGTGAGGTGTTTGTGATTTGAGAATCCAAGAGAGTAGCCTCACTAGCAAATCAAGAGTAGCAAAGTGTGCATCCATCTTCTCATTAGGCTTCGCGTGGTCAAGTGAGAGTTCATGCTTGTTACTCTTGGTGATCGCCATCACCTAGACGGCTTGGTGGTGATTGGGAGTTTGGTGTTCACCCGATGGAGCTTGTGGGTGACCCAACTCAAGTTGTGAGCGGCTTTGGGTGATTCGCCATGATGGAGTGTCGAAGAATCAACCCGTAGAGAGCACTTGATCCTTGCGCGGATCAAGGAGGAGCTACACCCTTGCATGGGTGCTCCAACGAGAACTAGTGGGGAGTGGCGACTCTCCGATACCTCGGCAAAACATCGTCGCGTTCCTTTCTCTCTCTATTTACTTTGAGCACTTACCTTGAGTATTTACTTTGAGAAATTCAATACTTGTTTTACATCCATATAATTGCTTGCTAGAGTAAGTTTGGAATATAGGTTGCGAGGTTGTTGTGCATGAGTTTGATATAAACACTTTTCTAGGCACAAGGGGTTAATTGGGCTATCCGTAGGATTTGATTATTGCAAGAGAATTTAGAATTAGCCCAATTCACCCCCCCTCTTGGGCATCTTGATCCTTTCAGTTGGTATCAAAGCCTCGTGCTCACGTTTTTAAGCTTAATCACTTAGAGCAAGATGTCTCACGGGGATGGACCTCCTCCTATCTTTGAGGGAGATGATTTTCCATATTGGAAAATCCGCATGGAAGCGTATTTAGAAGCTCTAGACGTTGGAATACTTAGAGCCGCCTCTCAAGGGTTCCCAACACCTAAGAATGCCGCACAACTTCAAGGCGATGAAGTGAACTATGAAAAATGGAATGCAAAGGCTCGCAACACAATCTTTAGAGGCCTTTGCAAAGATGTGTTCAATCGTGTAAGGAACTACAAAGACGCCCATGCACTATGGTCGGATGTTTATGCGCTCCATGAGGGAACCAAGAGTGAGCGTGAGGAACGCTATCATCTTGTAATTAAAAAGCTAAATTCTTTTGAGATGTTTCCCAAAGAAAGTGCTAATGAGATGTATTCTCGATTAAATATTCTTGTAGAGGAAGTCAATGGGCTTGGACTTACTCAAATGTCACCATTCGACGTTGTGAGAAAAATCTTGAGTGTCCTCCCCATTAACAAATATGGGCACATTGTGACCATGCTACATCAAGGTGATCTTTCTGCTGCTACACCGACACAAATCTCGGGAAAGATCAATGCTTATGAGATGTACATGCACATCACACCACAAGATAGCTCATCCTCTACAAAGAAGAAAGAGAAGGACTTAGCATTCAAAGCTAGCCAAGACAAGGGCAAAGCAAGACTTGAGTATGAGAGCTCAAGTGATGAAGATGATGAAGAAAGCCTTACCCTCATGGTGAAGAAGACCACCAAGATGCTAAAAAGGCTAAACAAGAGTGGCATCAAGTTTGATGGCAAGAAGAAGAAGTTCTTCACTAGCTCAAGAAGAAAGCCAATCTCCGAGATGGATTGCTATAATTGTGGTGAACTTGGCCACCTAGCTCATCAATGCACAAAGCCCAAGAAAGACAAGTTCAAGAACAAGGGCAAGAAAGATGATTCAAGCGATGAAGATGAAAAGAAAAAGAACAAGCCCTACAAGAAGAGAGATGGCAAAAAGAGGGAGTTCTACAAGAAGAAGAAGAGTGGTAAGGCCTATATTGTCGGTGATTGGCTCACGGACATTGATTCATCAAGTGGATCATCCGATGATGATAGTGACAATGAAAAGGTGGCCACCATTGCAATTGATCTTGCATCTTCACCGCCATCATCGCCATCATCCTCTACACACCTATGCCTTATGGCCAAAGATGAACGCAAGGTAACTAAGAGTGATGATAGTAGTGATGATGAACATGCTAGCGATAATGATAGCGATAGCGATGATGATGACTCACCTACATATGATGATCTTGTCAAAATACTAAGAAAATATACTAAGATCATTAGAAAGAGTAGAGCTACAAATGAAAAACTTGATGCTAAAAATGATTCACTCTTAGCTAAGTGTGATACATTAGAAAAGGCTAATGATGAGCTCAAAGAAACAAATGATTCTCTATCATCCAAACTCAAGGAGCTCAAATCTTTTAAGAAAGAGCTTAAAGATAAAAATGATAAACTTGAGTGGGTGCACAATGAGCTTGTCACTAGTCACAACAAGCTAAAAGATGAATATACAACTCTAAAGATCAATTATGATACCCTTATTATTGCACAAGAATTCTTACCAAATGAGCCACATGATGCTACTAACCATGTTGTTAAGATTGATATGGCTACCTCATGTGATGATTTAATTGATGAAAGCATTGAGCATGGATCTAGTAGCAAAGGCAAGCAAGTGGTTGAGTGCAATGACTATGATGAGTATGTCAAGCTCAAGAGTGACAATGAGAAGCTCATGAAAGATCTTGAAGAGATGAAAAGTCACAACACCATTGTGCTAGAAACTCTTGATCATGACAAAAAGTTGATCCTTGAGAATGAGAAGCTCAAAGAAGAAAACAAGAAACTCAAGGAAGAGAAGAACAATGATATTCTCAAGGAAGAGAACAAGAAGCTCAAAATGGAGAAAGAGCATCTCAAGGTGGGATTGAGCAAGTTTGCTAGGGGCAAGCATCTCCAAAGTGAGCTACTCATGAATACCGTCATAAAGATGGATAGAAGTGGTATTGGATATATGACAAGTGTAGAGAAGAAGAAGGCTCAAGCTCAACACCAACAATCAAAGCCAAAGCCAAAGCCAAAGAGATGTTTTGAATGTGGACAAGAAGGCCACTTTGCTCATGAGTGTCAAACTCCACCACCACAACCCTTGCCCAAGCATGCTAGACCCTTTGCTTTCAATGCTCACTACATGCTTAGAAAAGATTCTAGTGGAAAGATAAAAGTCATGTTCTTAGGACCCCCTAACAAGAGTAGGCCTAAGAAGATTTGGGTGGCTAAGTCACTTGTTGAGAAGGTGAAGGGCCCTCAATAAGTTTGGATCCCTAAAGCTTGAATCTCTTGTGTGTAGGTGAACTACAAGACCGGTAGAAGTCATTGGGTTATTGATAGTGGTTGCACTCAACATATGACCGGTGATCCTCGTATGTTCACCTCACTAGATGAAGAGGTAGATGGACAAGAGAAAATAACATTTGGAGATAATTCAAAGGGCAAGGTCAAAGGATTGGGCAAAGTGGCAATATCAAATGATCATTCCATCTCCAATGTGCTCTATGTTGCTTCATTGAGCTTCAACTTGCTATCCGTTGGGCAATTATGTGATCTTGGCTTCCAATGCTTGTTCACCGAGAAGAAGGTGGTTGTATCTAAGGTAGATGACAATCAAGTGATATTCAATGGATTTAGATATAACAACTTATATCTAGTTGACTTTACCTCCGAAGATGCAAACTTGAAGACTTACCTATTCACCAAAACAACACTTGAGTGGCTATGGCATAGAAGACTTGCTCATGTTGGGATGAGCTCACTCAAGAAGCTTATGAAGAATGATTTGGTGAGAGGATTGAAGGATGTGAAGTTTGAGAAGGACAAGCTTTGTAGTGCATGTCAAGCCAGCAAGCAAGTTGCAAACACTCATCCAACCAAAGCTTTCATGTCAACCACAAGAGTGCTAGAACTCCTACACATGGATTTATTTGGACCAACAACATACAAGAGTTTGGGAGGAAATCTCTATTGTCTTGTGATTGTGGATGACTATTCAAGGTATACATGGGTGTTCTTCCTTCATGACAAATCCGAAGTTGCATCTTGTTTCAAAAAGTTTGCCAAGAGAGCTCAAAATGAATTTGAAGTGAAGCTCAAGAAGATAAGAAGTAACAATGGCAAAGAGTTTGACAACACAAACATAGAAGCTTATTGTGATGAAGTTGGAATCAAACATGAAGTCTCCGCAACCTATACTCCTCAACAAAATGGTGTAGTTGAGAGGAAGAACCGGACTTTGATCACTCTTGCAAGGACAATGCTAGATGAGTACAACACCCCCGAAGCTCTATGGGCGGAAGCAATCAACTCCGCATGTTATGCATCCAACCACCTATTTCTTTAAAAGTTCCTTGTCAAGACACCGTATGAGTTGCTCAATGGGAAGAAGCCGGACGTCTCCTTCTTTAGGGTGTTTGGTTGCAAGTGCTACATCTACAAGAAGCGGCAACACCTAGAGAAGTTTCAAAGACGTTGTGATATAGGTTTTCTTGTTGGTTACTCATTGAAGTCCAAAGCATATAGAGTATTTAATCATGCCACCGGCTTGGTTGAAGAAACATATAATGTGGAATTTGATAAATCTAACGGCTCCTAAGGAGCACATGAGAATCTTGATAATGTAGGTGATGAACCTTGAGGGAGGCTATGAAGAATATTCCGGTGGGAGACATCAAGCCAAAAGATGATGAAGATGATGTACATGTCATTAACCAACCTTCATCAAATGTACCACAAGATGGTGAAAAAGATGGGAGAGTAGAAAATGAAGATACTCATATCTCCCATGAGCAAATGGTGGTACAAGCACAAGATGTTGATGCTCCACAACCTTCTCCTCAAGTGGTCAATAGAAGAAATACACCTCTCCTACAAGATCATCCACAAGATCTCATCATAGGGAGTCCAACAAAGGGGGTGATGACTCGATCTCAAAAAGTTACTTCATTTATTGCTCATCACTCTTTTGTCTCTTGCTATGAGCCTACCAAGGTAGAAGAAGCTCTTAAAGATCTAGATTGGATCAATGCCATGCATGAAGAGTTGAATAACTTCACTCGCAATGAAGTTTGGAATCTTGAAGAGCGACCAAAAGGTGCAAGAATCATTGGAACAAAGTGGGTGTTCCGCAACAAGCAAGATGATCAAGGTGTTGTTGTGAGGAACAAGGCAAGACTAGTTGCAAAGGGGTTCTCTCAAGTTGAAGGTTTAGATTTTGGAGAAACTTTTGCACCAGTTGCAAGATTAGAAGCCATCCGTATCCTTCTTGCATATGCATCACATCATGAAATAAAACTATATCAAATGGATGTGAAAAGTGCATTCTTAAATGGCTTTATTAATGAACTAGTCTATGTTGATCAACCTCCCGAGTTTGAAGACCCTAGATATCCTAATCATGTTTATAGGTTGTCCAAGGCACTATATGGGCTTAAGCAAGCCCCAAGAGCTTGGTATGAGCGCCTTTGGGATTTCCTTATTGAGAAGGGCTTCACCATTGGGAAGGTCAACACCACACTATTCACCAAGAAGCTTGATGGGCATATCTTCATTTGTCAAGTATATGTTGATGATATCATCTTTGGATCATCAAATGAAGACTCATACAAAGAATTTGGTGAATTGATGTCTAAGGAGTTCGAGATGTCAATGATTGATGAGCTTACATTCTTTCTTGGTTTTCAAGTTAAGCAAATGAAAGAAGGCATCTTCATCTCTCAAGAGAAATATATAAAAGATCTTCTCAAGAGATTCAAGATGAATGAATGTAAACCAATCAAGACCCCAATGCCCACCAATGGACATCTCAACCTAGATGAGGAAGGTAACTCGGTTGATCAAACTCTCTACCATTCTATGATTGGTAGCTTATTATATTTAACCGTATCTAGGCCTGATATCATGTTTAGTGTGTATATGTGTGCTAGATTTCAAGCTAGTCCTAAGGAAACACATTTAATTGCCGTAAAAAGAATCCTTAGGTATCTTAAGCACACACCAAGCATTGGCCTTTGGTACCCCAAAGGAGCTTTATTTGAATTATTTGGCTATTCCGATTCAGACTACACCGGATACAAAGTTGATAGGAAGAGCACATCTGGAGGATGCCATTTGCTTGGTAGATCACTTGTGTCTTGGTCCTCCAAGAAACAAAATAGTGTGGCTTTGTCTACCGCCGAAGCGGAATACATTGTCGTGGGTGCTTGTTGTGTACAAATATTATACATGAAACAAACTTTACTAGACTATGGAGTTGTTCTAGAGAAAGTACCTCTTTTGTGCGACAATGAAAGTGCGGTAAAACTTGCAAATAATCTGGTTCAACACTCTCGCACCAAACATATAGATATCCGCCATCACTTTCTAAGAGATCATGTGGCTAAAAATGATATATCACTAGAAGGTGTAAGATCCGAAGATCAATTAGCAGATATCTTCACTAAACCGCTAGATGAGGCTACATTTTGTAGATTGCGAAATGAGCTCAATGTACTTGATTTTAGTAACTTCACTAAAAATTAAGCTTGTGTTGTCCCTTGCATTCATTGTAATATACAACATGTTTAATTTGTGGCAATGCATATAGGGCATGTCTAACATGGTTAAGATAACCGCCGAAAAGCGTGTGAAGAAGCTTAACCTTGGATCAAACTCGACAAGCAACTAGATTTACTTACAAGTATTACATATGCATGAATGTTGTTTTGTTGTTTTGTTCCATTTGCCCTCTTGTTGCCTATTTTCTTAAAAAGAATTATAGCCTAAGGCAAAATATTTTGAAAAATATAAGGGTTTGAGAGAGGTCACTCACATCAGTCCCAATTAGTGTTTATTTGGATCTTATTCAAGTTGGGACTTGATTGGGAACAGACAGCGCGAAGGAAGTTTGAAGATTTACTAGAAAAGGTGCACCGGACACTGCACCGGACACTGCTGTCCAGCGTCCGGTCAGTTCATAGGAGGTAAACTGCTGATGAAGGAGTGATCGGATGCTGCGTCTGTGCGTCCGGTCAGGAAGGGTTCAGCGTCCGGTCGATCAAGGAAGGATAAGCAGTACTGACCGAACCCTGCCTGCGTCCGGTCATGGACCACCGGACGTGTCCGGTCCCGATTCCAGAGGATCTGGATCTCTCTGGAATCGACCGGACGCTGGGTGGTAGCATTCGGTCGCTACCACCGGAGCGTCCGATCAGTGGATCTCACATGGTTTCAGGACTCCTTTCCGTTTCCTTCTCTGTCGCGTCGGTGGATCTATTTATATCGGTAGTTCTTTCGTTTTGACTCTCCGTGCCCTTGCCCTAGCTCTTGCCATCGCCTCCTACGCCTCCTCCGCTCGCCAGCCGCGCACCTCCGTGCCCCTGCCTCGCCGCACCACCGCAGCTCGCGCGCCACTGTGCCAACGCCGGCCCGTCGCAGCCACCGAGCCTCCCTAGCCGCCATTGCTCACCCGCGCCTCTGCAGCGCCGCCGTGCTCCAGCCTGCCGTGCCTCTACAGCACCGCCATGCTCCAGCCTCCTCGCGCCCAAGCTCGCCGCTCCATCGTTGCCAAGGCTGTCGGTCATCACGCCGAAGTGCCCTAGCCCTACCATCCCCTTGATTGGTAAGGCAAGTTTTATTTTTTCAATCTTGATCTCCACAATTGTGACCTAGATCAAATTCTCAATGCACTGATTCCCCATTGCATTCAGGGCATTTGACCTAACCCTAGCCGGTTCCAAGATCCCCCGCGTGACATCTTATCTCTTCTCGGATCGCTGATCGTCAGGTAGAAAGCCATTCGATTCAAGTTCGTATCTACATTACTTTCTCTATTAGGGTTTCGCATCTATTAGACATATGGTATTTATTTGTATATCCATCTATTCTATTGTGCAGCGAGTCGGTTCCATTGTGTTTCGTCTGGCAGTTGGCAGTCAACTTGGAGCCAAGCTCGCAAGTAAGGATCAAGGCCAAGCCTCGAAAGCGGCAGTTTGACAGTTGATCTTCATCAGTGGTAGTTCACCATCTTGTCAGTTCAGATGGCTCGCACCAAGAATGTTGGTGGTGGCCTAGGTGATGATGATCGGAGGCCCCTGCCTCGCCAGCCAGCCGGATCTAAGGGCAAGTCAACCAAGCAGGTAACATCCAAGAAGCGGAAGTACCCTGACGCAAAGACAGTGAGAGCAGCAGCTGTTGTAGAGGCCGCAGAGCGTGCCGGCAGAGGTGGTACCCGCAGCGGAGTTGTCATTGCAGATCAGCCAGTTTCACCCGCAGTCAGAGCTACGATTGAGGAGGTTGAGCATCATCATGGTAGTCCAGCTGGGACTGCCACGTTTGCAGGACGATGGGTTTCCATTGAGGAGGGTCCGTCAGCACAGCAGCAGCCCCCACCAGCAGAGCCTCAGCCAGCCTAGGAGACTCAGGAGGGTCAGGAGACCGAGCCGGCACCTCAGCTACGCCGCTCGAGTCGTACCAGTGCTGCAGTTCCACCGAGGCCAGTTACACAGCGCAGGGGTTCACGCCCTCCGCCTAGACCTCAGGGTCTACCTCCAATGGTTCACCTCGACTTGAGGGCCGCTACAGCTAGGCAGGTTCAGTAGCTGTGGTTTGTTGAGTTTGAGGTCTGGTTTCCTCTGAGGAGGGATGAGAGGGCAGCTGAGGGTTTCTACATGCCACTGCAGGAGGATTTCTACAATGCATATCTTAACAGTGGGGCAGTGTTCAGATCTCAGAGGGTCTGTCAGATAGAGTCTATTGTGGCAGCAGCCGGAGAGAGCATTTGGCCATACTTGTCATATTTGCTAGGACTGACAGATTTGATTGGACGAACAGGCATATATGTACCATCTTGGGTCCGTCAGTTTTATGCCTCACTCTACATCGATCCTCATCACAGATTCATTCACTTTGCTTTCAAAGGCAAAGACTACAGAGTGATGAGTGGTAGAGCCAGAGAGATACTGAGGCTACAGGAGCAGCCTGTTAAGATGCATGAGGTTTGCTATGGACAGCAGGAGCCTCCCAGGCGTCCTCATAGAGGGCAGGTGCCCCCCATAGATTTAGTGTAGCATTGCTTCAAGGAGCCTTTTGGTGAGGGGTCGAGCAGGAACCCCAGTGACTTGACTCCTACAGTGAGGGTACTAGAGGCCATCATCAGGAGGACACTGCTTCCCAGGTTGGGATACAGGGAGGGCCTGACTCGCTTACAGCTCTAGCTTCTCAATGCCATCATGCAGAGGACAGTATTTGACATCTGGGACCTCCTTCTTTCAGAGATGGAGGATACTATCACTAAGGGATTCAAGGGTCATAGGCAGCTTCCCTATGCTCATTGGATCACGTTCCTCATCCGCAGAATAGTGCTTGATAAGCCCCCTGGTATGATGGATGAGTATACAGGTGCCACCATAGAGTTCCCAGCCTACAACCTGTCACAGAGGATCAGACACACCACTCCTCAGGCACCCAGACAGCCTAGTTGTCGTCCCGATGTGCCAGAGTCCGTAGCTCAGTAGGATGAGATCATCAGAGGGATTACAGCTACTGAGGAGGAGGAGCTAGAGTCACAGCAGGAGGTGAGTGAGTACAGTGATAGCTCTGACGACAACTACCAGCCTATACCTCAGATGCCTCCACGCAGACACGATGTAGAGGCCGGTAGCTCCAGTTTTGCTCCACCTGCTCCACAGACAGACCCCGCTCTCATTGCTATTCTTGAGCGGATGCAGCATGATCAGACACGACAGGCACAGGAGACAGCTGCCAACTTCGCACAGTTTCAGGCTCGTCAGGACGAGTTTTAGCGGCAGCAGCAACTCCTTCAGCACCAGCAGTTACTTATGCAGCAGCAGCTCATGGGATTCATGCAGCATGTAGTGACAGCCATTGGGATCCCACTACCACAGACTTCGCCCCAGCTTGCACAGCCTCCTACCACTTCGACGACTCCAGCAGTATAGCCCATCAGGCTCTAGAGTCAGGGACGGCCTCCAGCTCAGTTTACTTCACCTCCTGTACAGGTGTCCCAGTGGTTAGCCTCACCTGGTGTAGCCCCCCAGTTTACTCCTTATCACATGGGTTTCTCACCAGAGCAGTCTCCCTCGCTATTCGTGCCTGAGACGTTAGTCTCCAGGAGTCTTGGAGCATCATTCAGTGAGTTGACCGGCATGCCTACTCTGCCTCATATGCATACTGCCGGTCCATCTACAGCAGCTCCAGCTATCATGACTACTCAGAGGCTCCCCTCGTCTGTCGCCTCATTAGATCCTACGACAGACATACTTGCAGCTTCATAGGCAACACCAGCCCTAGCTCAGACCTAGACCGCTTCAGCGACACTTCCTGCTTTAGAGGGTCAGTCAGTTCAGAGCTCAGGGTCAGATGATGATGGCGCCCAGTTCCATCTTGCTCCACGTACTTCAGCGCCCGACTCGTCCGCTGTAGCCCCGTTGACTGACCCTTAGGTTTTGGTGTTTGACGCCAAAGGGGGAGAGGGTTTGAGTATGTAGACTTAGGGGGAGCGAGTTTCAGGGGGAGCTAGTTATCTAGTATTAGCTTATTATATACATTTGGAGTTTTATTTGTGTGATACACTATTACTTATGCACTCGTGAGTTTACTTTCATGCATACTATTATATATATGTGATAATGCTATCTACGTGATTGTGATATTTGACATGTGTGATTTCTACTTTGCATTATCTATATGTCATATCACTTGTGTAATGCTCATTTGCTTTTGCTTCCGCATTTACACTTCGAAGCAAATGAGCTTTGTTACTTGTACTCATGCGTTATTCATATCCTTTGAGTACATTGTGATTGCTTGGATCATATAAGCTTGCCTAACTCTTGTGTTCTTATTGACAAAAGCTTATATGAATCAAGCCCGTCTAAAAACCTCACTCCATAACATACTCGAGGTGGTATTGTCATCAATCACCAAAAAGGGGGAGATTGAAAGCATCTAGGCCCCTAGTTGGATTTCGGTGATTAATGTCAATACAAGATTACTATGACTAACGTATGTTTTGCAGAGGCAATTAAGTTAGGTCATGGTAATGGAGATCGATTGGGCAATCGAGGTTGTCATGCCCCTACGATGGAAATTGTTTCGGTTTTTAAAGGATGGACGACAAGGTTAAGGATAACTAGTTCTAAGTGTCGATTGGAGTTGGAGAGACACTTAGAGTAGTTTAGGACTTTGTTTTTTCCTTTGGCCGTACTATTAAGGGGGGTATGAACGGGTAGCTTAACCTAGTTGAGTCTAGAGAGTTAGGTGTGGTGCACACTTGTTAAAACTAGCTCTAGGTAGCTCCTATGAATGCCTAAGATCCTTTGGAGCAAACTTCATTCACATATGTTCGAAAGTTGGAAGTGAATGGAGGGTCAAACACTGACCGGACGCTAGCTCCGGTGCGACCGGACGCTGGCCGCAGGGTCCGGTCAGTTCATTTGACCATGAAGAACAAGTCTGGTGTGACCGAACGATGGAAGGTCGTGTGACCGGACGCTGAGGGCTAGCGTCCGGTCGACTCCAGTAAGGGTCCAGACTTGGGAAAGAGTGATCGGACGCATCCAGTCAGTGGTGACCGGACCCTGAGTATCCAGCGTCTGGTCATTTACAGTAAGCATCCAAGAGCGACCGGACGCGTCCGGTCGATACTGACCAGACCCTGACAGCGTCCGGTCATCACTTGAAAACTGTTCGCGGGTTGAACTGACCGGAGCGTCCGGTCAAAATGATCGGAGCGTCCGGTCATCCCGCAGAAACTCATAATGGTTCGTTTTTTAGGCTACCTTATAAATAGAAGCTCCACTCATGAGTGGAGTAACTTTTGCTCATTCCAACAGCTGAGAAACACGTTTGTGAGTGCCAAGAAGAGCAAGGTCCTAGTGAGGTGTTTGTGATTTGAGAATCCAAGAGAGTAGCCTCACTAGCAAATCAAGAGTAGCAAAGTGTGCATCCATCTTCTCATTAGGCTTCGCGTGGTCAAGTGAGAGTTCATGCTTGTTACTCTTGGTGATCGCCATCACCTAGATGGCTTGGTGGTGATTAGGAGTTTGGTGTTCACTCGGCGGAGCTTATGGGTGACCCAACTCAAGTTGTGAGTGGCTTTGGGTGATTCGCCGTGACGGAGTGTCAAAGAATCAACCCATAGAGAGCACTTGATCCTTGCACGGATCAAGGGGGAGCTACACCCTTGTGCGGGTGCTCCAACGAGGACTAGCGGGGAGTGGCGACTCTCTGATATCTCGGCAAAACATCGCCGTGTTCCTTTCTCTCTCTATTTACTTTGAGCACTTACCTTGAGTATTTACTTTGAGAAATTCAATACTTGTTTTATATCCATATAATTGCTTGCTAGAGTAAGTTTGGAACATAGGTTGTGAGGTTGTTGTGCATTAGTTTGATATAAACACTTTTCTAGGCACAAGGGGTTAATTGGGCTATCCGTAGGATTTGATTATTGCAAGAGAATTTAGAATTAGCCCAATTCACCCCCCCCCTCTTGGGCATCTTGATCCTTTTAGTATGGACGAGTAGCTTGACCTAGGTAAGTCTAGTGAGTTAGGTGTGGTGCACACTTGTTAAAACTAGCACTAGGTAGCTCCTACAATGGCCTAAGATCCTATGGAGCAAACTTCGTTCATATATGATCGAGAGTTGGAAGTGAATGGAGGGTCAAATGCTGACCGGATGCTGGCTCCGGTGCGACTGGATGCTGGCCGCAGAGTTCAGTTAGTTCATTTGTCCAAGGAGATTATGTCTGGTGTGACCAGACGCTGGAGTGGTCAAGTGATCGGACACTGAGGTCCAGTGTCTGGTCGACTCCAGTAAGGTTCCAGAAGAAAATATTTGTGACCGCACGTGTCCGGTCAGTACTGACCGGACCCTAGGGGTCAGCGTCTGGTCAAGTACAGTAAGGTTCCAATGAGGGTTTAATGCGACCGGACGTGTCTGCTTAGTGGTGATCGGACCCTGCCTGCGTCCGGTCAACACTTAAACACTGGTGTGCGGGTTGAACTAATCGGAGCATCCGGTCAACATGACCGGAGCGTCCGGTCACCCCACAGAAGCTCATTACGGTTCATTTTTTAGGCTGTCTTATAAATAGAAGCTCCACTCATGTGTGGAGTCACTTTTGCTCATTCCAACAGCTGAGAAACATGTTTGTGGGTGCCAAGAAGAGTAAGGTCCTAGTGAGGTGATTGAGATTTGAGAATCCAAGAGAGTAGCCTCATTAGTGAATCAAGAGTAGCAAAGTGTGCATCCACCATTCTCATTAGGCTTCGCGTGGTCAAGTGAGAGTTCATGCTTGTTACTCTTGGTGATTGCCATCACCTAGACGGCTTGGTGGTGATTAAGAGCTTTGTGATCACTCGGCGAAGCTTGTGGGTGACCCAACTCAAGTTGTGAGTGGTTTTGGATGATTTACCGCGATGGAGTGTCGAAGAATCAACCCGTAGAGAGCACTTGATCCTTGCGCGGATCAAGGGGGAGCTACACCCTTGCGCGGGTGCTCCAACAAGGACTAGTGGGAAGTGGCGACTCTCCGATACCTCAGCAAAATATCGCCGTGTTCCTCTCTCTCTCTATTTACTTTGAGCAATTACTTTGAGCATTTACTTTGAGCAATTCAATACTTGTTTTTACATTCATAGAATTGCCATGCTAGAGTAAGTTTGGAACATAGGTTGCAAGTCCTTTGTACGTTAGATTAATAGAAACACTTTTCTAGGCACAAGGGGTTAATTAGGCTAACCTTATGATTTGATTATTGCAAGAAAATTTAGAATTAGCTCAATTCACCCCCCCCTCTTGGGCATCTTGATCCTTTCAGGCATGTGTCAGGGCTAACAAGAAAACTATTTTTCCTTGGGTTATTAGAAGGTTCTTTGTATTATGGGCCTCGTTTACTTTGGATTTTGGTGTTTGATGACCAACACAACCAAATTGGACTAATAGTTTTGTAAGTAATTATTTTGTAGTTCAATAGGATGCAAGACGTGACTTGGACGAAGGCGACGTGATGATCCGATGATCAACACCTCAAGAAAGACATGTGAAGATGCATAGAAGACATACAAGGTCAACCAAAGTCCAAGCACGAATATTAGAACCAAGCCGGACCCAAGATCACGAAGAAATAAGCCCGGCAGAGGTGACCGAACGCGGCCCTATGAGTGATTGGACGCACCGGTGCCAGGCAACACCAGGGTTCAACAACTATGATCGGATGCTGAGCGAAGCAGTGACCAGACGCACAAGGTGCAGCGTTCGATTGTTTCCAGAGAGGTTCCAGAGCGGCACAGTTGCGACCAGACATGTCCGGTGGCATGTGATCGGACGCTGTAAGGAAAATGGACCATTGACCTATTTACTTTGGATTTTGGTGTTTGATGACCAACACAACCAAATTGAACTAATGAATTTGCAAGTGATTGTTTTATAGTTCAATAGGTTGCAAGATGTGACTTGGACAAAGGCGACGTGATGATCTGATGATCAACACCATAAGCAAGACCTTAGAAGCATAAGAGAAGACCCAAGATATCAATCAAAGTCCAAGCACGAAGATATGAACCAAGCCATACGCAAGATCGCAAAGAAACGAGCTCACAAAGGTGATCGAACGCTGGACCGGACACTGGGAAAGTGACCGGATGCTATGATCAAGAGACTCGGTAAACAGGCGTCAGCAGCAGCGACCGGACGCTGGACCGGACGCTGGCGGCAAGTCAACCAGACGCAGGACAATAGAGTTTAGTCAAGTACAGAGAGGTTCCAAAGCGACAAAAATGCGACCGGACGCGTCCGGTGGCATATGACTAGACGCTGGCAGCGTCCGATTAGTTGATCGCAGCTCTAACGATCGGGATGACCAGACGCGTCCGGTCAGAACATGATCAGCGTCCGGTTAGTAGCAGAAAAGCAGGATTTCATCCCCAATGGCTACTTTCTCAGTGGGGCTTATAAATACAACCACATTCGGCCAAATGAGTAGTGTGGAGCTGAGAAAACATACCAATGGTGTTGATACACCATTTTAGTGATCTCCACATGCATAGTGCTTAGTGATTTATTAGGTGATTAGCGTAGGTGCTTTTGTAAAGTGCTTAGGTTGATTAGACCACCGCTTATGCGCTTGCTCTAGGTTTAGAACTAGTGTTTAGTGAGGTTTGCATACCTCTTACCACTTGATGCCTGCGCACACTATTGTTGTACATCAGAGGGGCTTGTAGTCTTGTGAAATCACACCAACCGCGTTTGTGGTGTGGCCGCCACCGTGTACCGGAGGGAACAAGGCCCGCGGCGTTTCAGCCGGAAGCTTGATAGTGAAGATGGCGAGGAGCATCCAGGAGAGGCTTGCTAGAAGGCACCCAACCGGGAGCTTAGCCCTTGCGAGAGATTCCTTGCGAGGGGCTCCAACGAGGACTAGGGGAAGCTTGCGCACTTCTCGATACCTCAGTAAAAATACTGAAGTCATCGATGGGAGTTTGCATATCTCTACCTTGCTCTTTAAGCTTCCTCGTTTACATTGATTACTTTACTCCTTTTGCGGTAGAGATAGCAATACACTAACAAAACCGTAGTTGCACATTTAGATAGTTTATCTTTTGTATAGGTTTTGCTAGGGTTAGAAAAAGAGGCTATAGCTTAGAGTTAGAAATTTAAGTTGTCTAATTCATCCCCCCTCTCTTAGGCATCACGGTCCCCTTCAATTTGTATCAGAGCCGGTTGGCTCAATTTGGACCTTTGGCTTAACCGCCGTTGAGCTGACGCTATTTAGAGTGGTTGAGATGGATACCTCTAGGCCTCCGCACTTTGATGGCACTAACTTCCCCTATTATAAAGCTAGAATGGCTTGCTACCTTGAGGCAGATGATTTAGGTATTTGGAGAGTCACTCATGATGGGATAAAACCTATTAAGAATCCTGAAAAACCCACAAAAAGTGATGAAAAAGAAATGCACTTCAATGCTATAGCTAAAAATTGCTTGTTTAAATCTTTTAGTATGGATGTGTTTAACCAAGTGTTCACTTTAAATACGGCACATGAAATTTGGTTAAAACTTCAAGAGCTCCATGACGGCACATCTAATGTCCGTGAGCAAAAATATTGTCTAGCTAAACAAAATTATGATTCCTCGTTTGAATCTAATTATCAATGAGCTCCATTCAATAGGATTAACAAAGCTAGATGATGTAGACATCATGAGGAAGATCATCTCTATGCTACCACAAAAGAAATATGCAAGCATCATCACCATCCTTCACAACATGGAGAACTTGAGCACCATGACCCCGGGCATAGTCATTGGCAAGATAGTGGCATTTGAAATATCATGTAAGATGAGTCAAGACGAAGCATCTTCATCAAGCAAAGGCAAAGCTCTCGCATGTAGCGAGAAAAAGAAGATGAATGGCAAGCAAGTTGAGACAAGCTCAAGCTCAAGCTCCTCAAGTAAAGATGAGGAAGAAGATGAGGATGATGATGATGAAGAAGATTCAAGTGATGATGATCAATCTTCCTCCTCCACCTCCGACCTTGATGAAGAATCAATCAAACTTATCAACAAGGTAGAGAAGATGATCCAAAGGCTCAATGTTAAGGGTATGCCCATCCAAATCTAAGATCTTATTTTCACCAATCAAAGAAATGAGCAAAGAAAGAGAGGATGCTATAGATGCGGCGAGTTGAGGCACTTTATGGAAGTTTGTCCAAATAAGCCCACACCCAAGACAAAGAAGAAGGCATGTAAGAACCAAGCCCTCACATCAATAAGGTCATGGGATGATTCTTCAAGTGAAGAAGAACACCATCACAAGAGGCGAGGGCGCAAGCACTCATCATCAAGTTCTTCTTGTATGTGTCTTATGGCACGAGGTAACAAAAGCTCATCCTCTAGTGAGAGTGAGAGTGATGATGAAATGCCTTCTTATGATGAAATTGTACAACAAAATCTTAATTATGCTAAAGTTTGCACTAGTCAATAAAAGAAGCTCAAAAAATTAAAAGGGAAGCTAGATAGTTCACAAGAAGCATACAAAACTTTGCTTGAACAATATGAGAACTTTGCTAATCTTAATGTTGAACTGTCTACTAAAATTAAGAAACTTGAGGCTAGTGCAACAACAAATGCATGCACAATTAATAATGAGCAACTTGTAAAGAAAAATGAAAAATTAAAAGAAAAGTTATCTAGCTCACAAGATGCTTATAAAAGTTTGCTTGCTAAAATAGAAACCATGTGCAAATATTGTGATGAGCTAACTAATAAAGTTGCTAATCTTAAAGCCATTAGTACCACCTCCACTAAGGCATCTAAAAAGAAAGGTTCTATCTTTAACATGTCTAAAAAGGATACATCTACTTCTTGTAATGATTTATGTTTAGACTCATGTTTGTGCAACCAAGCTTGTGTTGAGAAAATTATTGTAGATACATGCACACAAAAGGTTGCAAAGGAGAATGAGCAACTCAAGCAAGAAGTAGCTCACCTCACCAAGGACTTGACTCAAGTAAAAGGCAATACAAAGCAAGCCCAACTTCATCAAGATAACACCATCAAGGGAGTGAAGAAGCTTGATGAAGGATAAACCGTGGTTTGTTACGTATGCCACAAGAAAGGTCACAAGTCCTATGAGTGCAAGGTGAAGAATGGAGGAGGAGCAAAGAAGAAAGAGAAAAAGTAAACAAGCAAGCTCTCCAACACCTACACCAACAAGGTGGACAAAAAGGCCTCCACACCTTATCTCTTGAAGAAGAAAAATGATAAGGTGGTGGCCATCAAGGTGAACAAGCAAGTCAACAATGGGGTCAAACGCTTTTGGGTGCCAAGGAAATTATTTCAAAAATGAAGAGCACCAAGAAGATTTAGATCCTAAGAAGGAAGTGAGAAGTTCGATAGACTTCGGGGAATTTGGAGACTTGGCAAAGTATGAGTGTATTTCATGGGGTGCATCATGATTGACAAAATCATTGCCAAGTGGGTTAGTGAATACTATGGACCTAAATTCCCCTTCCCAAGTTAGGTAACTAGATTTAATTTCCTTCAAGTAGTATCAATTTATATTTCCTAAAAGTGGTATTTCTTACAAATTGGTATCTTTAAGCATCTAGTTACTTTTCATGCCTATGTTTGCATTTGCATGCTTATATATTTTGTCATGCATACACTAGGTATATCTTATGGTAGGCTTGCTCGGTTTCATTCTTAACCCTTAGAGCAAACCTACATAGTTTAAAATTGTTTAGGAGTACGACACATAGCTTGTCTTTTGATTATTCATCTAATATGTGCTAAAGTCCAAATTATAGATAATTTCTTCCGAATATCATCTTTGAAAATGATTCTCACATTCATGAGATGTCATCTTTCAAGTGGTATTATTGATTCTAAAATCAATGTGCATGACTTCTACAAGTATCCCACACTTGTGTACACAAATTTAAGGGAGGTTACCCTACAAGTTGGATGCTTTGAGACTAACACCTTTTCAAGCTTATCATATGTGTAGTAGTCTCATTGTAAGGAAAATAGAGTCCCCAAAGTTAAGCATCATACTTCAAATATCCACCACCTATTGCAAGTGGTAGAAATCAAATTGGTTTCCACATGTGGTATTTCTAAACCAATATCGTCATGTTGATTTCATTTTGATATTTATATGCTTTCTCCACACATTATATAGATTAAATTCCTTTGAGCAAAAATTTACCAATTATGCATATGCTTTGCCTTCTACCATATGTATGCATATATTTAGGGGGAGCTTAATCGATATAATGTGAGAGTCAAAATTTGTGACCTATTTCACTCTACACATAAAGGATCACAAAGTTTGACCCTCCTTTGTGCTACTAATGTCTTCCTTTTTTGCGTTTGATTCCAAAAGGAGAGAATTTAAAGGACCAAAAGCAAGCATTAATTTGTAGGGCCATAAGCTAGATCATAATAATTTACAAGTGGTAATGTCTACAAGTGGTGATGGTTCGAGAAAGGGAGGATAGTGGATTATGGATTAGTCTATGTGATGAGGAGAATTTATAGGAAGCAAGGCTTAAATCTATAATGACACATGGGGACATTTTGCAAGGGCAAGATAAGTTTTTATGTAGTATCTTTTAGTCTTACAAGTAGTATCTTTTAGCATCATATAAATTTGCCCCTTGCATTGCATCCTAGCAAGTAGGTAATTTTCAAATTTCAAAATTTTATTATTTGCTTGCTTTGGTCGTGTTGTCATCAATCACCAAAAAGGGGGAGATTGTAAGGAAAATAAACCCTTGGCCCATTTACTTTGGATTTTAGTGTTTGATGACCAACACAATCAAATTGGACTAATGAATTTGCAAGTGATTGTTTTGTAGTTCAATAGAATGCAAGACGTGACTTGGATGAAGGTGATGTGATGATCCGATGATCAACACCATAAGCAAGACCTTAGAAGCATAAGAGAAGACCCAAGATATCAAGCAAAGTCTAAGCACAAAGATATGAATCAAGCCATATGCAATATCGCAAAGAAATAAGCTCACAGAGGTAACCGGACGCTGGGAAAGTGACCGGACGCTCCGATCAAGAGGCTCGGCAAACAGGCTTCAACAGCAGCGATCGGACCCTAGACCGGACGCTGGCGGCAAGTCGACCGAACATAGGACAGTAGAGTCCGGTCGAGTACAAAGAGGTTCTAGAGCGGTGAAAATACGACTGGATGCGTCCGGTGGCATATGACTGGACGTTGGCAGCGTCCGATGAGTTGATCGCAGCTCTAACGATCGGGATGACCGGACGTGTCTGGTCAGGATGTGATCAACACTTGGTCAGTAGCAGAAAAGCGAGATTTCATCCCCAACGGCTACTTTCTCAGTGGGGCTTATAAATACAACCCCCAACCAACCAAATGAGTAGTGTAAAGCTGAAGAAACATACCAATGGTATTGATACATCATTTTAGTGATCTCCACATGTATAGTGCTTAGTGATTCATTAGGTGATTAGTGTAGGTGCTTTTGCAAAGTGCTTAGGTTGATTAGACCACCGCTTATGTGCTTGCTCAAGGTTTAGGCCTAGTGTTTAGTGAGATTTGCATACCTCTTACCACTCGGTGCTTGCGCACACCATTGTATATCAGAGGGGCTTGTAGTCTTGCGAGATCACACCAACTACGTTTATGGTGTGACCACCACCGTGTACCAAAGGGAACAAGGCCCACGGTATTTTGGCTGGAAGCTTGATAGTGAAGACAGCAGGGAGCATCTAGGAGAGGCTTATTGGAAGGCATGTTGGAGACCCACTTGCGCGTGGGGAAGGCCTGAGGATATCCATGGAGTTACCCGACTGAGACCTTGGCCCTTGCAAGGGATTCCTTACGAGGGGCTCCAACGAGGACTAGGGGGAAGCTTGCGCACTTCTCGATACCTCGGTAAAAATACTAGAGTCATCCACGGGAGTTTTCATATCTCTACCTTGCTCTTTAAGCTTCTACATTTACATTGATTACTTTACTCCTTTTGCGGTAGAGATAGCAATACACTAGCAAAACTGTAGTTGCACATTTAGATAGTTTATCTTTTGCATAGGTTTTGCTAGGGTTAGGAAAAGAGGCTATAGCTTAGAGTTAGAAATTTAAGTTGCCTAATCAACCCCCTCTTAGGCATCATAGTCCCCTTCAGACGCCATCAACGTCCGATCAGTTGATCGCATCAAAGACCAAGTGACTATTGTGAGTGACCAGACACGTCCGGTCAGGACGTGATCAACGTCCGATCAGTAGCAGAAAAGCGGGTTTCATCCCCAATAGCTACTTTCTCAGTGGGGCTTATAAATAGACCCCCAACTGGTCATTTGGCATGTGTGGAGCTAAGGAAACATACCAAAGGTGTTGATACACCATTTTAGTGATATCCACTTACATAGTGCTTAGTGATTCATTAGGTGATTAGCGTAGGTGCTTTGCGAAATGCATAGGTTGATTAGACCACCGCTTATACGCTTGCTCTAGGTTTAGGCCTAGTGTTTAGTGAGGTTTTGTAACACCTCTGGTGTTACGAGATCGCTTAGCACCATAACTAAGGCCTAAAAGAAATTAATTAACCAAGCTCTCGTGTTTTAAAGTTTTAAAACTCACATAAAATGATAAAACAAATTATCCATGTTTTTGTATAGCTTGATGGTTCCCGGTGAGTACCTTGGTTTGGTGTAGTTCGTAGGTTGGTTTGATGCAGCGACGTTATCTAAAAAATATCCCAAAGTCCCTTCATAACATACTGGAACTCGTCCTTGCTACTCGACCCGTCTACCTCGTCTGTTCTCGACATCGTCGCGTTGCCGACCGCGTCGCTGTTGTAGTTGACCGCGCGTAGGCACACCTCTTTTGAGTTGTTTGTGCCAACCGACATGCTTTGCTGGCCACCTTGGGCTAGGCCAAATCCTTCCCGTCCTTTCTCTGATGATCGCCTTAAATGATGTTGGCCGGTCGCTCATGTTTCTACTGTCTCGGTCTTGCCTTGCTCGTCTCTGCAGACTCGATATTATCATTGCCAATCAACATGTCCTACCATCCACGCTGGGTCAGGTTAGGCCGAATCAATCCTACCTCCCCCTCCTTTTTCTTCTCGGTTGTCATGGGGAACCCTCCCAGTCCTTCTCATCCTTCTCACTCTGCTCTCTCTTCTAGTTTTCCTCCCACCACGGCGTCCCCACCAGAGCTGTCCACGCCGGTGCCAGCCTTCCCCACGCTAGAACTACCGCTCTACTCCATGGCTACCGCGCCCGCGTGCCGCACCACTGCGTGGCCATCCACGCCCACCATTGCCCTGCCTCTGCCACGTGTGTTGCTCATCCGAGCTGGTCGCCTACTGCACGAAGCCCCTCTACCGGTGCCATAGCTCCACCGCCCTCCCACCACCGTTGCGCCTGTCGTTGCCATTTCCGCTGCCACCACGTGAGCACGAGTGCGCAAGACCCACGCTAGAGCTAGCCCTCCCTACATTGCCATGGCACACCTCCCTGTGTCGCCATGGCACACCTCCCCACGCTACCCTCCTTTTTCCCTCTCAGCGGCACGCATCGAGCTTGGCACCGCCTTGCCTCACGCTGAGCCTGCTGCACCTCGACACCGTCTCAGCCACTGCCGCACCAGTCCATCGCTTTTCGTCATTCATCGCTGGTCTTTGCATGCACGCACATGCCCCGGTCCCATATTGGACCTACGGTTCCTTAGTGCGCCAAGCCACAGCGCCCTACCATGTCTGGCCCACTACCGCCCGAGCTCCAGCGTCGGTGCTCCCTGCTGCCCCACGCGTCTCCCTGCACTGCCCCATTGCTCGGCTTCCCCACGCGCGCATGTGCCTCCATGGCCGCGCTAGAGCAGCAACCAATGGCGTTGTGCGCCCGAGTCCCCATCGTGCTGCTGCCCCTCCCGCGCCGTCTGCACCGCCACCGCCACTGCCATCCTCTACGCCGTCCACCGTCCTCGCTGTGGCCGGAGATCCACGCTCTAGCTCGGGCCGAGCCGCCTCCTCCAGCGGGTTCGCCCAGCCTCGGGCAAGCCACGAGGCCGCCTCCCCATCGTCGTCAACGAGCGCGCGGCCGGATTTCACCGTTGGTCGGTGGCTCTGCTCCGTGCTCTGCAATTGGGGAGAAAGAAGGTGAGAAAACATGATTTAGGTGGACGCCAGGGGGGATAAATGAACTTGTCAGTGGGTGTACTAAATAGTAGTTGGACCTTGTCATAATTTAAGGAAAGTTCAGGGACCGTTTCGCATTTGTGCCGTGCCACCTGCCCGCCTGGGCCGCTCTCGCCTGTGCTAGGTCGGCCTACAGCGTGCGCCTATGGGCCGCCCGCTGCTGTGCGCCTAGGCCGGCCTTGGGTCCGCTTGCGCCTGGGCCGGTTGGGTGTCACTACCGCCTGGCTGGGCCGCTGCCGGCGCCTGGGCTGCTCACGCTGTTGCCATGTCGCTTGGGCCGCTGGCCGCGCGCCCCGCCTGGGCCGCTTTGTGCCCAAGGACCCTTTTAATGGTTTTAGTATTTCATAATTTCAGCAAGTATCTAAATACTTGGAAATTAATAATAAAATGTAGAAAATTCATAAAAATGCTAAACTAGTTTTATTAGTCGCCTAAAATCATGATCTACCTATTAGTATAGTTGTTCGCATAGTGTGATAATATTCTTAGAAGCTATATAATTAATTTAAGGTACTTGATATTATAAAATATAAACTTGTAGGAAATTCCATGATAAATTAATAATATTGTTGAATCTGAAAATTATACAGTAGGCTCCTAGCAATATTAGGTACTCACTATAATTTTTGTAGCTTCAGAATAATTAGTTGCTAAATAGATAATGATGTCTTATTTCAAATAATGATTAAATCGATAGAATAAAATAAAGAAACACCTTGGTTTATATAACTAAAATTATTGTTGGGAAATAATGCCTTATTCGACAACGTGTATATGTAGCCTAAGTACGGTCATCGTTAGAACTAGCCCGTTAACTCGAGAGGCGTGCGTCGTATTTTATGAGTCACGATTATAGTTGATTAATTATATCTTTGCATTGCATCGCATTGCATATCATATAGGTACGATGATGGATCAACGGAGTAATCAAAGGATGATTGGGAATCTGAAGATGGTGTAATGGTATTCTCTCCAGGAGATGATGCAATGGGCTTTCTATTCAGATGATGTAGATGATCTAAAGATGCTGATACTAACTTTTAATATCTCTTACCCAGGCAAGCCCCGGTGCATAACCCCTACTTTTCTACAGTTTAAATTTTATTTGTGCATTAAGTTTCAAGGAGTTGAATGAAACCCACTTGTACATATAAATCCTTATCCTATGAGTCTTACTAGTATGATAGGATCATGTAGATTGCTATACTACAGGACTCCGGTAGAAGTTGAGTGATTGCCTATCACTCACGAGAGATAGGAAATGTATTACTGTATTATTATCACTTGGAAAATATAAATGATGGAAAGGGAAAATGGTGACCGGGTAGGGATATGGTTTGGGTATTGGTGGGTGTAAGAGGTTGTATCGCCGTAGACTCGGGGCATAGCTTGGTTACATTGTTTTCCCTGTCTGGTCGGTTAAGGACCGATCGTTGCATAAGGCTCTAGGCAGGTTACAAACTTATTATCCTGAGCACATACTTGAGTATGGGCACTTAGAAGACTTGTTGCTCTCTTGTCGTGGATCCGGCTCTTTCTGGACCGACTGTCAGGGTTCTTTTTAGTGGAGGAGGTCCTTGCACCGCTCTGAGTCTGGGACTTAGGGGCGGAGGCTTGGAGTCCTAGTTTGGACGAAGACCTAGATACCCAGGACAGGAGAGTGATGGGTTGGTCCTACTTGTGCCTGAGGTATAAGAGGGGCATGTGTTTTCGGGGTATCCAGCTAGGGGCATTGATTCATGAATCGCCGAGAAATTCGGTACGGCTTGTCTACGGTTTAGCATCATAGTAAGAACTAAAAGATGAAAGATAGAAGATGAAAAAAGAAAATTTGATTGCTTACCACCTGCTTGAAAGTAGCCTAGGTGCTTACATAGAATGGTTAGTTAATGAACCAATGCGGTTATTAAAAAAATCGAATATAAGGACGCACGCCTAGTAATGCTTCCTGCAAATGCAATAAACCCATAAGCCAGATAGCCCTGCATATCATTGGAGTTTTTTCTTTCCTCCTGTCGGGTAAGTCTTGCTGAGTATAATTGAGTACTCAGAGTTTTATTCCCCTATTGCAGGTGATAGGTGGAGGCTAAAGCTAACCTTTGTGTGTGGATTTCTCCTGGTGGGCTCAGTGAGGATTCCTTTACGCTGCGATCATAGTTTATTTACAACTCTCACTAAATGTTTTTATAAATGAAAGCTTACAATCTGTTGTCATAGTTCAATTATCAATGTTTTATCATGTTATGAATAGATATTTATTTCCGCTGTAATTCTGATCACGTGTTTATATTCCGCTGTTAATTTTAAATGGTTCATAACTCTGATAACATGATTACATTCCACTGTTACAATAATAAGTATTATACTCTGATGTTGTATTAAAAGTGATATAAGAAATGCTTAAATGATGTAAGCTTTATTCTCTCATTTGTGATCTTGATGGCAAAATATGGATTTTTGGGTTCTCCTCTGGGGTGTGCCCGATGGAACTGAGTAATTTAGTGTTCTCCTTTGGGCGCTTAGTGTCTAATAGAAGACAAGCACTCCTGGGAGGCATTGGATTTGGCGGTTCTACCACAGGTTTGCATACCTCTTATCACTCGGTGCTTACGTGCACTATTATTATACATTGGAGGGGCTTGTAGTCTTACAAGATCACACCAACCGCGTTTGTGGTGTGGCCGCCACCGTGTACCGGAGGGAACAAGGCCCACGACGTTTTGACCGAAAGCTTGATAGTGAAGATGGCGGGGAGCGGTCCGAGAGAGGCTTGCCGAAAGGCACACCGAAAACCCACTTATGCGTGGGGAAGGCCTAGGGCTATCCATGGAGTTACCCGACTGAGAGCTTGGCCCTTATGAGGGATTACTTGCGAGGGGCTCCAATAAGGACTAGGGGAAAGCTTACGTGCTTCTCGATACCTTAGTAAAAATATCGGAATCATCGACGGAAGTTTGCATATCTCTATCTTACTCTTTAGCTTCCGTATTTACATCATTTGCATAACTCCTTTTGCGGTAGAGATAGAAACACACTAGCAAAACTGTATTTACACATTTAGATAGTTTATCTTTTTGCATAGGTTTTGCTAAGGTTAGAAAAAAAGGTCATAGTTTAGAGTTAGAGTTTTAAGTTGTCTAATTCACCTCCCTCTTAGACGTTACGGTCCCCTTTCAAGGTCGCCCTTGATTTATTCTATCCACTTAAAAATTACATGATTTTTTAGGTGTTTTGATCTTTTGGAAAAAAGATGCTAGGAAATATAAAGGGAAAATAATATAATCAGCAACCGGGAAGCCCATAGGTCCTCTCACTACTTAGAAACATTAGGCCATGTTTGGATAGCTATATGGTAATAGTTATATGATCCAAACAGGTGCAATTAATAAAATAGCTAATTGTTAGCTGGACCTATAGATAATAAGTACTCCCTCTGTTCTAAATTATATGTCGCTTTAACTTTTTTGGTACATCAATTTTGCTATATATCTAGATATAACATTATGTCTAGATGCATAGCAAAATCTCCTCTAGCTAATAATTAGCTAGCTAATATTAGACATGAGATATTAGTCAGCTAACTATTAGCAGATAATGGACCAAACAAGCCTAGCACTAGAAAAGACTGACAACCCACTTATATAGGCTTCCTAAACGTGAAATGTCGGGCTGCTACAATTTCTATAGAAATATCTATAGTTTTCAATTTTGTATTAAAAATGATATTATTTTTTTAGAGGAAGGTATAAAATTGAAACATGAGACAATAAAATCTATCCCTAATAATAAAGAGGCAAAATTTTCTCCACTTTTTTGGTACCATTATTTTGGTGTGGCCTCTCTAACTAACTATGCACCCTTTTATAATAGCAGAACTGGAACAACCATGCAAAAACAAAAAGGAAAAACAAAACAAATTGTATCTGGATTAGGACTTGAACACGGCACGATGTCTGTCTCCTGGAGTCCTGGTCGCCTAAATGTGGAAACTGTCTCTGTTATGTGTCTACAATACTCCTATTATATATATTACATATGTATAAGACTTTTCTGGCTAGCACTCCTAATCTAAATAGAGTTTGATCCCAAATAAACCACGAAGAGTTTCCTGATTTTGATTCTGTTTTGTTTTTTATGTTTTTTGTTCGTCAAGGACTTTACACTTTTATTTTTTTCATGGCCAAACACGATCCCAATACATTCAAATTTGTTTTTTGTCCTTATGTAGAAATTGCAAATTTATTTTTTGCATAGTCCTTGTTCTATACAACATGTAGCAGGAACGTTGTTTGTCATCATTATCTACAATCCTGGTCGGACTATAACACCCTAGTGTTAAGTATTGCATTTGGTATTTGCATTTCATGAGCACAAGCATCATCCAAGCATTCATGAGCATGAGCATATGAAGTTTCATTTCATTTACCTTCTCGTTATCACATGTGATGTTGCTCATATACTTAATTATGCTTGTGATCATATGTGATCAATGCATAAGATGGTTGTGAGGTCACCAAAATACCTTAGACACATCTAGAATAATATTTGGAACAATATTTATATTCATGACTTAAGCCAATTTTGCTTCTAAGTGTTGGTTTACTTTGTAATGCAATTTTCATGATGATAGTTTGACCAAAGTTGAACAGTACCTTATAGTATTTGCATGGCTATGTAACCTAAATAAAAGTTATAGTTTACATCATGTGTAACAAACTTTATTTAAGGATCATGAGCTAATTCAGTGTCTAACATGGTCAAATAGAGCTCACAAGTTCCATCAAAATGTTGTTTTGTGACTTAAAATTTTTCTAAATGTGCTGATTTCAGTTTCAAAGTAGTTCACTTTAGAGCTTTGTAGTTTAAAAACCATTACGAATTAGACAAAACTTTTTAATCAATCTTGTAGCTTTCACGTAGCTCTATAATGTTTATTAAGGAAATTTTTGCTAAAGTGCCATGGATTAGGAGTAGTAATCGCTTGAAGATGCTCTGTCAGTCGGCCTGATGGTCGTTTTAGAGCAGCGTCGCGCCGATCGTCGTGGCTGACCACGCGTAGGGCGTGGCCACTAGGTGGTGGCCGTCCACCAGCGATGGCCCCACCGGTTAGAACAGAGCAAGCATAAGTGGATGTCGGGCCGCGCGCCTCTCACTCGCGCTCACTCTCTGCCTCGCCTCTCTCTCTCGCTCGTCGAAGTGGAACCACAGCGCCTCCATCGTCGCCACCGACCTCTGCCGAGCTCACGCACCACCATCGTCGTGCTAATAGCCTACACATCGCTCGGTCGTGAGCCGCTCCACCTCCCCGAACCGCCTGTGCCACCATCCGAGCTCAGGTGAGGCTGCATTTTGCGTCGTTGTCGTCGCCATAGCCGTGGTGCAACGCCAAGCTCCAAGCTTGCTTGTGGCTAGCCCTATCCACCGTAGCTCCTACCTTCTTCTCCATCAGTCCACGTCACACTAGGTCGTAGGTGCTCACACCGTATCCCAGTTCCCTGCTACCGCCGCCATCACACCAGAACATCACCGTGCCGCCGATGTGCTTATGTCGCTGTGCCGCCATGCACGTGGCCACCGTCGCTTCACAGTGTCTTGATCCATGCTGTAGAGCTTCGCTAGGGTTCATGGATGGTGTAGCCACACTCACCTGGCCATGCCGTCACTGGAGATGGATGGAGCACCACCGCGCACCACCGCTGAGCCACCATGCTCACCGGTGAGGTAGCTTCGGTGATCCTCCGAGCAAACATAGGGTACGAGTAGATGCGCGTGATGATGGGGAACACAACGGTGGTGACCTCGTCGTCAGTGAGTTTTCGCTGGTCAAAGCATCACCTCTATTTTGTTTCACTGGTGGGGCCGGGTTGACTATGGGACCCACGCGTCAGTCACAGCAGGGTGTATAGACCGGGTGCACCTAGCATTTAGGGTTTTGTTGTTTTTGTTTATTTTTCACAGATTTGCATACTAACTTGCAAAAATTATATCTAGAGCTAGGAGTATCCAAATAAGGTGAAACATATTTTGTTAGATTCATCATGAAGAGTACTATTTGATAAAAATATGAAATCTCCTGCTTATGGTATTTTTTTTGGAGAATTAAATTGAGCAAGATAAGTGCTTTTAAAGTAGTTTATATCTTGTAAAATGCATAACTTGAGCTAGCAAAGTGATAAAATTATGATTCCAATTTTGCTGATCTTGTATTGACATGCTTAAGCTAGAAAAAATACTAAATCTACAATAGACATACTTCTAATATGGTCTTCCTATTTAATCTTAATTAATTGCTAGATTCTAGTGAAATTAATTAGGGTAAAAATACATAACATATGATCATACAAATTTTTACACAATATTCTCATGTTAGGAGGAAAGTAAAAAATATATTAAATTTGTTGCTTGACACTTGTCACTATGCTAAACTATTTTTGCTAAAATAAGCATATATAACTTGTCATTTTTGTAGAGGTAGGTATGCTTATCCAAATGGAATGAAATGTGTACACTAGACTATTAGGGTCATATGTAGCCTACTATAATTTTCTCAGAATTTATTGAGCACTAAAAATATTTACTCTGTAAATCACCTTATTATCTAAGGAAATTAAAAATGAATATAAATAAATTAGTTAGGCTTAACCATGATGTTTTATGTGGTGTGTGTGATGCATATAATCTATTGATACTGTTAGTGAGGCTTAGAAGTATTTGTTTATAGGCAACTAGTTAATTATTGCTTTATAATTTAACTAGATGACTGCATATGTAGTTTCTGTTGTTGTGATGATTTCATGATGATAATGATTTTTTCTGTAAAGATAGTTAATAACAAAGTTGTAGATAACTTACTTATCTACCTTGTGTTAAAGTTTCATAGTCATAGGCCTTATGGTTTGAGAATTATGGTGGTCGGAACTATGCTATCTGAAATGCTTGCTCTCTGGATAGATCTGAAAGATTGAATTGTTTGACCTATATAACTGCTGAATCATATTAAGATGATTAAAAGAAAGTTGTAGAAAATTTCATAAGATTTACTAGAATGTCCATAACCATATTATTTTGATATGTATAACTCCAGTTATGGTCAAAACAAGTGGCTGTTGTCTTGTAGTACAGAAAATAATTTACATAAGTGTTTGTTTGAGTTACTAAAGAAGAGATATGCACCTACTCAGTAAAAGAAAATGTAACTTGTTATCACCTTAATACAATGCTGCTAAGAACACTTATGAGTGTGCATTCGTCACATCATATCATATTATACATGTCATTATATATGCATCTATGATATCTTATTTTCTGCTCATGCATATAGGATCATCTGAGGGGATAACTCTATTGTAATTCGACGAAGAGCCGGAGAAACAATAGGAGGCACCTCAACCCGTAGCTCTATAAGGTGAGGAGTAAGCTCTTGAGGATCTACCCGAGTGCCCGGATCACAAGCTAACTTCCTTTATCAAAGGCAAGTCCCAGAGTATTCTAAGTCTCCCATGTTTTATAAAATATCACTTGAGTCTTTTATATTTGATGCATTAGGCTATAAGAGTTGGTTGGAAACACTTAATGCATAGAACTACCTTATCCAGATATATATCTTTAACTCTGTGTAGGTCCAGGATCGAATATATGCTTAGCTATGCTTAGACCGGTAGAAGTCAGATGATTTCCTATCACCTATGAGATATAGGTGGGCATTGAACCATGATTGGCTATATTTGCTATCGTGTAAAAGAACCATGAATGTTGTAAATTGAGGTCGGACAGAGTCTATGTTGTAGGTTGACTCATGTGATTCCGTCTACGCCGATTAAGGACCGTACCATTGTTGCTCCTCGGTCACTTTAAACGCATGCCTCTCACTTAGCTGGCCAGATAACTCGTTCTGACCGCGAAGCCGGGTAGCTCAACTCAGGTTGGGTCCTGTTCTGTAAGAGTGCGCACTCTGATGGTAGTAAGGATGTGCGGGGAGCCAGACGTGAGCCCAAGGGCAGGCTGGCCTGAACGTCCTAGCAGTTGGTCGTTTCTAATTGTGCGGCGCTGATCAAACCCATGAAATATGGACCTGAGTTGTACCAAAGGTGACATGAGGTGACCGTTGATCTAGTCTGCCTAGTTTTGTGTTAGGAATAAATTCTCAGCTGGTTGAAATCAATTCGAATCGTCGTCTCTCCCGGATAGTGAGAAAGTTGACTGAGCTTCCTTTTTATCGTAGTGTTAATGGCAAGTGGAATGGTTCTGAGAATGAAATATTAAATGGTTATGGTTATTATTGTGATGTCATTAACAATATACTACATGTTTGGTAAAGGTTGGTCGCTAATCTAGAGATGAATAGCTATAATTAACTTGATGACCGAATTATAAAGGATATAGTTGAATTAGTGGCTTTTTATGTAAAATGTTGTCAAGCTAGCTCCACTTGTAAAGCCTTGCATGATTCTTGGAGTCGCTTTATTTTTGGTTTATGACGGGTAAGTCTAGCTGAGTATCTTCTTGTACTCAGGGTTTATTTCTCATTGTTGGAGATAATACGATGTATCATGGCTACTGTAAGAACTGCTCGTGTTCCGCCGTAGATGAGGAGTAGGGTCTTGGGTAAGGCATCTCTTGTTAATCCCTCTCTTATGTTTTTGTGGGATTGTGATCATGACCTGGCACAGTATTTGAACGATGGAGATGTTGGTTTCAAACTTTAATTGCTTCCATTACTATTTTATCAGAACTTGGTTTGTAATAACTTTTAATCGTACTCTGATGTATGAAACTGTATTTATGAACTTTATGTAACGCGTGACGTGTATGTTGAATTATGTATGATCTTAGTTATATGTTGGTTGAATCGAGACCCTTCGTGGTACTCGACGGACTAACAGGTTTATATGGGTTCAAGTATGATAGTACGATCGCTTGCGGGCTACTATTGTACTTGTGCTCTTATAAATTGAACGGTTTTGCTACACGAACAAGCGTCGTCAAGTACCATATTGCCATAATTACGCTGAGCTGTCAAGTACCATATTGCCATAATTACGCTGAGCTGTATTATATCTTTACATTGATTTGGAGTCTGGACCTCCGATCCATTAATTAAATTGACATGGAGATACCGACTGAGATATGGCCTTGTATAGACCATGACGATCGTACCTCCATGGCTGCACCTCTACTTATCTCCAACCTCACTAACATTGCTGATGAATTTTGGCTTTGCTGCTGAACCAAGGGTACTGCCCCCAACCAACAACTTCAAGCCACAGCGCGCTGCGCCGCCCCTCGCGGACCATGTTCGAGCGCGGCGGTTGCCTTTGCACAGCCGTTGTCCTGCGTGTGTGCTCATCGCGCCGATTGGCGACCATGCTTGCCAGAAGCGTCTCCTTCGTCTTGTGCAGCCGCTGTCCCACGTGAAAGGTCACCTGGAGTTTCATCTCGGTCTGTAGATCAGATGCGCAGTGCGCTGGAGAGATAAGCTAACGGACAAAGAAGAGATAGACATGTGGTAGGAAACAGAACACTTATTAGAAGAAAGAGTGGTAGCCGTACATGGCATGTATACTCTTCTTCTTCTTTTGGAAAACCAGCTTCTTCCTCTCTTCTATTTTGCAGTAAACCAGGAAATAGTTTACTAGCTATTTGGGGAAACAAATAGAGTTAGATGAGAGTTGCAGTTGTTGAAGAAATAGTTTCATTTAATATTTTTTATATGCACATCACGAATTGTACTTTGGCTTATTGCAGTTGCTCATGAATGAGAGTGAAAAAAACAATTCTTCAAGAAGTAAATAAACATTACAAAGCTATGGATTAATCCGTAATGAAAGTACAATAATTTTTTATCCCGTTGCAACGCACGGGCATATTTGCTAGTTGATAACCAATATTATTTTTAACAAGAGTTAATAGTTAGCTGTCTAACCATATTATTTTTAATAAACTAAGAATTTATTAAAGAAATTCTGAAAGAGAGGGCAATAAACGGGCCACAATAACTATGAGACGAATTGGGCCTTTTTCTTTCTTCTCCTAACATCGGAAGCCTTTGCCAACTGGGCTCAATTCTAGTGCTTCAACCGCTGAGCTGGGCCAAGAGATATTTTCCCCTTCAGCCCCTTTCGCAAGTCATCCCGTCCCACTGTGGCCGTGTCGATCCCCAACTCCTCCCCTCCCCTACAACTGAAGGGACTAGAGAACCAGCACGCCACGTCCCCACCGCCCCCCACCGCTCCGGCCCTCTCCAAATCTAAAGCGAGACGGGGCACAGGGAGAGGAGAGCCTAAAACCCTAACCCCCGAATCGGATCCCGCCGCCGGAGCGCGGAACCCCGCCCCCGGCCGCCATGGAGATGGGAGGGATGAGCGATGCGGAGCGGCTGTTCTTCTTCGAGATGGCCTGCAAGAGCTCCGAGGCCGTGTACGAGCAGAACCCCAACGACGCCGACGTACGATGCATCTCGAGCTCTCCTCTCCTCTCCCCGTTCGCTTTCCCGCCGCTTGGCTCAAACCCTGTACGCTGTACGATGTGATCTGGTTGTGTGTTCCTTGTGTGCGCGCAGAACCTGACGCGATGGGGCGGCGCGCTGCTGGAGCTGTCGCAGGTGCGGGCCGGTCCCGACGCCCTCAAGCTCCTTGAAGGTATTGCTTCCTCATATTACAGGATTCTTCTTGTTTTCGATTGAGTGATTTGATGCACTACTTGTAGTTTTTTTATAGGATTTATTGGTGCAGTACCGGCTGATGATCTTAGGATCTCAATGTGTGCTTTACAAATTCATAAATTCATAGTTCAATCCGCGTCGTCATATGTTAGGCCCTCATGGCGGCGGTGTTGACCCCTCTTAACGTTTGCCGATTGATTCACTGTGTTGCTGGCGCAGACATTTAGGAAATTTGTTGGCTCAGCTGCTATTATGCTCAGAAAAATGTTGCTGTGCTGGTGCTGTTTCAATTAACAAGGATGGCTTTTGTTTGCGTGATTTTTAGTCCCTTCCTTTTCTGTATCAAGTGCTTTACTCTTATTTCAGTGCTCTTTTGTCATATTGATCAGTGTCGTGGCCTCGTGGGTATTCGCTAGAAAAATTCTGATAGCATATTGAAGCTGTTACTGGAATTTGTTTGTGTTTGTGTGTGGTGCATCCTTTCTACCAAAATCTGTGGCATTTTCTAATAATCAGCAGTCAGTTGGCTTATATTGGTTATGTATCATCTGGGGACTGGTTTATAGCTTCCCAGTTTTTATGTTGGTTGCTCGTTTGGTACTGCAAAGCCAGAATCATATTGTAACATCATTCATATTTGTTATGGTTTCTTGCTTCAAAGTGTTAATTTGATTGCTCACTTGTTATCCAATCATTTAGTCATATGCGAGATGCAGATTTTCATATCTCATGAATGCCTGTTGCATCGTGGTGAGTATAGGATTTCATGAATGCAGATTTTCATATTTCAGGATTTCATGAATGCAGATTTTCATATTTCAAAGTGTTATATGTTTACATTTTGATTATTACTATTCAGAGTCCATGTATAGGATTACATTGAGCTGTGAGTATGTCTAGGATTCTGCCACTTTGTAGATGGTAATGAACAGTGAAAATGGTACTAATTGGATGAATGTTGTTACAGATGCGGAAGCCAAGCTGGAGGAGGCACTGCAAATTGATCCCAACAAGGCCGATGCGCTCTGGTGCTTGGGAAATGCTCAGACCTCTCATGGATTCTTCACTCCAGACACTGCAATAGCTAATGAGTTCTTTGTAAAGGCAACCGGGTGTTTCCAGAAGGCTGTTGATGTGGTATGTGTAGGCCGCTATTGTATTATGTTAGCTAAATTCGAACACATTTAAATCGTTCCTTTTATCTAGGCTGATCCAT